>NC_086448.1:509744332-510109957 GCF_028390025.1 Pseudophryne corroboree | reverse complement strand
ATTAACCACTTCATTAAATCGCACGCTCTTCAAATGGGAATTCCCGAACTGGATAGATCTCTCCCTTCAGCTCCAGAACCTCATGGTACTTCTAATGCTCAATGATCACCAATGAAAGGAATGAAGGTAGCCAAAATAGTGTAACAAAGTTTTAACACCAGTTTAATTGTTAAAAAACAAAGCAAATGCCCGTACATCAAAATAATGAAAAATAAGATTTTACTCACCGGTAAATCTATTTCTCGTAGTCCGTAGTGGATGCTGGGGACTCCGTAAGGACCATAGGGAATAGACGGGCTCCGCAGGAGACTGGGCACTCTAAGAAAGAATTAGTACTACTGGTGTGCACTGGCTCCTCCCTCTATGCCCCTCCTCCAGACCTCAGTTAAGGAAACTGTGCCCGGAAGAGCTGCCATTACAAGGAAAGGATTTTGGAATCCAGGGTAAGACTCATACCAGCCACACCAATCACACCGTATAACTCGTGATAACATACCCAGGTAACAGTATGAACAACAACAGAGCATCAAACAACAGATGCCAACATAACATAACCCTTTTATTAAGCAATAACTATATACACGTATTGCAGAAAGTACGCACTTGGGACGGGCGCCCAGCATCCACTACGGACTACGAGAAATAGATTTACCGGTGAGTAAAATCTTATTTTCTCTAACGTCCTAGTGGATGCTGGGGACTCCGTAAGGACCATGGGGATTATACCAAAGCTCCCAAACGGGCGGGAGAGTGCGGATGACTCTGCAGCACCGAATGGGAAAACACAAGGTCCTCCTCAGCCAGGGGATCAAACTTATAGAACTTTGCAAAGGTGTTTGAACCCGACCAAGTAGCTGCTCGGCAAAGTTGTAATGCCGAGACCCCTCGGGCAGCCGCCCAAGAAGAGCCCACTTTCCTTGTGGAATGGGCTTTCACTGATGTTGGATGCGGCAAACCAGCCGCAGAATGAGCCTGCAGAATCGTGTTACAGATCCAGCGAGCAATAGTCTGCTTTGAAGCAGGAGCACCCAGCTTGTTGGATGCATACAGGATAAACAGCGAGTCAGTTTTCCTGACTCCAGCCGTCCTGGCTACATAAAACTTCAAAGCCCTGACTACATCAAGCAACTTGGAGTCCTCCAAGTCACGAGTAGCCGCAGGCACCACAATAGGTTGGTTCAAATGAAAAGATGACACCACCTTCGGCAGAAATTGCGGACGAGTCCGTAATTCTGCCCTGTCCATATGGAAAACCAGATAGGGGCTTTTACATGACAAAGCCGCCAATTCTGACACACGCCTAGCCGAAGCTAAGGCCAATAGCATGACCACTTTCCACGTGAGATACTTTAGCTCCACGGTCTTAAGTGGCTCAACCCAGTGAGATTTCAGGAAACTCAACACCACGGTAAGATCCCAAGGTGCCACTGGTGGCACAAAAGGGGGCTGAATATGCAGCACTCCCTTTACAAACGTCTGAACTTCAGGAAGCGAAGCCAGTTCCTTTTGAAAGAAAATGGATAGGGCCGAAATCTGGACCTTTATGGACCCTAATTTTAAGCCCATAGTCACTCCTGACTGTAGGAAGTGCAGGAACCGGCCCAGCTGGAATTCCTCTGTAGGGGCCTTCCTGGCCTCACACCAAGCAACATATTTTCGCCATATACGGTGATAATGTTTTGCTGTCACGTCCTTCCTAGCCTTTATCAGCATAGGAATAACTTCATCTGGAATGCCTTTCTCCGCTAGGATCCGCCGTTCAACCGCCATGCCGTCAAACGCAGCCGCGGTAAGTCTTGGAACAGACAGGGCCCCTGTTGCAACAGATCCTGTCTGAGAGGCAGAGGCCATGGGTCCTCTGTGAGCATTTCTTGCAGTTCCGGGTACCAAGTCCTTCTTGGCCAATCCGGAACAATGAGTATCGTTCTCACTCCTCTTTTTCTTACGATTCTCAGCACCCTGGGTATGAGAGGAAGAGGAGGAAACACATAGACCGACTGGAACACTCACGGTGTTACTAGTGCGTCCACAGCTATCGCCTGAGGGTCTCTTGACCTGGCGCAATACCTTTGTAGCTTTTCGTTGAGGCGGGATGCCATCATGTCCACCTGTGGCAGTTCCCATCGATTTGTAATCTGTGTGAAGACTTCTTGATGAAGTCCCCACTCTCCCGGGTGGAGGTCGTGCCTGCTGAGGAAGTCTGCTTCCCAGTTGTCCACTCCCGGAATGAACACTGCTGACAGTGCTTGCACGCGATTCTCCGCCCAACGAAGAATCCTGGTGGCTTCCGCCATCGCTACCCTGCTTCTTGTGCCGCCCTGGCGGTTTACATGAGCCACTGCGGTGATGTTGTCTGACTGAATCAGCACCGGTTGGTTGCGAAGCAGAGGCTCCGCTTGACTCAGGGCGTTGTATATGGCCCTTAGTTTCAGGATATTGATGTGCAGACAAGCCTCCTGACTTGACCACAGCCCTTGGAAGTTTCTTCCCTGAGTGACTGCTCCCCATCCTCGGAGGCTTGCATCCGTGGTCACCAGGACCCAGTCCTGTATGCCGAACCTGCGGCCCTCGAGAAGGTGAGCACTCTGCAGCCACCACAGAAGAGACACCCTGGCCCTGGGGGATAGGGTGATCAGCCGATGCATCTGAAGATGCGATCCGGACCACTTGTCCAACAGATCCCACTGAAAGGTCCTCGCATGGAACCTGCCGAAGGGAATGGCTTCGTATGACGCCACCATCTTTCCCAGGACTCGCGTGCAGTGATGCACCGACACCTGTTTTGGTTTTAAGAGTTCTCTGACTAGAGTCACGAGCTTCTGAGCCTTCTCCGCCGGGAGAAACACCTTTTTCTGGGCCGTGTCCAGAATCATGCCCAGGAAGGGCAGACGAGTCGTAGGGATCAGCTGCGACTTTGGAATATTCAAAATCCAGCCGTGCTGTTGCAACACTTCCTGAGAGCGTGCTACGCTGATCAGCAACTGCTCTCTGGACCTCGCCTTTATGAGGAGATCGTCCAAGTATGGGATAACTGTGACACCCTGCTTTCGAAGGAGCACCATCATTTCCGCCATTACCTTGGTAAATATTCTCGGTGCCGTGGAGAGACCAAACGGCAACGTCTGGAATTGGTAATGACAGTCCTGTACCACAAATCTGAGGTACTCCTGATGAGGTGGATAAATGGGGACATGCAGGTAAGCATCCTTTATGTCCAGAGACACCATAAAATCCCCCTCTTGCAGGCTTGCAATGACCGCTCTGAGCGATTCCATCTTGAACTTGAACCTTTTCAGGTAAATGTTCAGGGATTTTAAATTCAATATGGGTCTGACCGAACCGTCCGGTTTCGGAACCACAAACATTGTGGAATAGTAACCCCTTCCCTGTTGAGGGAGGGGAACCTGTACCACCACCTGCTGGAGATATAATTTGTGAATTGCCGCTAACACTACTTCCCTTGCTATGGGGGAAGCAGGCAGGGCTGATTTTAGGTAACGGTGAGGGGGCATCACTTCGAATTCCAGCTTGTATCCCTGAGACACAATCTGTATAGCCCAGGGATCCACCTGTGAGCGAACCCACTGGTGGTTGAATTTTCGGAGACGCGCCCCCACCGCTCCCGGCTCCACCTGTGGAGCCCCAGCGTCATGCGGTGGATTTAGTGGAAGCCGGGGAGGACTTCTGTTCCTGGGAACTAGCTGTATGGTGCAGCTTCTTTCCGCTACCCCTGCCCCTGGCAAGAAAGGACGCACCTCTGACTTTCTTGCCTTTTTGTGATCGAAAGGACTGCATTTGGTAATACGGTGCTTTCTTAGGCTGTGAGGGAATATATGGCAAAAAATTTGACTTCCCAGCTGTAGCTGTGGAAACTAGGTCCGAGAGAGCGTCCCCAAACAATTCCTCACCCTTGTAGGGTAAAACCTCCATGTGCTTTTTAGAGTCGGCATCGCCTGTCCATTGCCGAGTCCACAGTACCCTTCTGGCAGAAATCGACATTGCATTTATTCTAGAGCCCAGTAGGCAAATGTCCCTCTGGGCATCCCTCATATATAGGACAGCGTCTTTTATATGCCCCAGGGTCAGTAAAATAGTATCCTTGTCCAAGGTATCCAGTTCCTCAGACAGTGTATCTGTCCATGCTGCTACAGCACTACACATCCAGGCCGACGCAATTGCCGGCCGCAGTATGGTACCTGAATGTGTATAAACAGACTTCAGGATACCTTCCTGCTTCCTATCCGCATGATCCTTTAGGGAGGCCGTATCCTGTGACGGCAGGGCCACCTTCTTAGATAAGCTTGTCAGAGCTTTGTCTACCCTAGGGGAGGATTCCCAGCGCATCCTGTCCGTTGGCGGGAAGGGGTACGCCATAAGTAACCTTTTGGAAATCATCACTTTCCTATCAGGAGAATCCCAAGCTTTTTCACATAACTCATTTAACTCATGTGAAGGGGGAAAAGTCACCTCTTGCTTTTTCTCCCCAAACATATAAACCCTCTTGTCAGGGACAGGGTTTACCTCTTATATGTGCAATACATCCTTCATAGCTACAATCATGTAGCGGATGGCTTTAGCCATTTTAGGCTGCAATTTTGCATCATCGCCATCGACACTGGAGTCAGAATCCGTGTCGATATCTGTGTCAACAATATGGGATAGTGGGCGCTTCTGAGACCCTGACGGCCTCTGCGCTGTACGATCAGGCATGGGCTGAGACCCCGACTGTCCCAAGGCTTCAGCTTTATCCAACCTTTTATGCAAGGAGTTTACATTATCATTTAACACCTTCCACATATCCATCCAATCAGGTGTCGGCGCCGTCGGCGGGGACACTTCATTCATCTGCACCTGCTCTGCCTCCACATAGCCCTCCTCGTCAAACATGTCGACACAAGCGTACAGACACACCACACACACAGGGAATGCTCTATATGAGGACAGGACCCCCACAAGGCCTTTTGGAGAGACAGAGAGAGAGTATGCCAGCACACACCCCAGCGCTATATGACCCAGGAATTACACAGTAACTTAGTGTTTACCCAGTAGCTGCTGTATATAGGATTATTGCGCTAAATTTATGTGCCCCCCTCTCTTTTTACCCTCTTTCTACAGTGAGTCTGCAGGGGAGAGCCTGGGGAGCTTCCTCTCAGCGGAGCTGTGGAGAGAAAATGGCGCTGGTGAGTGCTGAGGAAGAAGCCCCGCCCCCTCAGTGGCGGCTTCTGTCCCGCGATTTGGTGTAAAAAATGGCGGGGGCTCATGCATATATACAGTGCCCAGCTGTATATATGCTGCTTTTGCCAGGAGGTACTCAATTGCTGCCCAGGGCGCCCCCCCCCCCCCCCCCCCCTGCGCCCTACAGTGACCGGAGTGTGTGGGTAAGTGTGGGCGCAATGGCGCACAGCTGCAGTGCTGTGCGCTACCTCATGTGAAGACAGGAGTCTTCTGCCGCCGATTTTGACGTCTTCTTGCTTCATCCGCCGGCTTCTGTCTTCTGGCTCTGCGAGGGGGACGGCAGCGCGGCTCCGGGAACGGACGACCAAGGTTAAGTTCCTGTGTTCGAACCCTCTGGAGCTAATGGTGTCCAGTAGCCTAAGAAGCGCAACCTAGCCGCAGTTAGTAGGTTTGCTTCTCTCCCCTCAGTCCCACGTAGCAGAGAGTCTGTTGCCAGCAGAAGCTCTCTGAAAATAAAAAAACCTAACTAAAATACTTTCTTAATAGCAAGCTCAGGAGAGCTCACTAAAATGCACCCAGCTCCTTCCGGGCACAGATTCTAACTGAGGTCTGGAGGAGGGGCATAGAGGGAGGAGCCCGTGCACACCAGTAGTACTAATTCTTTCTTAGAGTGCCCAGTCTCCTGCGGAGCCCGTCTATTCCCCATGGTCCTTACGGAGTCCCCAGCATCCACTAGGACGTTAGAGAAATATAGCTTATCTGATGTGTAGTAGATACAGTTCAGTCTCTGTTCCTCAATGCGTTTCGTCCTTATGGCATCTCAAGCCTGGACTTCATCAGGAGTATATATATATATATATATTACATCCTAGAGGATACTGGGGTCCATCTAGTACCATGGGAGTAGACGGGTCCACTAGGAGCCATGGGCACTTTAAGAATTTGATAGTGTGGTCTGGCTCCTCCCTCAATGCCCCTCCTACTAGACTCAGTTTAGAAAATGTGCCTGGACGAGCCGGTCACGCTTAGAGAAACTCCTGAAGAGTTTTCTGCATTTATTTTCTATGTTTGTTATTTTCAGGCAGGGCTGGTTGGCACCAGCCTGCCTGCTTCGTGGGACTTTGGGGGGGGGAGGGAAACGGCCCTACCTCTTGAAGGGTTAATGGTCCTGTTCCCCGATGACAGGACACTGAGCTCCTGTGGGAACTATTCGCAAGCCCCACCACGGCGAGCGTACATTCCCGCGGCATGCTGCCACTCCTAACAGAGCCAGAAGAATGAAGAGTGGTGAGTACTGAGCCGGCGTCCCGTCTAGCGGGGCACCGACCATTATGGCGGCATGTGGGTACGGAGACGCACAGCTCCTATACGGGGTGGAATGTGTCCCCGTACACTGTACACAGAACCCATACTGGCACAACAGCCTTAAAACGGTTTTCTCCATTTTAAGACAAAAACGGTGAAAATCCAAAAGCTCACCAGCGCCATTTTCACTCTGCAGTGGACACAGATGCTGACAGGACAGGGACGCGCAGCTCCTCCAGTGTGACTCCAGATTACCTCAGTGGTACCAGGGGGGCAGCGACAATTAGTGTACTAAGTACCCTATCAGGGTACTTAGTCTGCGACCCGGCTAAGCTTGGCATTAGCGATAAGGGCGCGGTGGGGGCTGGCTCCAAACAACTCTGTGTCTCCCTGAAGGGCTCTTTGTGGGTTAATTGTGCTTAACCTTTCCTGTGTGTGCTGTCACATTTACATTATGTCAGGCAAAGAGTGTGTCTCTTGTACCGCAGAGTGTTCCTCTTCACCAGGGGGCTCACTACTGGGTACTCAGGGTTCACAGACTAGCGGGGCTGAACCGAAATGGGTTAATTCTCTTAAGGGAATGATCTCAACTCTTTATATAAAATTGTCCCGCAATGAGAAAGAGATGCAATACTTAAAACAAACTGTGGATGAGTTTATGAACAGAGACTCAGTCCCCAAAACAGCATCTCACTCCCCTCCCATTTGTCCGCAAAAGCGATCTCTGGCCCATATCCTGCAGTCTGACTCTGACAGGTCAAACATGGAGGAAGGGGAGGTGGAGTCAGTGGAGGGGGGTGCAGCTCTGTCACAGGGAATAGGGGCTCTTATAGAGGCAATCAGAGATGTTCTGCACATTCCTGTTATGGTGTCAGAGGAGTGTGAGGAATCTTATTTTAATGTAAAAAAGAAGTCCTCAGTTATTTTTCCTGCGTCAAAGGAATTGATTACCCTGTTTGAAGAACCATGGGTCAATCCTGATAAGAAGTTTCAGATCCCTAACGGCAGGCTCCGGAGCCTTACCTCCGGTGGGTGCTCCCGCGGGTTACCGTCCTGCTGGTTGGCTCAGCTGCGGCGGCAGGGAGCTGCTGGCGGCGGGACCTCCTGGACGGATGTGCGGCTGCCAAGGGCCTGGAGAGCCGGGCGACGCGGCGGGGATCGCTGCGGTAAGGTCCTCTAGTGGTGACACAGTATAGTGTGTCAGAGACACAAGCTGGCTAAAGCTGTGTGTTAACAGCGAAGTATGTCTCCTGTGCTGGGGGCAGCCATGTTGGTGACCAGAGTATTACCAATGAAGTTCCCAATCTGTGTCCAGCCAATCCTGCGTGTTCTCCCCTTACAAAAGGGGGCTGGCTCAGAGGAAGAGTGCCAGTGCTTCACGTTACCTCCTTGTGAAAGGTTCTCCATCTCTGTGCTCCCAGGTTACTTCTGGTTCCCTGGTCCTGGTTGCTCTCATCCATCGGTTACCTAAACGCTGCTGCAGTCCTGTTGTCTAAGTCCGTTGCCACCTGTGGAAGCGCTCACGGGGTCCCAGGTCATAGAGGAGCTCCAGGTGCTAACGGCGGTTCCCGCAGACGTCTTAATTTCTTCAAAGTCCAAGTTCTTCAGCCTCGTCTTTCAATCACAAACCACAGTCTTCAGTTCTTCAAAGTTCAAGTTCTTCAGCCTCGTCTTTCAATCACAAACCACGTCTTCATTTCTTCAAAGTCCAAGTACTTCAGCCTCGTCTTTTAATCATAAAACACAGTCTTCAGTTCTTCTTTTCCGGAGTTCTTCAGCTTCACTCTTCAAGCCATTTAACTATAGACTCTAATTATTCCAGTTTCTTCTATTTCTCCAATATTCGTGTACAGCCTGATTATTCATTAAAACTACAGTTATCTTCCTACAAAGTCCTCCTTTTCTTTACGCCCTCCGGCCAACGTTAACACTTAGTTTCACTCCATGAGGAGGAATTTTTCAGCCACCTCATTTACTCTCCTCACACGTAGCTGTCCCTTCAGCCAAAACTCGGTTGTCGGAACCCCAACTTACGCCGAGCGTGACACATAAAAGGTTGCTCTCATCTTTTCCTTTTTCCTCTGGAGGATAGGAAAAAATGGGAAAATCCACCGATAGCGGACGCATCAGTCTCTAGGCTGTCACGTAAAATTGGATTGCCTGTTCCTGGTGCAGCCTCCCTGAAAGACACGGCTGAGCGTAAAATTGAGACTACACTCAAATCATTGTACACAGCTGCTGGGGTGGCCCAAAGACCCACTATTTCATGTGCGTGGATCACTAAAGCCATTGCTAAATGGTCAGGTAACCTAATTGAGGGGTTAGATTCCTTATCTAGGGGGGGTGTTGTCTTTCTCCTGCAGCATATACAGGATTCTGCAAACTTTATGGTGGAAGCCATAAAGGTAATAGGCGTGCTTAACGCACGCACCACCGCTATGGCAGTGTCGGCACGCAGGGGCTTGTGGCTACGCCAGTGGACTGCTGACGCGGACTCCAGTAAAGGCGTGGAAGTCCTACCATTCACAGGAGAGGCCTTGTTTGGAGATGAATTAGACAAATGGATCTCCACAGCTACTGCGGGTAAGTCTACGTATCTTCCTTCTGCAGACCCCTCAACCAAGAAGACTTATTTAGCTTCTAAGTTTCAGTCCTTTCGGACGGCCAAGTTCAAGGGCAAATCCAGAGGTGATTCTACGTCCTCCAGTGGCGCAAGAGCTAAACCACGCATACCAGCAACAGCAGGTGCTCAGGAACAGAGCTCAGGCTCTGCTTCCTCAAATTCTTCAGCATGACGGTGGACCGCAATGCATGGAAGGCGGTCTGGTGGGAGCCTAACTACAATTCCTCAGTCAGATTGGTCAAATTCGTACCAGGATCCCTGGGTCATAGATCTTATTTCCCAGGGCTACTGACTGGAGTTCCAAAGGCTCCCACCTCACAGATTCTTCAAATCAGGCTTGCCAGTTTCATAAGAGGCAAGTATAACTTTACAGCATGCCATCCAAAAACTGGTACAGACTCAGGTCATTGTTCCAGTTCCACCTCATCTACTAAACAAGGGATATTATTCCAACTTGCTCGTAGTACCGAAGCCGGACGGTTCGGTAAGATCACTTCTGAACCTCAAGTCTTTGGACCCGTACTTACAAGTGTTCAAATTCAAGGTGAAGTCTAGGAGAGCGGTGATCTCAGGTCTGGAGGAGGGGGAATTCCTAGTGTTTCTGGATATCAGGGATGCGTACCTTCATATTCCGATCTGGCCGCCTCATCAGACTTACCTCCGGTTTGCACTACAGGACTGTCACTACCAGTTCTAGGCTCTGCCATTTGGTTTCTCCACAGCACTGAGGGTGTTCACCAAGGTGATGGCAGAGATGTTTTCCGCAAACAGGGAGTGAACTTAATTCCGTACCTGGATGATCTCCGGATAAAGGTGCCGTCCAGGGAAAGGTTTTTGGACAGCTTTGCTCTCTCAACCAGACTCCTCCAGGATCATGGGTGGATTCAGAACCTTCCGAAATCTCACCTAGAGCCAATATGGAGGCTCCCATTCCTGGGATTGATACTGGACACGAAGTCACAAAAGGTGTTCCTTCCTGTGGAAAAGGCATTGGTAATCCAGTCGATGGTTGGGGATGTCCTGAAGCCAACCCTGGTGTCGGTGCATCTGTGCATTCGCATTCTGGGGAAAATGGTGGCGTCTTACGAGGCACTTCAATACGGAAAGTTTCACGCAAGACCCTTCCAGCTCGATCTGTTGGACAAATGGTCCGGATCACATCTTCACATACACCAGTGGAGCCGTCTGTAGCCGGAGGCAAGGATCTCCCTTCTGTAGTGGCTACAGTTTTCTCACCTCGTCGCAGGACGGTGGTTCGGAATTCAGAACTGGATTTGTTAACCACAGAAGCAAGCCTCAGTGGTTGGGGAGCAGTCACTCAGGGGGTGCAGTTTCAGGAAGATGGTAAAGTCAGGAAGTCATCCTTCCACTCAACATTCTGGAGGTGGCGATAGATGCCCTGACAACTCCATGTGTTTATCAGATGGTGTACGTGTTTCCTCCACTTCCTCTGATCCCAAGAATTCTAGAACAAATAAAAAGAGAAAAGGTTCAAGCAATACTCATGACTCCGGACTGGCCAACAAGGGCCTGGTACGCGGACCTTCTGGAGATGCTCCTCAAAGATCCGTGGCCTCTACTTCTTCGTGAGGATCTTCTGTAACAGGGCCCGTTCGTCTATCAGGACTTACCGTGGCTACGTTTGACGGCATGGAAGTTGAATGGCTGATTCTAGCCAGGAGAGGGATCCCTAACAATGTTATCCCGACTATGATCCAAGCCAGGAAGGGGGTAATGTCTAAGCATTACCATTGTATTTGGAAGAAATACGTCTCTTGGTGTGAGAGTAGAAATTATTCTGCGGTGGAGTTTCATCTGGGAAGTTTCCAACTTTTTCTGCAGGCAGGAGTGAATGTGGACCTGTGTCTGGGCTCCATAAAAGTCCAGATGTCGGCTTTGTCCATTTTCTTTCAGAAACAGTTGGCTTCTCTCCCTGAGGTCCAGATGTTCTTGAAAGGTGTTCTGCACATCCAACCTCCCTTTGTGCCCACCACAGCACCTTGGGATCTCAATGTGGTGCTGCACTTCCTCCAATTTTACAGTAGGTGGACGTAAAATATCTTACGTGCAAGACCATCACACTGTTGGCCTTGGCTTCAGCAAGATGTGTGTCAGAACTGAGGGCTTTGTCTCACAAAAGTCCCTATTTCATTTTCCATGAGGACAGAGCTGAACTCAGAAATCGTCAGCAATTTCTTCCTAAAGTGGTGTCCGCATTTCACATCAACCAACCTATTGTGGTTCCAGTTGTCACAGACACCTCTGCTACTTCAGAGTCTTTGGATGTTGTCAGGGCTTTGAAGGTGTATGTGAAAAGAACAGATCGTCACAGAAAGACGGATTCGCTGTTTGTCTTTATGATCCCAATAAGATTGGGGGTCCTGCTTCAGAGCAGACAATTGCATGCTGGATCAGACTTACTATCCAGCATGCTTATTCCACAACAAGTTTGCCGTGTCCAAAATTTGTACAGACCCACTCTACTAGGTCGGTGGGTTCTTCCTGGGCGGCTGCCCGGGGTGTCTTGGCTTTGCAGCCCTGCCGAACAGCTACTTGGTCAGGTTCGAACATGTTTGCTAAGTTCTACAAGTTCGATACTTTGGCTTCTGAGGACCTTCAGTTTGGTCAATCAGTTCTGCAGGAACCTCAGCACTCTCCCACCCGGTTTGGAAGCTTTGGTACATCCCCATGGTACTAAATAGACCCCAGTATCCTCTAGGACGTAAGAGAAAATAGGATTTTAATTACCTACCGGTAAATCCTTTTCTCGTAGTCCGTAAAGGATACTGGGCACCCGCCCAGTGCTTCGTTCTTCCTGCATTGTTACTTGGTTAAGTAATGTTCATTCAGCCGTTGCTGTTCCTGTTTCAACCGTTGGTTAGCTTGGCTTTCCTCTTGTTGTGTGTGCTGGTTCGGAAATCTCACCACTATCCTTATCTATCCTTCTCTCGAAGTATGTCCGTCTCCTCGGGCACAGTTTCTTAGACAGAGTTTGGTAGGAGGGGCATAGAGGAAGGAGCCAGACCACACTATCAAATTCTTAAAGTGCCCATGGCTCCTAGTGGACCTGTCTATACCCATGGTACTAAATGGACTCCAGTATCCTCTACGGACTACGAGAAAAGGATTTACCGGTAGGTAATTAAAATCCTATTATTTAAATATATTTCTCCTACGTCCTAGAGGATGCTGGGGACACCAAAAGGACCATGGGGTATAGACGGGATCCGCAGGAGACATGGGCACACTATAAGACTTTGAATGGGTGTGAACTGGCTCCTCCCTCTATGCCCCTCCTCCAGACTCCAGTTAGACTCTGTGCCCAGAGAGACTGGACACGCACTAGGGGAGCTCTCCTGAGTTTCTCTTAAAAGACTTTATGTTAGGTTTGTTATTTTCAGGGAGAACTGCTGGCAACAGGCTCCCTGCATCGTGGGACTGAGGGGAGAGAAGCAGACCTACTTCTGTGAGTTTCAAGGCTCTGCTTCTTTGGCTACTGGACACTATTAGCTCCAGAGGGTCTGATCACTTGGTTCGCCTAGCTGCTCGTTCCCGAAGCCGCGCCCTCACCCCCCTCACAGAGCCAGAAGAAAGAAGCCGGGTGAGTAAAGGAAAAACAGAAGACTTCAGTGACGGCAGAAGACTTCAGAGTCTCGGAGGTACCGCGCAGCGGTTGCGCTGCACGCCATTTCTCCCACACACAAGCGGCACTACAAGGGTGCAGGGCGCAGGGGGCGCCCTGGGCAGCAACATACCTCATATATATGGCCTGGCGAAGTGGTATACAGTGCATAGGCACTGTATACTGACCCATGCCAGTATAAAAATGTGAAAAACTAACGGGACTGAAGCGCGCCGAGAATCGGGTGTGGCTTAGCCCTCACAACTCTATACAGCGCCATTTTCTCCTCACAGAGACGCTGGGCCCGCCAAAACACTGTTGAACAGCTAACAGTTGTTTAGTGCAATATAGGTTCAACCATGAAGCACTATATATATATATATATATATATATATATATATATATATATATATATATATATATGTAATGAGCGTGTGTAAAATGAGTTGATAAAAGTTTCTGTGTTTTCCCTGTCAGATACTGGAATCTACCCATTTTAGCAATGTCGGTGGGTGTTTAGTACACGTGTGTCGACATGTGTGAGTGCTCTGCCACAAACAGCTATGGTAATCCCTCCTGATGGTACTTGATTCATGAGATTAAGTGTCAGCATGTCAGTAGTTGTAAGCTTTTCCAAAGTAAACACTGTATGGGAGACACAGACGTATTTGGGTGACCCTGTCAGCACCAACTATTATGACTGGGTGTAAAATAATGTAAAAAACCTATACCTGTATATATATATATATATATATGTATGGTACGGTTGCATTGAGTTGTAGCTCGAGCACAGACGTGGTAGTATTTGTGGGGGCGTGATAGTAAAATTATGTATATATTTCCCTCAGACCCCTCGGGTTATTTTGCCCAGTTACTACTCCCTGTTGTCGACGCGAATACTATGTCTTATGTCGGCCATAATGTTTCCTGATTAGATCCGCAACATTGACATTCAGTACATGTTCATACACATTCAGTACACATTAATGTCACTAGGGACCCTGCTGTTCCTGACAAACTATATATATATATATATATATATATATATGAGATGTATATATAGATAGATGTGTGTATATGTGTATTTAAATTACAATTTATTATGAATGCTGAAGTAAAGTTATTCCTTCTCATGTGCTGGTCGCTCTGTTGATGAAGCTCTAGGTCAGCCGTGACAAGATGGTCTCGAATCCTCACGAGGAGTCCGAGTGTTTATTCTTTTCCCACCGTGGATAGAATAAAGTGAAAGTCAACCCCAGGTCTGCACGGGGCCCTGTCACAACGGATCATATACAGGAAGCTAAGTGATATTTTAATTATATGCTTTGATGATATTCGCATTACATACGCATGGTGGAGTGCTTGTATTCAGAAATGGTCGGTTACCTTGTCATCCGATATAATTACCCTGGGAGAGATGGGATATTCCTTCAGTTGGGTCTTATCTAGAACATTGCAGCATGCTGCCGTGCAACTACAAGAGGTATGGGACTCTTGGGTTCACGGGCCAATTCCATGGCTGTCTCGACTAGGAGGGTGTTGTGGTTTCACCAAGGGAATGCTGAGGCTGACACCGAGAAATACTGGAGGATCTTCCCTATGAAGGTGTAACCTGGTTTGGGGATGGCTTTGTTAAGTTGATCTCGGCAGATACCACTGGTAAGTCTACCTTCTTGAGCTATGTTCCCTCACAACGGTTGGTGACGCATTTTTTGTAGGATGCAGTCATTTGGACCGATTGGATAACGTTTTTCCCCCCTCTTTGCAGGTAATGGAAGGTGAAAAGGTAAGAGGTCTGCAGCCTTTTCAAGTTCACAGAAGCAGATATCGTCCTCTGTTTCTACCACATCCACCGCATGTCGCTGGGTCTATCTTGCTGGAGCCCACACCGGTGAGAACTCGTCTAATACTCTTCAGTCAGTCCTGGAATGGACTTGGACCAGTGAGTTAAGAATAGAGTCCAGAGGGGGACATACTGGAGTTTCCAGATGATTCCCCTCACTGATTTTCAAATAGATCTTACCGATTCTCCTCTAGACGGGGAGGTAGTATGCGACGCCATACAAGAGTTGGGTCAGGATCAGGACATTGTCCTGCTGTCCCTGTCACAAAAAAAAAAAAGCTGTTATTCAAGCTTTTTCGTGCTTCTGAGCCCGGACAGCTCGGTCAGAACAATCCCAAAAAGATTTCTACTTAAGAAGTTGAACTACAAGATGGAATCTCTCATGGCAGGGATCTCCAACCTGTAAAAGAAGAAAGAGGGTTTAAATGCAGTTTCATCCGCATTAACCTTACCTGGGTTTGCTATTCAGGATTGTCATTGCCATTTCAACGGAGTGATGGCAGTATGATGGTTTTCCTTCAATAATAAGAACCATTATTATTCTGTACTGGGACACTCTCCTGACTACGGCGAGGTCAAGAAACAAGTGGTACAAATCGTTGTTTCTCTCTGACAGCTCTTCAACACATAAGAGATCTGAGGATCCAGAGTTGGATCAGATTTGCAACAGTGTAAACCCATCAATACGTTCCGTTGATGCAGAAGATGGTGGCGGCCTTCGAGGCCATTCGGTGAGCAGGTCAAATGCCAGAGGGGTTTTTGCGGGACCAGTTGGACATGTGGTCCGGGTCTCACCTGCACATAGACCGGAAATTAATCCTATTTTCCAGGACTAGGATATCTCTCCTGTGGTGGCTTCACAGTTCTCACCTCCTAAAGGGACGAAGGTTCGGGATCCAGGATTAGATCCTGGTGTCCATGGATACAAGTCTCCGAGGCGGGGGAGCAGTGTTTCCAAGGGAAAGAATTTCCAGGGGAAAAGGTCAAGCCGGAGGGCTTGTCTGCAATAAGCATTCTTGAATTAAGAGCTATTTACAACGGAACATCTTCTTCGCGATCTGCCCGTCTTAATTCTGTCGGACGACTTAATAGCAGTGGCGTAAGTAAGCCGCTAGGGCGGAACGAAGAGCGAAGCGGCAATGGCAGAAGCCGCAAAAGTTTTTCGCTGGGCGAAAAGGCATGTAAACGCTCTATTAGCGGTCTTCGTTCCGGGTGTAGACAACGGAGAAATAGACTTCCTCAGCAGACACGATCTCCATCCAGGAGAGTGGGGTCTTCATCAAGAGGTTTTCACAGAAGTGACAAGTCTTTGGGGAATTCCTCAATTAGACATGATGGCGTCTCGCCTCAACAAGAAACTTCAGGGATATTTTTCCAGGTCAAGGGAAACTCAAGCAATAGCAGTGGACGACCCCGTGACACCATGGGTGTTTCAGTCTGTCTATGTGTTCCCCCTCACTTTCACTCTTTCCGAAGGTGGTAAATATAAGAACAAAGGGTTCAGGCGATCCTCATGGTTCCGGTCTAGCCAAGGAGGGCTTGGTATCCAGTTCTTCAAGACTTACTCATAGAAGATCCCTTGCCTCTTCCTCTACGAGAAGACCTGTTACAGCAAGGACCGGGCGTGTATCAAGACTTACCGCGGCTGCGTTTGGCGGCATGGCGGTTGAACGCCATATCCTAGCCCGAAAGGGTATTTCCAGTAAAGTCATTCCCACATTGCTTCAGGCTAGGAAGGGAGTAACGGCGAAGCTTTACCACCGTATTTGGAGGAAGTATGTGTCTTGGTGTGAATCCAAGAAGGTTCCTACGGAAGAATTTCAGCTGGGTCGTTTCTCCATTTTTTCCAAGCAGGTGTGGATGCAGGCCTAAAGTTAGGCTCCATTAACGTGCAGATTTCGGCCTTATCAATTTTCTTTCAAAAAGAATTGGCCACCCTTCCAGAAGTTCAGACTTTCGTGAAAGGAGGGCTGAACATCCAACCTCCATTTGTGCCCCCAGTGGCGCCATGGGACCTTAACGTGGTGTTGCAGTTTCTTATGTCACACTGCTTGGAACCTTTATGAAAGGTTGAGTTAAAATTTCTCACTTGGAAAGTGGTCATGCTATTGGCCTTGGCGTCCGCAAGGCGGGTGTCGGAATTAGCGGCTTTGTCTCACAAGAGCCCATATTTGATCTTCAATGTAGATAGAACGGAATTGAGAACTCGGCAACAATTTCTGCCAAAAGTGGTTTCTGATTTTCATATGAACCAACCTATTGTGGTGCCTATGGCTACTGAAGCCTTGGCTGATTCAAAGTCTCTCGATGTAGTCAGAGCTTTGAATATTTATGTCGCCAGAACGGCTCAGATTGGAGAAACAGAGTCTCTGGATTTTGTGATACGATTCGGCATGCTCATTCTACGGCTGGATTGCCGTTACCGAAGTCGGTGAAGGCCCATTCTGCCAGGAAGGTGGGCTCTTCTTGGGCGGATGCCCAAGGAGTCTCGGCGGTTCAATTTTGCTGAGCAGCTACTTGGTCGGGTTCAAACACTTTTGCTAAGTTCTACAAGTTTGATACCCTGGCTGATGAGGACCTCATGTTTGCTCAATCGGTGCTGCAGAGTCGTCCGCACTATCCCGCCCGGTCTGGAGCTTTGGTATAAACCCCATGGTTCTTTTGGTGTCCCCAGCATCCTCTAGGACATAGGAGAAAAATAAGATTTTACTTACCGATAAATCTATTTCTCGGAGTCCGTAGTGGATGCTGGGGTTCCTGAAAGGACCATGGGGAATAGCGGCTCCGCAGGAGACAGGGCACAAAAAGTAAAGCTTTTTCAGATCAGGTGGTGTGCACTGGCTCCTCCCCCTATGACCCTCCTCCAGACTCCAGTTAGGTACTGTGCCCGGACGAGCGTACACAATAAGGGAGGATTTTGAATCCCGGGTAAGACTCATACCAGCCACACCAATCACACCGTACAACCTGTGATCTAAACCCAGTTAACAGTATGATAACAGCGGAGCCTCTGAAAGATGGCTTCCTTCAACAATAACCCGAATTAGTTAACAATAACTATGTACAATTTATGCAGATAATCCGCACTTGGGATGGGCGCCCAGCATCCACTACGGACTCCGAGAAATAGATTTATCGGTAAGTAAAATCTTATTTTCTCTATCGTCCTAGTGGATGCTGGGGTTCCTGAAAGGACCATGGGGATTATACCAAAGCTCCCAAACGGGCGGGAGAGTGCGGATGACTCTGCAGCACCGAATGAGAGAACTCCAGGTCCTCCTTAGCCAGAGTATCAAATTTGTAAAATTTTACAAACGTGTTCTCCCCTGACCACGTAGCTGCTCGGCAAAGTTGTAATGCCGAGACCCCTCGGGCAGCCGCCCAAGATGAGCCCACCTTCCTTGTGGAGTGGGCCTTTACAGATTTAGGCTGTGGCAGGCCTGCCACAGAATGTGCAAGTTGGATTGTGCTACAGATCCAACGAGCAATCGTCTGCTTAGACGCAGGAGCACCCATCTTGTTGGGTGCATACAATATAAACAACGAGTCAGATTTTCTGACTCCAGCTGTCCTTGCAATATATATTTTTAATGCTCTGACAACGTCCAGTAACTTGGAGTCCTCCAAGTCACTTGTAGCCGCAGGCACTACAATAGGCTGGTTCAGATGAAATGCTGACACCACCTTAGGGAGAAAATGCGGACGAGTCCGCAGTTCTGCCCTGTCCGAATGGAAAATCAGATATGGGCTTTTGTAAGATAAAGCTGCCAATTCTGATACTCTCCTGGCAGAAGCCAGGGCTAGAAGCATGGTCACTTTCCAAGTGAGATATTTCAAATCCACCTTATTTAGTGGTTCAAACCAATGAGATTTTAGAAAGTCCAAAACCACATTGAGATCCCACGGTGCCACTGGAGGCACCACAGGAGGCTGTATATGCAGCACTCCCTTAACAAAGGTCTGGACTTCAGGGACTGAAGCCAATTCTTTTTGAAAGAAAATCGACAGGGCCGAAATTTGAACCTTAATAGATCCCAATTTGAGACCCATAGACAATCCTGATTGCAGGAAATGTAGGAATCGACCCAGTTGAAATTCCTCCGTCGGAGCACTCCGATCTTCGCACCACGCAACATATTTTCGCCAAATTCGGTGATAATGTTGCACGGTTACTTCCTTCCTTGCTTTAATCAAAGTAGGAATGACTTCTTCCGGCATGCCTTTTTCCTTTAGGATCCGGCGTTCAACCGCCATGCCGTCAAACGCAGCCGCGGTAAGTCTTGAAACAGACAGGGACCCTGCTGAAGCAAGTCCCTCCTTAGAGGTAGAGGCCACGGATCTTCCGTGATCATCTCTTGAAGTTCCGGGTACCAAGTCCTTCTTGGCCAATCCGGAACCACTAGTATCGTTCTTACGCCTCTTTGCCGTATAATTCTCAATACTTTTGGTATGAGAGGCAGAGGAGGAAACACATACACCGACTGGTACACCCAAGGCGTTACCAGCGCGTCCACAGCTATTGCCTGCGGATCTCTTGACCTGGCGCAATACCTGTCCAGTTTTTTGTTGAGGCGAGACGCCATCATGTCCACCATTGGTCTTTCCCAACGGGTTACCAGCATGTGGAAGACTTCTGGATGAAGTCCCCACTCTCCCGGGTGAAGATCGTGTCTGCTGAGGAAGTCTGCTTCCCAGTTGTCCACTCCCGGGATGAACACTGCTGACAGTGCTATCACATGATTCTCTGCCCAGCGAAGAATCCTTGCAGCTTCTGCCATTGCACTCCTGCTTCTTGTGCCGCCCTGTCTGTTCACATGGGCGACTGCCGTGATGTTGTCCGACTGGATCAACACCGGTTTTCCCTGAAGCAGAGGTTCTGCCTGGCTTAGAGCATTGTATATTGCTCTTAGTTCCAGAATGTTTATGTGAAGAGACGTTTCCAGGCTCGTCCATACTCCCTGGAAGTTTCTTCCTTGTGTGACTGCTCCCCAGCCTCTCAGGCTGGCGTCCGTGGTCACCAGGATCCAATCCTGTATGCCGAATCTGCGGCCCTCCAATAGATGAGGACTCTGCAACCACCACAGAAGAGACACCCTTGTCCTTGGAGACAGGGTTATCCGTAGGTGCATCTGAAGATGCGACCCTGACCATTTGTCCAACAGATCCCTTTGGAAAATTCTTGCGTGGAATCTGCCGAATGGAATTGCTTCGTAAGAAGCCACCATTTTTCCCAGGACTCTTGTGCATTGATGTACAGACACCTTTCCTGGTTTTAGGAGGTTCCTGACAAGGTCGGATAACTCCTTGGCTTTTTCCTCCGGGAGAAAAACCTTTTTCTGAACCGTGTCCAGAATCATCCCTAGGAACAGCAGACGAGTTGTCGGCATTAACTGGGATTTTGGAATATTCAGAATCCACCCGTGCTGTTTTAGCACTTCTTGAGACAGTGCTAATCCCATCTCTAGCTGTTCTCTGGACCTCGCCCTTATTAGGAGATCGTCCAAGTATGGGATAATTAATATGCCTTTTCTTCGAAGAAGAATCATCATCTCGGCCATTACCTTTGTAAAGATCCGAGGTGCCGTGGACAATCCGAACGGCAGCGTCTGAAACTGATAGTGACAGTTTTGTACAACGAACCTGAGGTACCCCTGGTGTGAGGGGTAAATTGGAACGTGGAGATACGCATCCTTGATGTCCAAGGATACCATAAAGTCCCCCTCTTCCAGGTTCGCTATCACTGCTCTGAGTGACTCCATCTTGAACTTGAACTTCTTTATGTACAGGTTCAAGGACTTCAGATTTAGAATAGGCCTTACCGAGCCATCCGGCTTCGGTACCACAAAAAGAGTGGAATAATACCCCTTCCCTTGTTGTAGAAGAGGTACCTTGACTATCACCTGCTGAGAGTACAGCTTGTGAATGGCTTCCAAAACCGTCTCCCTTTCGGAGGGGGACGTTGGTAAAGCAGACTTCAGGAAACGGCGAGGTGGATCTGTCTCTAATTCCAACCTGTACCCTTGAGATATTATCTGCAGGATCCAGGGATCTACCTGCGAGTGAGCCCACTGCGCGCTGTAATTTTTGAGACGACCGCCCACCGTCCCCGAGTCCGCTTGAGAAGCCCCAGCGTCATGCTGAGGCTTTTGTAGAAGCCGGGGAGGGCTTCTGTTCCTGGGAAGGAGCTGCGTGTTGCTGTCTCTTCCCTCGACCTCTGCCTCGTGGCAGATATGAATAGCCCTTTGCTCTCTTATTTTTAAAGGAACGAAAGGGCTGCGGTTGAAAAGTCGGTGCCTTTTTCTGTTGGGGAGTGACTTGAGGTAGAAAGGTGGATTTCCCGGCTGTAGCCGTGGCCACCAAATCTGATAGACCGACTCCAAATAACTCCTCCCCTTTATACGGCAAAACTTCCATATGCCGTTTTGAATCCGCATCGCCTGTCCACTGTCGCGTCCATAAAGCTCTTCTGGCCGAAATGGACATAGCACTTACCCGTGATGCCAGTGTGCAGATATCCCTCTGTGCATCACGCATATAAAGAAATGCATCCTTTATTTGTTCTAACGACAGTAAAATATTGTCCCTGTCCAGGGTATCAATATTTTCAATCAGGGACTCTGACCAAACTACCCCAGCACTGCCCATCCAGGCAGTCGCTACAGCTGGTCGTAGTATAACACCTGCATGTGTGTATATACTTTTTTGGATATTTTCCATCCTCCTATCTGATGGATCTTTAAGTGCGGCCGTCTCAGGAGAGGGTAACGCCACTTGTTTAGATAAGCGTGTTAGCGCCTTGTCCACCCTAGGAGGTGTTTCCCAGCGCTCCCTAACCTCTGGCGGGAAAGGGTATAATGCCAATAATTTCTTTGAAATTATCAGCTTTTTATCAGGGGCAACCCACGCTTCATTACACACGTCATTTAATTCTTCTGATTCAGGAAAAACTATAGGTAGTTTTTTCATACCCCACATAATACCCTGTTTAGTGGTACCTGTAGTATCAGCTAAATGTAACGCCTCCTTCATTGCCAAAATCATATAACGTGTGGCCCTACTGGAAAATACGGTTGAATCGTCACCGTCACCACTGGAGTCAGTGCCTGCGTCTGGGTCTGTGTCGACCGACTGAGGCAAAGGGCGTTTCACAGCCCCTGACGGTGTTTGAGTCGCCTGGACAGGCACTAATTGATTGTCCGGCCGCCTCATGTCGTCAAACGACTGCTTTAGCGTGTTGACACTATCCCGTAGTTCCATAAATAAAGGCATCCATTCTGGTGTCGACTCCCTAGGGGGTGACATCCTCATATTTGGCAATTGCTCCGCCTCCACACCAATATCGTCCTCATACATGTCGACACACACGTACCGACACACAGCAGACACACAGGGAATGCTCCTAACGAAGACAGGACCCACTAGCCCTTTGGGGAGACAGAGGGAGAGTTTGCCAGCACACACCAAAAGCGCTATATATATATCAGGGATAGCCTTATAATAAGTGCTCCCTTATAGCTGCTTTGTTATATCAAAATATCGCCATAAATTTGCCCCCCCCTCTCTGTTTTACCCTGTTTCTGTAGTGCAGTGCAGGGGAGAGACTTGGGAGCCGTCCTGACCAGCGGAGCTGTGAGAGG
Source organism: Pseudophryne corroboree (assembly GCF_028390025.1). Taxonomy (NCBI): domain Eukaryota; kingdom Metazoa; phylum Chordata; class Amphibia; order Anura; family Myobatrachidae; genus Pseudophryne; species Pseudophryne corroboree. The sequence goes on along the minus strand of NC_086448.1, from coordinate 510,087,752 downwards.
AAATGGCGCCGTGTGCTGAGGAGATAGGCCCCGCCCCTTTTCTGGCGGGCTCGTCTCCCGCTATTTAGAAAAATCAGGCAGGGGTTAAATATCTCCATATAGCCTCTAGGGGCTATATGTGAGGTATTTTTAGCCTTTATAGGTATTCATTTGCCTCCCAGGGCGCCCCCCTCCCAGCGCCCTGCACCCTCAGTGACTGCCGTGTGAAGTGTGCTGAGAGGAAAATGGCGCACAGCTGCAGTGCTGTGCGCTACCTTTAGAAGACTGCAGGAGTCTTCAGCCGCCGATTCTGGACCTCTTCTGACTTCAGCATCTGCAAGGGGGCCGGCGGCGCGGCTCCGGTGACCATCCAGGCTGTACCTGTGATCGTCCCTCTGGAGCTTGATGTCCAGTAGCCAAGAAGCCAATCCATCCTGCACGCAGGTGAGTTGACTCCTTCTCCCCTCAGTCCCTCGCTGCAGTGATCCTGTTGCCAGCAGGAATCACTGTAAAATAAAAAACCTAGCTAAACTTTTCCTAAGCAGCTCTTTAGGAGAGCCACCTAGATTGCACCCTTCTCGGCCGGGCACAAAAATCTAACAGGAGTCTGGAGGAGGGTCATAGGGGGAGGAGCCAGTGCACACCACCTGATCTGAAAAAGCTTTACTTTTTGTGCCCTGTCTCCTGCGGAGCCGCTATTCCCCATGGTCCTTTCAGGAACCCCAGCATCCACTAGGACGATAGAGAAATAGGATTTTAATACCTACCGGTAAATCCTTTTCTCTTAGTCCGTAGAGGATGCTGGGCGCCCGTCCCAGTGCGTACTGTATCTGCAGTTATTGGGTATGGTTACACACATGGTGTGTTGCGTTTAAGTCAGCCTGTTGCTGACGTTATTCATGCTGTGGCATGGGTTATGCTGTTATTGGTTGTGTTTACACATAGGTTGTGTTATGCTTTATGTCAGCATATTGCTGCATATTCTTCATGCCGTCGGCTGGTGTTCTATTGAATGCCACGTTCTGCGGCATGTTCGAGGTGTGAGCTGGTATGACACTCACCGTGTTTAAACAATAAATTATTTCCTCGAAATGTCCGTCTCCCTGGGCACAGTTCTCTAACTGGAGTCTGGAGGAGGGGCGTAGAGGGAGGAGCCAGTTCACACCCATTCAAAGTCTTATAGTGTGCCCATGTCTCCTGCGGATCCAGTCTATACCCCATGATCCTTTTGGTGTCCCCAGCATCCTCTATGGACTAAGAGAAAAGGATTTACCGGTAGGTATTAAAATGCTATTATTTATGTTAGCTTAATGGAATAATCATTTTTTAAAAGAAGTGCACATGGCATGAGTGACCCATTCTTTGTATGATCTAGGTTTGAATACACTTAATGATTTTGGAGGTTATGCTGGATATCTAGAACATACAGATTACAAAGAGGAAATTCAATGATTACTGATAGTGGATGAGTTTCAGTAGAAGTCAGAAAAGGACAGACATGTCCGGTGTGCTCTCCGATGGGGTAAGTTCAAAACTACCTTGGGGCCCCAAAAACATTGTCAGTAATTCTGACCCTGCTCTGGAGACAACCTACTCGCCTGATCTGCCATCCTCAGGGGCTTTAATTGGGTCAGATCCAGTCCATTTCCCCTGTTCAAGTTGTCTCTGTTTATTTAGACTGAGGCTTGGAACTTAACACTTACGCAGTCTTCCTGTATCTGAATATTAACGATCTGAGCTTACCATCTACATGATCTGGTGCTGGGAGGCATTCTTGTGAGCTTCACCAGTCTGCTGGCAAACTCCTTCAGACCAGAAAGCAGCCACATTGAGTCCTATGAGATGCGGAGGAACACTGCAGAGGCCCACCGCTGCTACCCCGACGCATGGCAAGTATCACCAGCCATCACCATCAAGGCCCCCAATAACTCGTTTTGCCATTTCTGGAGGCAAGAGACAGGCACAAGCTACAGTCCAAGGCCCTTGAGGCAGGCACCTGATGACTATAAATGTGGCCTGGTGACCACATCACAGTCTGCTACACTTGTATCTGGCACTAGATAATACAGTCATCTGCCCCACCTATTTTTGCCTACATATTCTGCCTATGGAAGTTGATGTGTGCTTACGATAGCACATATCGCACCGTATGTATACAACTTGCAATACCGCTGCTCGCTGCCAAGGGGTCGGTATCGCAAGAAAATATATACTGTGCAGGTATGGCAATTTTGACTATATTGTGTACAATATAGTTTCTAGTATAGTCAAAACTGTATATAGTCAAAAATAGGATTTTAATAACCTACCAGTAAATCCTTTTATCGTAGTCCGTAGAGGATGCTGGGGTCCATATTAGTACCATGGGGTATAGATGGGTCCACCAGGAGCCATTGGCACTGTAAGAGTTTAACAGTGTGGGCTGGCTCCTCCCTCTATGCCCATCCTACCGGACTCAGTCTAGAAACTGTGCCAGAGGAGACAACATACTTCTAGAGAAGTAAATACACAGATAGTGACGAGATTCATACCAGCTCACACAACAAGGCAAATCCGGCCAACAGGCCGGAGAACTCAGCAACAGCTGAAAAAGTACTGAAACAGGAACGAACACAGAACTTACCTAGGAACCAGGCAGTACTGAAGCAAATAACCACTGCAGGTTAAAGAAGCGCTGGGCTAGCGCCCAGCATCTTGTACGGACTACGAGAAAAGGATTTACCGGTAGGTAACTAAAATCCTGTTTTCTCTTACGTCCTAGAGGATGCTGGGGTCCATATTAGTACCATGGGGATGTACCAAAGCTCCCAGAACGGGAGGGAGAGCACGCAAGCTCCTGCAGAACTGCTTGACCAAACTTGAGGTCATCAGAGGCCAAAGTATCGAACTTGTAAAACTTAGCAAACGTGTTCGAACCAAACCAAGTAGCTGCTCGGCAAAGCTGTAAGGCCGAGACACCCCAGGCAGCCGCCCAGGAAGAACCCACTTTACGAGTAGAGTGGGCCTTAGCCGATTTTGGACATGGCAATCCTGCCGTAGAATAGGCATGCTGGATGGTGAACCTGATCCAGCGAGAAATCGACTGCTTAGAAGCAGGACACTCAATTTTCTTGGGATCATAGAGGACAGAGAGTCAGATTTATTGAGACGAGCAGTCCTCTTCACATAAATCTTCAAAGTCCTCACAACATCCAAGGCCTTTGAAGCAATTGAGGAGTCAGTAGCCACTGGCACCACAATAGGTTGGTTGATATGAAAAGCCGATGCAACATTAGGAAGGAACTGTGGACTAGTCCTGAGTTCCACCCTATCTACATGGAAGACCAGATAGGGACTATTACAGGACAAAGCCCCCAATTCCGACACACGTGGAGCAGAAGCCAAGGCCAACAAAGTTACCGCCTTCCATGTGATAAACTTGATTTCAGTCTCCTGTAGAGGCTCAAACCAATCCGACTGCAGGAACTGCAACACCACATCAAGAGCCCATGGTTCCGTTGGCACCACAAAAGGGGGCTGGATGTGCAGAACCCCTTTCAAAAAGGCCTGAACCTCAGGGAGGACAGCCAATTGTTTCTGGAAGAAAATTAATAAGGCCAAAATCTGGACCTTGATGGAGCCTAATCTCAGGTCTAAATCCACACCTGCTTGCAGGAAAAGGAGAAACCTTCCAAGTTGAAACTCCACCGCAGGAAACTTCTTGAATTCACACCAAGACACATACTTTTTCCAAATTCGATGTTAATGTTTAGACGTTACCCCCTTCCCAGCCTGTATCAGGGTAGGAATAACCTCGCTCGGAATACCCTTCCGTGCTAAGATCTGGCGCTCAACCGCCATTCCGTCAAACGTAGCCGTGGAAAGTCTTGATGAGTGAACGGCCCGTGTAGTAGAAGATCCTCCCAGGGAGGCAGAGGCCTTGGATCTTCCAGCAGATCCGCGTACCAAGCCCTCCTTGGCCAATCCGGAGCAATGAGGATTGCCAGAACTCTTGTTCTTTTTACAAGTTGTAGAACTCTTGGGATAAGAGGAAGTGGAGGGAACACATACACTGATGTGAACACCCACGGCACTACTAGTGCATCCACCGCCACTGCCTGTGGGTCTCTCGACCTGGAACAGTACCTCCTCAGCTTCTTGTTTAGGCGGTAGGCCATCATGTTTATGTGAGGAACCCCCCACCAACCAGTTACCTCCTCGAACACCTCCGGGAGGAGGCCCCACTCTCCTGGATGGAGATCATGTCTGCCGAGGAAGTCCGCTTCCCAGTTGTCTACTCCCAGAATGAAGAATGCGGACATCGCTACAGCGTGCCTTTATGCCCAGAGGAGGATCCTTGTCACCTCTGACATTGCAGCCCTGCTCGGTTGTTCCGCCCTGTCTGTTTATGTAGGCCACAGTGGTCACGTTGTCCGACTGCACCTGAACAGCCCGAACCAGCAGAAGGTGTGCCGCTTGAAGAAGGCCGTTGTATACGGCTCTTAGCTCCAGGATGTTTATCGGAAGAAGGGATTTCTGACTTGACCACCTTCCTTGGAAGGTTTCCCCTTGAGCAACTGCTGCCCAACTTCTTAGACTTGCATCCGTGGTTAGAAGAATCCAGTCCTGAACCCCGAACCTTTGGCCCTCCAGAAGGTGAGGTACTGTAGTTGCAGCCACCAGAAGAGCGAAATCCTTGCTTTCGGTGACAGACCTATCCTCTGCTGCATATGTAGGTGAGATCCCGACCACTGGTCCAAGAGATCCAGTTGAAAGGACCGAGCATGAAACCTTCCGTACTGCAGAGCCTCGTAGGAGGCAACAATCTTTCCCAGAAGGCGGATCCACTAATGAACCGATACCCAGCTTTAAGTCATCCCGGACCATTGTTTGAATCACCAACGCTTTCTCCACTGGTAGAAACACCCTCTGCACCTCCGTGTCGAGGATCATCCCCAGGAAATACAGCCTCCTTGTTGGCTCCAGATGAGACTTTGGAAGGTTCAGGATCCAACCGTGGTCCTTGAGCAGATGCATCGTGAGAGCAATGGATCTTAACAACTTCTCCCTGGACGATGCCTTGATCAGCAGGTCATCCAGATACGGAATTATGTTCACCCCCTGCTTGCGGAGGAGAACCATCATCTCTGCCATCACCTTGGTGAAGATCCTCGGTGCTGTGGAGTGACCGAATGGCAGTGCCTGAAACTGATAGTGATCGTCAGTGCAAACCTGAGATAAGCCTGATGCGGCTACCAAATGAGAATGTGGAGGTACGCATCCTTGATGTCCAGGGACACCAGGAACTCCGCCTCCGTCAGTCCTGAGATAACCGCTCGCAGAGACTCAATTTTGAATTTGAAGTCCCTGAGATAAGGGTTCAATGATTTCAAGTTCAGAATTGGCCTGACCGAACCATCCGGCTTCGGTACCACAAAAAGGTTCGAATAGTAACCTTTGTTCAACTGATGAGGTGGAACTGGAACAATGACCTCCGACAATACCAATTTTCGGATAGCATCCAGTAAAATAGCTCTGTCTGCCGGCAAAGCCGGCAAGCCTGATTTGAAGAATCGGTGAGGTGGGAGAGTTTGAAACTCCAGCCTGTACCCCCGGGACACAATATCCTGTATCCAGGGATCCAGGTCGAACGATACCCAAACGTGGCTGAAATGCCGGAGTCTCGCTCCCAGGCTGCGCGGTCCACCGTCATGCTGAGGACTTTGAGGCACCAGAAGCAGGCTTTTGGTCCTGGGAACCTGCGGGAGCAGGCTTTTTGGATTTGGCAAGACCACCTCTAAAGAAGGTGTGAAAGGGCTTGTTCTTTCTAGTCCTAGTGGGCCGAGGAACTGTGACGTGTTGGGAGAAAAAGGCTTCTTCGTAGCTGGTGCAGCTGAGGGGAGAAAAGGAGACTTACCCGCTGTAGCTGTGGCAATCCACGCATCCAGCGCCTCCCCAAACAGAGCATGACCTGTATAGGGTAGGCTCTCCACACTCATCCTGGATTCCGCGTCCGCAGACCAATGGCGCAGCCAGAGATCCCTGCGAGCCGAGACGGACATGGAGGAGATCCCCGCAGCCATGGAACCCAAATCCTTCATGGATTCCACCAGAAACCCTGCAGAATCCTGTATGTTATGTAAAAACAAATCAACGTCACCTTTATCCATCGTAGTCAAGTCCTCCTGCAGAGTGATTGACCACTTTGCTATTGCTTTTGAAATCCATGCACAGGAAATAGTAGGCCGCAGTATCGCCCCTGAAGCCGTGTATATGGATTTGAGCGTAGCATCCAATTTTGCGATCTGCCGGGTCTTTCAACGCGGTAGATCCCCGGACAGGCAAAACCACTTGTTTTGACAGCCTGGAAACAGAGGCGTCAACTATAGGCGGGGACTCCCATTTTTTTTCTATCGTCCTCTGGGAAGGGAAAAGCAACAAGAACCCTTTTAGGGATCTTGAATTTTCTCTTACGTCGTAGAGGATGCTGGGGTCCACTTTAGTACCATGGGGTATAGATGGTTCCGCAGGAGCCCTGGACACTTTAAGACTTTTTTAGCTGTGTGAACTGGCTCCTCCCTCTATGCCCCTCCTCCAGACCTCAGTTTAGAAAATGTGCCCGGGAGACTGGATGCACACTAGTGGAGCTCTACTGAGTTCTGCTAGAAAATAGACTGTTAGGTTTTTTTATTTTACAGGAAAGCTGCTGGCAACAGCTTCCCTGCTTCGTGGGACTTAGGGGGGGAAGTAGGAAGTAGAACCAACTTCTCAGTTAGTTCAGTGGTTCTGCTTCCGGTGACAGGACACCATTAGCACCTGATGGTTACTGAACACAGCTCCAGCCTAGCCAGCGTTCACTCCCACAGCACTGCCGCCACCCCCTAATAGAGCCAGAAGTCAGAAGACAGGTGAGTAAATACCGGAGTCCTACAGAGAAGGGTCCTCCGGTCATCGTGGTGGCATACAGGTACAGCGCAGCGGCGGCTGCGCGCCATTTTCTCAGCACAGGGTGCAGAGCGCGTGGGGGGCACGCTCTGAGGACATATATTAATCTTACTCTCACTGGAAAAAAGGCATCTCCCTGAAAGCTGAGGAGATGCCAGCCCCAGCCAGTATAAAAATGTTTAGTGCTGATTTCACACGTCAGAGGCGGCGTTCGCTGCGCTTACCCCTGCGTGCCTGCTAGTCTGTGTTGCGGCCTCCGCCTTCGGTGGGCCACGGGCTCCGGCGTCTGGCTGGCGCGGCTCCCGGCGGTTCTCCAGGGCAGGGGGCGCCGCCATGACACCCGGCATCACGTGGGCGGGGGGGCAGGTGACGTCATCAGACTGTTCCGCCAATCCAGCGGTGGCAGGAGATTCAAAGTCAGACGCCGGACAGAGCCTCGGCGCCTGAGTATCGTCTTTCCCCTGAACTGGATGCCAGCGCTCTTGTTCCCGGCGAGAATCTCTGAAGCTGTACTCCAGTGTCTCCGGCATTTCCAGGTGCCAGTTTGCTGCACAGGTTCCAGCGTTCCCAGCGGCTGGTGTGTCTCTCTGCGGTCCAGTCACCAGTGCTCCTAGGAATCAGCGTGGGCTGTGGGCCCTAATCACCGTTCTCAAGTTCTGCAAATCATCAGCGTCACAGTTACCGTTCACAAGTTCTACGAATCATCAGCGTCTCTGTCACCGTTCTCAAGTTCTACAAATCATCAGCGTCTTAAACCACTGCACTTAAGTTCTTCAAATCATCAGCGTCTCAGTCACTATTCTCAAGTTCTACAAATCATCAGCGTCTTAAAACACTGCACTTAAGTTCTTCAAATCACCAGCGTCTTAATCTCCGGTCTCAAGTTCTGTAAGTCATCTGTGTCTTTAACCACCGTTTACAAGTTCTTCAAATCACCAGTGTCTTTTAAAACATCGCTCACAATTTCTTCAGTCACCAGTATCTTTAACATTGCTCACAAACCCTTCAATGGGCCTGGACATTCCCTCATAAGTTTCCTTTATGCTATATGACTTTGAGTTGTTCTTTTCCTGCAATAAAGCTCTTCAATGTTTCACCAAACCTTACTGTCAGAGTCCTGTATGAGGAAATCCTATATCAGGTCACCCCTGTTCCGGCCCAGTTGTGGTTCCTCTTCCCAACCATCGGAAGAATCCCCGAGTTCACAACACACTCAATCTAGGTCAGTGACAGTATACTCAGGCCCCATGGACCCAGGGAATCGGAACCCAGAGGCAAGTACCATGCAGGACCTGGTTTCCCGAGTACAGAGTCAGGAAGCAGCACAGAATCAGGTGATGCATTATCTCCAGGAATTATCTGGCCGGCTGGATCAAATCCAGACTTATAATAATAATAATAATAATTTTATTTATATAGCGCTCTTTCTCCAACAGGACTCAAGGCGCTTTACAGACATCAAAAACAATACACATGATACAGAGGATTTGAGTAATACAACAATAGATAAGCAACACAGACATAAAAGAAAAACCTTAAGCCCACAGAAAGCATAACGCAGGAATGGTGTAGGCATTTTGGGTAATAACTTCCAAGGGTTGTGTATTCCACCCTCACAGGTACCAAGTGCAGCAGCCATCTTGGGCGCTCCGCGTAGGATTACCCAGGGTGGAATAGTCTACCCCTAGAAGAGATGACACAAAATGGGGGTGATTTCAGAGTCCTACAGTTTAGAGTAGGGTTCCAACAAAACCACAAGGTCCATGTATTTTTCATCCCATCCACAAGTGTACCATATGGGGCAGCCATGTTGGGCGCACTTTGGAGGTTACACTGTGGAAGGTGATCCATACAAGGGCCAAGTTCATATATGGGAAAACTGATGCTTATGTAGTAGTATGATGTACCCTGCATGTAGGGCACAATGGAAAGGTGTGCAATCAGTGGAGGTAAACATTACAGGAAAACACATGGTGGGGTGGAAGCGAGCAATGAAGAGGAAAGAAAACTTCTCTGGCTTCAGTGGTTTCAGCTCCAGTTCCAGTATTCGCTCCAGAGGTTGTCTCTAGCAATGTTCCGTCTTCGTCTGGAACCAGGTCACGCCTTCAGCTTCCTGCTCCTCCTCGTTATAACGGGAATCCAAAGAATTGCCGTGGTTTCCTCAATCAGTGTGAGGTACATTTCGAACTCCTTTCACATAACTTTCCTACTGATCGGTCTAAAGTGGCATACATTATCTCTTTGCTTGAGGGTTCAGCATTGGAGTGGGTGTCACCGTTATGGGAGTGATCAGATCCATTGGTTTCTAGTTATACCAACTTCATCACGTCCTTCCGAAGGATCTTTGATGAGCCCAGCAGGACGACCGCTGCCTCTGCTGACTTGCTCCGTGTTCGACAAGGCTCTCGTTCAGTGGGACAGTATGTGATTCATTTTCAAACCATAGCTTCAGAACTGTGCTGGAATAATGATGCCCTTCGGGCTGCTTTTTGGAATGGGCTCTCGGATCGTTTAAAGGACGAGTTGATCACTAGAGATCTGCCAGATTCCTTGGAACAGTTGATCTCACTCTGTGTAAAGGTGGATCTTCGCATGCAGGAACGAGGTGGTGAACGTAGTCGGTCAGATCGGTCAAGATTCCGATCTCTCCCGTCTAAGCAAACAGTTATTCCGAGACCAGACGAACCCATGCAGATTAATCGGTCTCGGCTGTCCCCAGAAGAACGTCAGCGTCGTCGTGAGGGTAGACTCTGCCTCTACTGTGGAGCTGCGGATCATTTTCTCAAGTTTTGCAAGTCTCGCCCGGGAAAACGGGCAGTCCTAGCTTGTTCTGGAGAAGTCGAACTAGGGGTTTCTTCTCAATCTTCTCCGGCAGTGGACTGTTTACTCTCCGTGTCTCTGTTTTCTGAGTCAGTAGTCAAAACCGTTAAGGCACTGTTGGACTCACGGGCTGCGGGGAATTTTATTTCCCTTTCCTGTGCCCAGAATCTGGGTTTACAGTTACGGTCGGTCGAACGACCTATTACATTGACTGCTATTAATGGTACCCAAATTTCTAATGGTCTGATTTCAAGTTGTACAATGCCAATCAAGCTGCAAGTGGGAGCTTTGCATCAAGAACATCTGGAGTTCCTTGTGATTCGGGAGATGCATCACGATCTCGTTCTTGGTCTTCCTTGGCTCAAGCTTCACAACCCTCACGTCGACTGGGGGTCGACACAGATAATTTCTTGGAGTCCATTTTGTCATTCAAATTGTCTCACTCCTGTCTACCCGCTCCGTGTATCTTCCAAGTTGGATGAAGGGCTTATTCCAGAGGCTTATCGGGAGTTTTCAGATGTGTTCTCGGAACAGGCGGCCGATCAGTTACCACCGCATAGACCCTGGGACTGTCCTATTGAGCTCATTCCGGCGAAAATGCCACCTCGGGGTCGCACTTATCCTTTATCTGTACCCGAGACTCAAGCTATGTCGGAATATATCAAGTCAAATCTGCAGAAAGGATTCATCCCTCTACTTCCCCGGCGGGAGCAGGTTTCTTTTTTGTGAAGAAAAAGGACGGAGGCCTGAGGCCATGTATCGACTATCGTGGTCTAAACGATGTCACCATTAAGAATAAGTATCCTTTGCAGCTCATCACGGAGCTTTTTGATAGAGTTCGCGGAGTCCGAGTCTTCACCAAGCTCGATTTAAGGGGAGCTTATAATTTGATACGTATCCGACAGGAGGACGAATGGAAGACGGCCTTCAATACTAGGGACGGGCATTATGAGTATATGGTAATGCCGTTCGGCCTCAGCAACGCCCCCGCCGTCTTCCAGGGATTCATTAATGAAATCTTTCGGGATATGTTATACCTAAATGTAGTGGTATATTTGGATGACATTCTGATATTTTCTAAGAATCTCACTGAGCACAGAGTACAGGTTAAAGAGGTACTTCTTCAATTGCGAGAGAATCATCTATACGGCAAGATTTCCAAGTGTACCTTTGAGGTTCCTTCTATTCCATTTCTGGGTTACATCATTTCGGGCACAGAGCTTCGTATGGATCCGGAGAAACTCTCTGCCATTCGGGACTGGACTCAGCCTCTTTCCTTGAAAGCGGTGCAACGATTTCTGGGGTTTGCAAATTACTACCGGAAATTCATAAGGGGTTTCTCTACCATTGTGGCGCCTATTACTGCCCTAACCAAGAAGGGGGCAGACCCAAGCCATTGGTCCTCTGAAGCTGTAGCAGCGTTCGCTCAGTTGAAGGCAGCCTTTATGACCGCTCCGGTACTTCAGCAACCAGACTTTTTAAAACCATTCTTTTTGGAGGTTGATGCTTCTACGGTAGGCATTGGTGCCGTGCTTTCGCAGTATGCTCCAGATGGGAAGTTAATTCCATGTGGTTTCCATTCTCGCAAGTTCTCTCCTGCTGAACGAAATTACATCATTGGAGACAAGGAGCTTTTGGCAATAAAATCTGCCTTGGAAGAATGGAGATATCTTTTGGAAGGTGCTAAACACCTAATTACGATTTTCACTGATCACAAGAATTTGCTGTATCTCAAGACGGCCCAGTGCTTGAATCCCCGTCAAGCTAGATGGGCACTCTTCTTTGCCAGATTTTCGTTTGTCATTAAGTACCGAGCTGGAACTTTTAACACCAAGGCTGATGCCCTATACCGTTCCTTAACGGCTTCGGATAAGGAGAATTCCGTTGAAAAGGCTTTGATTCTCAGTCCAGTTTCTATTTCAGCGGCTCCCACCGCGTTGGGCCCTCCTCCTGGGAGAATGTCTGTGCCAGCTAAATTTCGACCAAGATTGTTGCAGTGTGCTCACATTTCCAAGTTTTCCGGTCATCCTGGAGTACAAAAGATGTGGGAATTTCTACGTAGATCTTATTGGTGGGACACTATGAAGAAGGATGTTCAAGATTATGTCAACTCGTGTCCTCAATGTGCTCAGCACAAAATTCTTCGTCTGCCTCCTGCGGGGTTGCTGCACCCATTGTCCATTCCTAAGAGGCCTTGGACCCATATCTCTATGGACTTTGTTACTGAACTGCCCCTCTCTAAGGGTCATAACACCGTCTGGGTAATTATTGACCGTTTCTCTAAGATGGCACATTTTGTTCCGTTGACCGGGTTACCATCAGCTTCTAAGTTGGCTTTGTTATTTATCCGGGAACACTTCCGCCTGCACGGGTTACCTCTGGAAATAGTCTCTGACCGGGGGGTACAGTTTACTGCAAGATTCTGGAGAGTCCTCTGTACGGCCTTACAAATAAAACTCAAGTTTTCATCCGCTTACCATCCACAAACCAATGGGCAAACTGAACGCGTCAATCAAGATTTGGAGACTTTTCTCCGTGTTTATCTCTCCCCCTCGCAAGATAATTGGGTGGAGCTGTTGCCTTGGGCCGAGTTTGCCCATAATCATCTATACCACTCTTCGACTGGTGAGTCTCCATTTTTTATTAATTATGGATTTTATCCCCAAGTTCCAGAATTACCCATTTGTCCTCCGGAAGAAGTTCCTGCTGCAGCCTCTACTCTCCGGCACTTCAGACAAATCTGGAGTCGAGTTCATGCTAACCTCAAGAGAATCTCCGGCCACTATAAGTTCTTTGCGGATAGGAAGCGGCGGGCAGCTCCTCAATACAAGGTTGGTGACAGGGTATGGCTCTCTACCCGCAATCTCCGTTTAAAGGTGCCCACTATGAAGTTCGCTCCGAGGTTCATTGGTCCTTACCCCGTGTTACAAGTCCTGAATCCGGTTGTTTGCAAATTGGGATTGCCTTCCCATCTCCGGGTACCAAATTCCTTTCATGTCTCTCTTCTTCGCCCTCTTGTTTTGAACCGGTTTTATTCCAAGTCCCCAAGGCCAACCTCTGCAGAGGCTGAAGATGGTACGGACTTTGAAATCAAAGCTATTCTTGACTCTCGCTATCTTCACAAGAATCTACAGTATTTGGTGGAATGGAAAGGTTTTGGCCCCGAGGAAAGGAGCTGGGTCAAGGCTACTGAAGTTACGGCTCCCCGACTGGTGCGGATCTTCCATTCCAGACATCCAACAAAACCTGGAAAGTGTCCAGGGGCCACTCCTGGAGGAGGGGGTACTGTCACACGCCAGAGGCGGCGTTCGCCGCGCTTACCCCTGCGTGCCTGCTGGTCTGTGTTGCGGCCTCCGCCTTCGGTGGGCCACGGGCTCCGGCGTCTGGCTGGCGCGGCTCCCGGCGGTTCTCCAGGGCAGGGGCGCCGCCATGACACCCGGCATCACGTGGGCGGGGGGCAGGTGACGTCATCAGACTGTTCCGCCAATCCAGCGGTGGCGGGAGATTCAAAGTCAGAAGCCGGACAGAGCCTCGGCGCCTGAGTATCGTCTTTCCCCTGAACTGGATGCCAGCGCTCTTGTTCCCGGCGAGAATCTCTGAAGCTGTACTCCAGTGTCTCCGGCATTTCCAGGTGCCAGTTTGCTGCACAGGTTCCAGCGTTCCCAGCGGCTGGTGTGTCTCTCTGCGGTCCAGTCACCAGTGCTCCTAGGAATCAGCATGGGCTGTGGGCCCTAATCACCGTTCTCAAGTTCTGCAAATCATCAGCGTCACAGTCATCGTTCACAAGTTCTACGAATCATCAGCGTCTTAAACCACTGCACTTAAGTTCTTCAAATCATCAGCGTCTCAGCCACCGTTCTCAAGTTCTACAAATCATCAGCGTCTTAAACCACTGCACTTAAGTTCTTCAAATCACCAGCGTCTTAATCTCCGTTCTCAAGTTCTGTAAGTCATCTGTGTCTTTAACCACCGTTTACAAGTTCTTCAAATCACCAGTGTCTTTTAAAACATCGCTCACAATTTCTTCAGTCACCAGTATCTTTAACATTGCTCACAAACCCTTCAATGGGCCTGGACATTCCCTCATAAGTTTCCTTTATGCTATATGACTTTGAGTTGTTCTTTTCCTGCAATAAAGCTCTTCAATATTTCACCAAACCTTACTGTCAGAGTCCTGTATGAGGAAATCCTATATCAGGTCACCCCTGTTCCGGCCCAGTTATGGTTCCTCTTCCCAACCATCGGAAGAATCCCCGAGTTCACAACACACTCAATCTAGGTCAGTGACAGCTGAGGGGGAAGCGCGCCATGGATAAAGGCGGGACTTCACCTCAGAGCGGCCAGTATACTCACAGGTGCCATTTTCTCTCCACAGAAGCGCCGGTGAACTGCTCCTCAACGCTGTCTCCTCAGAACCTCTGTCACAAGTACCAGGGTGTAATAGAGAGGACGGGTGGGGGACATTTTTATTATTCATTAGCGCTGCTACTATAATTTTTGTTATATAATTATATAAATTACGTACAGGGCGTTTTGTGTGGACTGGCAATTCCCTTTGTATTTTTCTCTGACAGACATTAGGAAGGTCTGTCCCCAATAGGCCCCCGTGTGCCTGTGGGTGTGTGTGAGTGTACAGTACACGTGTGCAACATATCAGAACACAGGGAGGATTCTTACCCGGAGGAACCCATATTTGAAGCACAAGAGGGTAATAAGGTGGCCCTTCCCTCTCAGAATGGGGCCGTTGTGGGTGAGACAATTGCAAACTAATATGTCACAACTTGCTAAAAAAAATTCAGAGTCTGAACAACAGACAAAGCAATGGAGACAGTCTGTGGAAGACGCGTTATTAGCGATTCCCTCACTGTCCTCCACTCACAACCCTTCCAGTTCACATAAAAGGTCTCTGTCCCAAATTATGCAGGGGATACAGACACAGATTCCGACACGGATCTAGACACTTGAGAGTTGAGAGGGGTTGATCCAAAATTGGCGAAAAGCATTCAATGTATGATAGTCGCTATAAAAGAGGTGTTGGAATTTCCTGATGCAACACCACTACCTGAGGAAAAAGATCATTTTAAGCTAAATAAAAAACAGGTGGTGACTTTCCCTCCTTCTAAGGATTTGAATGCATTTTTTGAAGAAGCTTGGTCTAACCCTGAAAAGAAATTTTCTATTCCCAAGAGGATAAGTGTTGCATACTCGTTCCCTGAGGACGACAGACGTAAATGTGGACACCTCAGTTTCCAGACTAAGAAAATCATTTTGCCGTCACCAGAGTCAGCTACCTTAAAAGATCCTGCTGACCGTAAACTGGAATCTACGTTAAAATTCATATATATAGCTAATGGAACGGTACTCAGACCCACCATTGCATGTGCGTGGGTGGGTAATGCTGTGGAAAAATGGTCAGACAACTTACTACTTAATATAGACACAGTTGATAAAGATGACCTGATCCTAACTCTCAAATGCTGCAGGTTATTTCGTAAAAGCTATGAAGGATGTTGGTTTATTAAATTCAAGATCCTCCGCTATGGCGATTTCAGCTTGCAGGGCTCTATGGATTCGCCAATGGAATGCTGATGCAGAATCAAAGCGAAATATTGAGGCACTCCCTTACACTTGTGAGGCACTATTTGGTGACAAACTGGACGCCATGATTTCAACGACAACATCAGGCAAGTCTGCTTTTCTGCCTTCTGCAGCACCTCCGGCTAAGAAAGATTTTCATATTCATACGATGCAGTCCTTTCGGCCAACAAATATAAAAAGTCAAAAGGTACCCCCTTCTTCGCTGGTCGAGGGCGGGGTAAAGGTCGAAAACCTGCCACACTGGCAGGTTCCCAAGGGCAGAAGCCAACCGCTGCTTCTGCTACAACCACTGCATGACGTTGAGACTCCCATTCAGGAGTCCGGTCGGTTGGCGACCTGTCTACTATTCTTCAGTCAGGTCTGGGTTCACTCAGGTCTAGATCCTTGGGTACTACAGATAGTAACTCAAGGGTACAAACTGGAATTTCAAGATCTTCCCCCATGCCGATTTTTCGAATCAGCCTTACCAGTTTCTGTTCAGGACAGCACAAAAGTGCTGGACGCAATACAGAAATTATGTCAAAACAATGTAATTTCCTTGGTTCCTGTAATGCAAAGGAAAACAGGGTTTTTTTCAAGTCTGTTTGTGGTACCGAAACCGGACGGTTCGGTTAGACCAGTAAAATCCTTGAATCTTCATCTGAAACGGTTCAAATTCAAAATGGAGTCACTGAGGGCAGTAATTTCCAATCTGGAAGAGGGGGAATTTATGGTGTCAGTGGACATCAAGGATGCTTATTTGCATGTTCCCATATACCCTCCACATCAAGCATACCTGAGGTTTGCCATTCAAGACTGTAACTATCAGTTTCGGACGTTGCCTTTTGGCCTCTCTACGGCTTCGAGAATATTCACCAAAGTGATGGCGGAGATGATGATTCTCCTTCGCAAGAAAGGAGTCTACATAATTCCTTACCTGGACGATCTCCTCATAAAAGCGAGATCCAAGGAAACGTTAGTGCAGAACATCGCACTGTCCGTGACAGTGCTTCAACAGCACGGTTGGATTATCAACCTTCCAAAAGCTCAGTTGGAACCAACAATGAGATTATCATTCCTGGGAATGATATTGGACACCGAGGTATAGAAGATATTCTTACCTCTGGAAAGGCTCTGGAAATTCAGAGGCTGGTCAAACTACTTTTGAAACCAACACGCGTGTTGATCCATCAGTGCATCCGCCTGATGGGCAAGATGGTAACAGCTTATGAGGCACTACAATATGGCCAATTCTATGCCAAGGTTTTCCAGTGGGACCTGCTGGACAAGTGGTCAGGATCGCATCTTCACATGCATCGAACAATAATCCTGTCGGCAAAGACAAGAGTTTCACTCCTGTGGTGGCTACAAACTTCTCACCTACTGCAGGGACGCAGGTTCAGGATTCATGCCTGGGTCCTGGTAACAACGGATGCAAGTCTCCGAGGTTGGGGAGCAGCCACGCAAGGGGAAAACTTCCAAGGAAGATGGTCAAGCCAAGAAACGCTTCTTCACATAAACATTCTGGAGTTGAGGGCAGTCTACTACTGCCTTCAACAAGCGGTTCATCTTCTTCAAGATCATCCCATCCAGATCCAATCAGACAATGTAACAGCAGTGGCTTACATAAATCGTCAAGGAGGAACGAAAAGCAGAGCGGCCATGGCAGAGGTGACCAAAATACTCCTCTGGGCAGAAAAACATGCAACAGCTCTGTCAGCGGTCTTCATTCCGGGAGTGGACAACTGGGAGGCAGACTTCCTCAGCAGACACGATCTCCATCCCGGGGAGTGGGGCCTCCACCCCGAAGTATTTGCGGAACTAACAAGTTATTGGGGCGTTCCTCAAGTAGACATGATGGCGTCTCGTCTCAACAAGAAACTTCAGAAGTATTGTTCCAGGTCGAGAGACCAACAAGCAATAGCAGTGGATGCACTGGTGACCCAGTGGGTGTTCCAGTCAGTGTACGTCTTCCCTCCACTTCCACTAATACCCAAAACTCTCAAGATTATAAAAAGAAAAAGGGTGCGGGCGATACTCATCGCCCCAGATTGGCCAAGAAGGGCTTGGTATCCAGATCTTCAGGAGTTACGGATAGAAGATCCTCGGTTTCTTCCTCTTCGAGAGGACCTTCTTCAGCAGGGGCCGCTGGTTTATCCAGACTTACCGTGGCTGCGTTTGACGGCATGGCTGTTGAACGCCAGATCCTTGTTCATAAGGGTATTCCAAATGAAGTAATTCCCACACTTATTCAGGCCAGGAAAGGGGTAACGTCCAAGCATTACCATCGTATTTGGAGAAAATATGTATCTTGGTGTGAAGCCATGAAGTCTCCTGCGGTGGAGTTTCAATTAGGACGTCTTCTCCTATTTCTACAAGCTGGTGTGGATGCGGGCTTAAGATTAGGATCTATCAAGGTCCAAATTTCGGCTTTGTCCCTTTTCTTTCAGAAACAGTTGGCTTCCCTTCCTGAGGTTCAGACGTTTGTAAAAGGGGTTCTGCGCATCCAACCACAATTTGTGCCCCCCCGCAGCGCCATGGGACCTTAATGTGGTGCTGCAGTTCCTTAAGGCGGACTGGTTTGAACCTCTGCAGGAGGTGGAATTAAAGTTTCTCACTTGGAAAGTGGTCATGCTACTGGCCTTGGCATCAGGCAGACGAGTGTCTGAATTAGAGGCTTTGTCTCACAAGAGCCCTTACTTAATTTTTCATGAAGATAGAGCTGACCTAAGAACACGTCAGCAATTTCTTCCCAAGGTTGTGTCTTGTTTCCATATTAACCAACCTATTGTGGTGCCAGTGGCTTCTGACACCTCAGCCGTTTCCAAGTCCTTAGATGTCGTCAGGGCTTTGAGGACTTATGTTACTAAAATGGCTCGGATTAGGAAAACAGAGGCTCTGTTTATCCTTTATGATCCCCACAAAATTGGGTGTCCTGCTTCTAAACAGACTATTGCACGCTGGATTAGAGGTACGATTCAGCATGCTCATTCCACGGCAGGATTACCAATACCGACTCCAGTTAAGGCCCACTCTACATGGAAAGTGGGTTCTTCCTGGGCAGCTGCCCGGGGTGTCTCGGCCTTGCAAATTTGCCGAGCAGCTACTTGGTCGGGTGCAAACACGTTTGCTAAGTTTTACAGGTTTGACACCTTGGCTGCTGACGACCTTCTCTTTGGTCAGTCAATGCTGCAGGAACATTAGCACTTTCCCGCCCGTACTGGGAGCTTTGGTATATCCCCATGGTACTAAAGTGGACCCCAGAATCATCTAGGATGTAAGACAAAATAGGATTTTAATAAACCTACCGGTAAATCCTTTTCTCGTAGTCCGTAGAGGATGCTGGGCACCCGCCCAGTGCTCTTTCTTCCTGCATTGTATATTTTCTTCTTACACAGGTTTGCGTGTGTTACGTTATTTTACGGCAGTTGCTTTTGTGTTAATTATGCTACGTGACATGTTGTCAGTTGTATGCCGTGTTGTGAGCTGGTATGGATCTCACCAATAGTTTAATGTTAAATCTTCTCTCGAAGTTGTCCGTCTCCTCGGGCACAGTTCCTATTCGGAGGTCTGGAGGAGGGGCATAGAGGAAGGAGCCAGTTCACACAGCTAAAAAAGTCTTAAAGTGCCCAGGGCTCCTGCGGAACTATCTATACCCCATGGTACTAAAGTGGACCCCAGCATCCTCTACGGACTACGAGAAAAGGATTTACCGGTAGGTATATTAAAATCCTATTTTTTCTCCGGGTTTTCCCAGGCCTTTTAAAAATGGCACTTAATTCCTTAGAAGCAGGGAAGGTGAGAGGGGCTTTCTTACAGTCTGTGAAAAAAGCCTCCTCAACCTGCTCAGGAGGTGTGTCACAAATATTTAACACATCCTGCATGAACTCAATCATCAACTGCACCCCCTTAGCAAGTGATGCCGTCCCCCTTGACACATCCCCATCACCATCTGCTGTGTCAGAATCGGTATCCGTGTCATCTTGTGTAATCTGGGCAAGAGCACGTTCGTGAGAATGTACCACAGGGGGCCCCGGGGGAGCAGTATCGGACCATACTGCCATAGAGGACTGCAATACCTGAGTTGAGTGCTCAGTCCTTGCAACCCTTTCAGAAATCTGAGAAATAGCCCCCCAAAGAGAGGCTAACCACTCCGGTTCCCTAGCCGAGATCTGCGCTACAACAGTGCAATCCTGATTACATGGGATGGGATCTTCCTGAGAAATATATCCTCTGCAGTATATGAGACACACCCCACACTCCACATACACACAGGGTACAGGGCAGACAGAGTTTCCCCTCCAAGAATGGCAAGGAGACACAGAGATTGAAGCCAACCCACACACAGAGCTATACAGGTATAGGGAGACCCTTAACCAGCGCTGTGTCCCTTAATAGGTGACACAGTCTATACACAGCCTCCCTTCCCTTCTACAACCCCCTGGTACCGTACAGATAGCTGGAGTTGCTCTGGAGGGACTGCTCTTCACAGGCAGCATGTCTGCAGGCAGGAAAATGGCGCTTAATGCTGCTGGGTCCGCTCTGAGAAGCTCCGCCCCCTTAATGGCGCTGTCTTTCCGCTCTTCCAAGATTATACTGGCCTGAGGATTTTCTGCTGGCTGAGATCCGAGGACCCCGTCAGGCTTTCTGGTCAGTGCTGGGTTAAGGCGCCGGCTCAGGGCGCCCCTCACAGCGCCGCACCATGTACCGCTGAGCCCCCGGAGTGCAGTCAGTACTGCGCTCCCTACCCTGTAGCCGCCATCTTCACATCGGCTCCCCGCTTGCCAGGGAGCCGATGACTCACTCGCCACACTTCAGCTCTGCAAGGGGGTGGCGGCATGCTGCCGGGGTGAGCGTTCCCCTGCAGCGGGGAGTGATCTATCCCCTCTGGAGCTCAGTGTCCAGTCAACTGAGACAGTGGCTCAGACCCCGCAGGGCGGACACTGCTCCCCCCCCTCAGTCCCTTGATGCAGGGAGGCTGTTGCCAGCAGCCTCCCTGTAAAATAACAAACTCTAAAAAAAACTTTTACTAAAGAAGCTCTGTAGAGCTCACCTAGCTGTGACCGGCTCCTCCAGGCACATTTTCTAAACGAAGTCTGGTAGGAGGGGCATAGAGGGAGGAGCCAGCCCACACTGTTAAACTCTTAAAGTGCCAATGGCTCCTGGTGGACCCGTCTATGGGGGTGATTCCGAGTTGTTCGCTCGTTAGCTTCTTTTAGCAGCATTGCACACGCTAAGCCTACGCCTACTGGGAGTGTATCTTAGCATAGCAGATTTGCTAACGAAGGGTTCGCTAATTTTCTCGTAACGATTACTCCGCAGTTTCTGAGTAGCTCCAGACTTACTCTGCCAGTGCGACGAGCTCAGTCCTTTTCGTTCCTGGTTTGACGCCACAAACACACCCAGCGTTCGGCCAGCCACTCCCCCGTTTCTGCAGACACTACTGCGTTTTCAACTCGCACACCTGCGTTTTTCCGCACACTCCCATAAAACGGCCAGTTTCCGCCCAGAAACACCCACATCCTGTCAATCACACTACGATCAGCAGAGCGATGATAAAACTTCGTTACGCGGTGAGTAAAATACCAAACTTTTGTGCTAATTTACTTGGCGCAGGCGCGCTGTGTACAATGCGCATGCACAGTTTGCGACTAATCGCTCCGTAGCGGAAAAAAATAACGAGCAAACAACTCGGAATGACCCCCCATATCCCATGGTACTAATATGGACCCCAGGATCCTCTAGGACGTAAGAGAAATTGTACATAGCCAAAACTGCACCATGTGTATAGTCATTCTGGGCTCCACGGAGTTCAAGGAAAATCGCAAAGTCAAATTGGCATTTAAGCAGAATCGCACCGTGTGTATGCACCTTAAGGGAGGCATTGTATAGGGAAGTGGCTTGTTCAGGAAAGGAGAGACACAGAACAGGAGAGAGAAGTATGTCAAGCAGTGAGGATAAGGAAACGGTGTCGATGGCCTCAATGGTATGCTTAGTGAACGTAGCCTTAGAAGGTAGAGATGGAGAAGCAGACAGGTATAAGTTAAAAGAGACCAGGTGATGGTCAGAGAGGAGGAATGGGGAGTTGGACTAATCAGAAACATCGTAACAGTGAGTGGAGACCAGATAAAGGTGTCCACTCACATGGGAGGGTGAGGGGGTCCACTGGGTGATGATGTGAAGTTACTGTAAGGAGTTTAGAGGCAGGGGGTATTGTGTAGATGTCAATTTAGGTACTGAAATCATCTAAGATAATGGAGGGAATGTATGAAGAGAGGTGAGGAACCAGGAAGCAAAGTTGTCGAGGAACGTGTAGGGAGTGTCAGAGGGATGGTAAATGACAGCTATTTGAAGATGAACAAGAAAGAGGCATATAGCATGAACCTCAAATGTAGAGTATGAAAGGGACGGATCTGGAGGTATGAGTTAGTAGGAGTAGCCGGAGGATAGACGGACCAGACACCACCACCATGGCGACCCCCAGGATAGGGGGTGAGAATATAAGATTACCGTGGAGAGAGCAGTGGGAGCAGTGGTGTCAGAGGGAGTATTTCCAGGATTCTGTAATGGCTAGGAGATTCACGTAGTTGGAGATGAAAAGGTCATGGGTAGAGATCAGTTTGTTACATACAGATCTGACATTCAGATGGCACAGGAGAGAGGGAGAGAGTTTGTGGGAGAGATGTGATTGAGATTGTCAGGTTGCTGTAGCGATGAGGTCAAATTAATTTGGAGATCAGGGATAAAGAGTAGTGATGGTGCAAGCTGCTGATCTAGGAAGGGAAACTGTAGGAGGTGGGTAAGGATGGCATACATTGTGATGTGGATAAAGGTGAGATGAAGTGACAGGGAGATAAGGGAGGGAGCAGGGCTGAGTGGTGGGGTAGTAGACCCATGGTGGGACAGAGGTTAATGAAAGTAGGGTAACAGAAGAGGAGGGGAAGGGAAGCAGATGGGTTGGCAGGAGACAGAGGAGGGGAGAGAGAAGGAGATGCAGGAATCTAGGGTAGGGGGAAAGGATAGAGGTGATAACAGCGGGCAAAATAAAGGATTAGGTAGACACTGAGAGATGGGGGAGTTGAAGAAAACCCGGACATAGTGTGGATAAGATAAATACGGGAAAGAAGATTGATTGGGTATAGAATTGTAAGCTGTAAGAGAAAGACAGGGCAGTAGAATTGCAGAATGCAGGTTAAAGTACACTGTTGGTAAATGTGTATGTTTAACGGCAATCATTTCTATGCAAGGGAAATAAAAATAAAGATTATATGGTTGCAAGAATTGAATTTTAAGGTAGACAGTGTTAGAAATAATAGGCTTTAAGGGTAGGCAAAAAAATAAGAATTTACTTACCGATAATTCTATTTCTCGGAGTCCGTAGTGGATGCTGGGGTTCCTGAAAGGACCATGGGGAATAGCGGCTCCGCAGGAGACAGGGCACAAAAGTAAAGCTTTTACAGGTCAGGTGGTGTGTACTGGCTCCTCCCCCTATGACCCTCCTCCAGACTCCAGTTAGGTACTGTGCCCGGACGAGCGTACACAATAAGGGAGGATTTTGAATCCCGGGTAAGACTCATACCAGCCACACCAATCACACCGTACAACTTGTGATCTAAACCCAGTTAACAGTATGATAACAGAGGAGCCTCTGAAAGATGGCTTCCTAAACAATAACCCGAATTAGTTAACAATAACTATGTACAAGTATTGCAGATAATCCGCACTTGGGATGGGCGCCCAGCATCCACTACGGACTCCGAGAAATAGAATTATCGGTAAGTAAATTCTTATTTTCTCTATCGTCCTAAGTGGATGCTGGGGTTCCTGAAAGGACCATGGGGATTATACCAAAGCTCCCAAACGGGCGGGAGAGTGCGGATGACTCTGCAGCACCGAATGAGAGAACTCCAGGTCCTCCTTTGCCAGGGTATCAAATTTGTAAAAATTTACAAACGTGTTCTCCCCTGACCACGTAGCTGCTCGGCAGAGTTGTAATGCCGAGACCCCTCGGGCAGCCGCCCAAGATGAGCCCACCTTCCTTGCGGAATGGGCCTTAACAGATTTAGGCTGTGGCAGGCCTGCCACAGAATGTACAAGTTGAATTTTGTTACAAATCCAACTAGCAATCGACTGCTTAGAAGCAGGTGCACCCAACTTGTTGGGTGCATACAGTATAAACAGCGAGTCAGATTTTCTGACTCCAGCCGTCCTTTAAATGTATATTTTTAAGGCTCTGACAACGTCCAACAACTTGGAGTCCTTCAAGTCGTCTGTAGCCGCAGGCACTACAATAGGCTGGTTCAGGTGAAACGCTGATACCACCTTAGGGAGAAAATGCGGACGCGTCCGCAGCTCTGCCCTATGTCGAATGGAAAATTAAATAAGGGCTTTTATAAAACAAAGCCGCCAGTTCAGATACTCTCCCGGCCGAAGCCAGGGCCAGTAACATAGTCACTTTCCATGTGAGATATTTCAAATCCACATTCTTTAGTGGTTCAAACCAATTGGATTTGAGGAAATCTAAAACTACATTTAGATCCCACGGTGCCACCTTAGGCACCACAGGAGGCTGTATATGCAGTACTCCTTTGATAAAAATCTGGACCTCAGGGACTGAGGCCAATTCTTTTTGGAAGAATATTGATAGGGCCGAAATTTGAACCTTAATAGATCCCAATTTGAGACCCATAGACAATCCTGATTGCAGGAAATGTAGGAAAACGACCCAGTTGAAATTCCTCCATCGGAGCACTCCGCTGCTCGCACCACGCAACATATTTTCGCCAAATACGGCGATAATGCTTCGCGGTGACTTCCTTCCTTGCCTTTATCAAGGTAGGAATGACTTCTTCTGGAATGCCTTTTCCTTTTAGGATCTGGCATTCAAACGCCATGCCGTCAAACGCAGCCGCGGTAAGTCTTGAAAAAAACAAGGACCCTGCTGAAGCAGGTCCCTTCTCAGAAGTAGAGGCCACGGATCGTCCGTGACCATCTCTTGAAGTTCCGGGTACCAAGTCCTTCTTGGCCAATCCGGAGCCACTAGTCTTACTCCTCTTTGCCGTATAATCCTCAATACCTTTGGTATGAGAGGCAGAGGAGGAAACACATATACCGACTGGTACACCCAAGGTGTTACCAGCGCGTCCACAGCTATTGCCTGCGGATCTCTTGACCTGGCGCAATACCTGTCCAGTGTTTTGTTGAGGCGAGACGCCATCATGTCCACCATTGGTTTTACCCAACGGTTTAATAGCATGTGGAAAACTTCTGGATGAAGTCCCCACTCTCCCGGGTGAAGGTCGTGTCTGCTGAGGAAGTCTGCTTCCCAGTTGTCCACGCCCGGGATGAATACTGCTGACAGTGCTATCACGTGATTCTCCGCCCAGCGAAGGATCCTGGCAGCTTCTGCCATTGCCCTCCTGCTTCTTGTGCCGCCCTGTCTGTTTACATGGGCGACTGCCGTGATGTTGTCCGACTGGATCAACACCGGTCTTCCTTGAAGCAGAGGTTCCGCCTGGCTTAGAGCATTGTAGATTGCTCTTAGTTCCAGAATGCTTATGTGAAGAGACTTTTTCAGGCTCGACCACACTCCCTGGAAATTTCTTCCCTGTGTGACTGCTCCCCAGCCTCTCAGGCTGGCATCCGTGGTCACCAGGATCCAATCCTGCATGCCGAATCTGCGGCCCTCCAATAGATGAGCCTCCTGCAACCACCACAGAAGGGATACCCTTGTCCTCGGCGACAGGGTTATCCGCAGGTGCATCTGAAGATGCGACCCTGACCATTTGTCCAACAGATCCCTTTGCATGGAATCTGCCGAAAGGGATTGCTTCGTAAGAAGCTACCATTTTTTCCCAGGACTCTTGTGCATTGATGTACAGACACCTTTCCTGGTTTTAGGAGGTTCCTGACCAGGTCAGATAACTCCTTGGCTTTTTCTTCGGGAAGAAAAACCTTTTTCTGAACTGTGTCCAGAATCATCCCCAGGAACAGCAGACGAGTTGTCGGCATTAATTGGGATTTTGGAATATTCAGAATCCATCCGTGCTGCTTTAGCACCTCTTGAGATAGTGCTAAACCCATCTCTAGCTGTTCTCTGGACCTTGCCCTTATTAGGAGATCGTCCAAGTATGGGATAATTAATACGCCTTTTCTTCGAAGAAGAAATATTATCTCGGCCATTACCTTTGTAAAGACCCGAGGTGCCGTGGACAAACCAAACGGCAGCGTCTGAAACTGATAGTGACAGTTTTGTACAACGAACCTGAGGTACCCCTGGTGTGAGGGGTAATTGGAACGTGGAGATACGCATCCTTGATGTCCAAGGATACCATAAAGTCCCCTTCTTCCAGGTTCGCTATCACTGCTCTGAGTGACTCCATCTTGAACTTGAACTTCTTTATGTACAGGTTCAAGGACTTCAGATTTAGAATAGGCCTTACCGAGCCATCCGGCTTCGGTACCACAAAAAGAGTGGAATAATACCCCTTCCCTTGTTGTAGAAGAGGTACCTTGACTATCACCTGCTGAGAATACAGCTTGTGAATGGCTTCCAAAACCGTCTCCCTTTCTGAGGGGGACGTTGGTAAAGCAGACTTCAGGAAACGGCGAGGTGGCTCTGTCTCTAATTTCAACCTGTACCCCTGAGATATTATCTGCAGGATCCAGGGATTTACCTGCGAGTGAGCCCACTGCGCGCTGTAATTCTTGAGACGACCGCCTACCGCCCCCGAGTCCGCTTGCGAAGCCCCAGCGTCATGCTGAGGCTTTTGTAGAAGCCGGGGAGGGCTTCTGTTCCTGGGAAGGAGCTGCCTGTTGCTGTCTCTTCCCTCGTCCTCTGCCTCGTGGCAGATATGAATAGCCTTTTGCTCTCTTATTTTTAAAGGAACGAAAGGGCTGCGGTTGAAAGGTCGGTGCCTTTTTCTGTTGGGGAGTGACTTGAGGTAGAAAGGTGGATTTCCCGGCCGTAGCCGTGGCCTCCAAATCCGATAGACCGACCCCAAATAACTCCTCTACGCATCGCCTGTCCACTGTCGTGTCCATAAAGCTCTTCTGGCCGAAATGGACATAGCACTTACCCGTGATGCCAGTGTGCAGATATCTCTCTGTGCATCACGCATATAAAGAAATGCATCCTTTATTTGTTCTAACGACAGTAAAATATTGTCCCTGTCCAGGGTATCAATATTTTCGATCAGGGACTCTGACCAAACTACCCCAGCACTGCACATCCAGGCAGTCGCAATAGCTGGTCGTAGTATAACACCTGCATGTGTGTATATACCTTTTTGGATATTTTCCATCCTCCTATCTGATGGATCTTTAAGTGCGGCCGTCTCAGGAGAGGGTAACGCCACTTGTTTTGATAAGCGTGTTAGCGCTTTGTCCACCCTAGGAGGTGTTTCCCAGCGCTCCCTAACCTCTGGCGGGAAAGGGTATAAAGCCAATAACTTCTTTGAAATTAGCAGTTTTTTATCGGGGCACCCCACGCTTCATCACACACGTCATTTAATTCTTCTGATTCGGTAAAAACTACTGGTAGTTTTTTCACACCCCACATAATACCCTGTTTAGTGGTACCTGTAGTATCAGCTAAATGTAACATCTCCTTTATTGCCAAAATCATATAACGTGTGGCCCTACTGGAAAATACGGTTGATTCGTCACCTTCACCACCGGAATCAGTGCCTGTGTCTGGGTCTGTGTCGACCGACTGAGGCAAGGGGCGTTTTACAGCCCCTGACGGTGTTTGAGGCGCCTGGACAGGCACTAATTGAGTGTCCGGCCGCCTCATGTCGGCAAACGACTGCTTAAGCGAGTTGACGCTATCCCGTAATTCCACAAATAAAGGCATCCATTCTGGTGTCGACCCCCTAGGAGGTGACATCCTCATATTTGGCAATTGCTCCGCCTCCACACCAATAACGTCCTCATACATGTCGACACACACGTACCGACACACAGCAGACACACAGGGAATGCTCTATACGAAGACAGGACCCACTAGCCCTTTGGGGAGACAGAGGGAGAGTCTGCCAGCACACACCAAAAAGCGCTATATATGACAGGGATAGCCTTATGATTAAGTGCTCCCTTATAGCTGCTTTTATATTAATATATTGCCATTTATTTTGCCCCCCCTCTCTGTTATACCCTGTTTCTGTAGTGCAGTGCAGGGGAGAGACCTGGGAGCCTTCCTGACCAGCGGAGCTGTGACAGAAAATGGCGCCGTGTGCTGAGGAGATAGGCCCCGCCCCTTTTTCGGCGGGCTCGTCTCCCGCTATTTAGTACATTTAGGCAGGGGTAAATATCTCCATATAGCCTCTGGGGCTATATGTGAGGTATTTTTAGCCTTTTTAAAGGTTTTCATTTGCCTCCCAGGGCGCCCCCCCCCCAGCGCCCTGCACCCTCAGTGACTGCCGTGTGAAGTGTGCTGAGAGGAAAATGGCGCACAGCTGCAGTGCTGTGCGCTACCTTAAGAAGACTGCAGGAGTCTTCAGCCGCCGATTCTGGACCTCTTCTTGCTTCAGCATCTGTGAGGGGGCCGGCGGCGTGGCTCCGGTGACCATCCAGGCTGTACCTGTGATCGTCCCTCTGGAGCTTCATGTCCAGTAGCCAAGAAGCCAATCCATCCTGCACGCAGGTGAGTTCACTTCTTCTCCCCTCTGTCCCTCGTTGCAGTGATCCTGTTGCCAGCAGGAATCACTGTAAAATAAAAAACCTAAGCTAAACTCTCTAAGCAGCTCTTTATGAGAGCCACCTAGAATTGCACCCTTCTCGGCCGGGCACAAAAATCTAACTGGAGTCTGGAGGAGGGTCATAGGGGGAGGAGCCAGTACACACCACCTGACCTGTAAAAGCTTTACTTTTGTGCCCTGTCTCCTGCGGAGCCGCTATTCCCCATGGTCCTTTCAGGAACCCCAGCATCCACTTAGGACGATAGAGAAATAAATGGTAAATCAGACTGGATTTTCAAGTGTATAAAGGCATAATGACATGGGGGGTCATTCCGAGTTGTTCGCTCGCAAGCTGCTTTTAGCAGCTTTGCACACGCTAAGCCGCCGCCTACTGGGAGTGAATCTTAGCATATTAAAATTGCATATATAAAAGTTTCTGAGTAGCTCCAGACTTACTCGGCATCTGCGATCAGTTCAGTGCTTGTCGTTCCTGGTTTGACGTCACAAACACACCCAGCGTTCGCCCAGACACTCCTCCGTTTCTCCAGCCACTCCCGCGTTTTTCCCAGAAACGGTAGCGTTTTTTCACACACTCCTATAAAACGGCCTGTTTCCGCACAGAAACACCCACTTCCTGTCAATCACATTACAATCACCAGAACGAAGAAAAAACCTCGTAATGCCGTGAGTAAAATACCTAACTGCATAGCAAATTTACTTGGCGCAGTCGCAGTGCGAACATTGCGCATGCGCAGTTAGCGGAAAATCGCAGCGATGCGAAGAAAAATACCGAGCGAACAACTCGGAATGACCCCCATGGTACAGATGTGCAATCAGATGTTTGTAAAAAACTGAAAGTCTGAATACAAGTAATTGCAGGTGAAGTGGAAAGCATAGACAAAGTGGAACATTGCGCGCATATGCAAAGTGGGTGTTGCAAGGCTTGTGAAATCCGTAGCACGGGAGTGCACAAGGAAAATGTTAAACTCTCATTTGTATATTTTCACACTTGAGAATCAGCAAGAAATCGCAGCCACGCATGATCAACCTGCACCTCTGATCAGGCCCTAGGTTCGCTATATGGTAGCACCAACCCTGGCACTGGCATGTGACAAAGCTGCTCTCTGAATACAGTTACTGTATAGCAGTGACAACTGAAAGTAACACAGTAGAGCTGCAACCCAGCTGTAACCCAGATTAATGAAAAAGACACAATCCTGCCTGGTAAAATAAAGAAATTACTGAAAAGTAGAGGGAGAAAATTTTAAAAATAGATTTAATAAAAACTCCAAAGGGCAGAGTTATTAAATCTTGGGCAGTGTGGATGGTGTAATGGTTAGCATTGCTGCCCCACAGCATTGAGGCCATGGGTTCGTTTCCAAGCACAGCCCTAACAGTGTATAGTTTGTATATTCTCCCCGTACTTGCGTGGGTTTCTTTTGTGTACTTCGGTTTCCTCCCACACTTAAATATACTGGTAGGTTAATTGTAAGTGTGTGTGTGTGTGTACATGGGCAGACGACATGGGCCAAGTGGTTCTCATCTGCCATCAAATTCTATGTTTCTATGTTTAAATATAAAATGGAGAAAGCAACCACTCAGCTCCTAACCATCATATTTCTACCACAGCCTGTAAAATGACACTTAGGAGCTGACTGGCTGGCACTTTACCTCTCCCCACTGTATCTCTCTCTAAGGGGTTTATTTATGAAATGTCGGGTTCTAAAACTCAGCATTCCTGAGCGTATTTATGCCCACTATTTAAAAGGGTAATGCTTTTACTAGATGTGTCTTGCTAGTAAATGCATTGCCCTTTTACATATCAGGCATAAACAGGCTCAGCAGTGCTGGGTTTTACAAGCCAAATCTTCATAAATAAACCCCCAAGATTTGATAAATTAACCCTCAAGTCACAAAGAGTTCAAAATAAAAATGTGCACAACAGAAACATTTAAAACATTGGGGGTCATTCCGAGTTGTTCACTCGTTGCAGATTATCGCAACGGAGCGATTAAGGCGAAAATGCCCACAAAACTTAGTAGATTTACTCACGTCCGAACTAAGAATTTCCATCGTTGAAGTGATCGGAGTGTGATTGACAGGAAGTGGGTGTTTCTGGGCGGAAACTGGCCGTTTTCTGGGAGTGTGCGGAAAAACGCAGGCGTGCCAGGATAAAACGCGGGACTGTCTGGAGAAACGGGGGAGTGGCTGGCCGAACGCAGGGCGTGTTTGTGACGTCAAACCAGGAACGAAACGGGCTGAGCTGATCGCAGTGTAGGAGTAAGTCTCGAGCTACTCAGAAACTGCTAAGAATTTTCTATTCGCAATTCTGCTAATCTTTCGTTCGCAATTCTGCTAAGCTAAGATACACTCCCAGAGGGCGGCGGCCTAGCATGTGCAATGCTGCTAAAATCTGCTAGCGAGCGAACAACTCGGAATGACCCCCATTGAGTACTATAGATAACTTCCAAATTTATCATAATGAAGTTATGTCTGGCTCCTGTGTAAAGAAAGACTAGTGGTGGAGTATGTACTAATAATGATCAAACAAACCTGTGTATGCATATGTAAGTACTGGGCAATCAGAGACCACTATAAATTTACTTGTGCCCAGAGCCACGTTGTGATGCTATCCATTAATAGATTATGGGGTCTATGTACCAAACCTTGGAGAGAGAGACAGTGGACGGAGATAACGGGGCCCATTTATCAACGATATTTAGCTACTCAAAACTCATTGCTTATGATAAATTGTGCTCCAGCCAATCAGCTCCTGTCATGTGTTTGAAAAATGACAGTTGGGATCTGACTGGCTGGGGCATCATTTATCATACGCAACGAGTTTACAAACAGGCTGGACCATTATGCAATAGATAGCACCTATCCTTGGGTATCAGTGCCTATTTCCCTACAGATTGTAATTTTGCAAGCAGGGCCTCCCACCTCTATGACTGTCTGTTAATACCCAGTTTTGTTTTATCACCTGTTTCCAATTGTTAAGCACAACTGAATTTGCTACACTATAGAAGAAACTGTTAATAATTAAATAAAATAAATAGCTAAAACTCGTTGATAAATGGGCCCCAAAGTACCAACCAACTAGCTCCAAACTTCCATTTTTCAAACACAGCCAGCCTGTAACATGGCAGCTAGAAGCTGATTAGCTGGCACTTTATCACCGTCCACTTTATTTCTCTCCAAGGCTTAGTAAATAGACCCCTTAGTCCACTGGCCCAGTGGATCTAGTCCTGATTGGTTGGCTTAGTACCATCTACTCCCTCTACCATCTACCCTGCTTATATCTCCCAATAGTATTGGTTAAGCACTTCAAGTGCATTTGAATTTATGGAATGGGTAGAAACAATCTAAGTCTATATTAAGCACATATTATTGTGTGTGTGCATCTACTATATTTCAATATTTGTAACAGCTTTTGTAATAGTGCCCCTTCGGCTGTGCGGGGCCAACGCGATATGTCTGTGAACAACGGCGTTCACAGAAGTATTGCTGGTACACACTGGCCGACAAACCATCGATATATCAACCGTTCAATTGATGGCTCACAAGACAAATCTGTAAAACTAATCCTTTGACAGGGTGCCAGAGAAACCCTACCGGTCACAAAAGTCTTTGAGTTTTTTTTGGCTGGATTTTAAAGGAACTTCTTGTGTTGCAGTATGAGCAACCACTTAGGGCTGTGCCACCTATTTTTCTGACAGTGGTCCTGATTCACGTTTGTAAGCAAAGCAAAAAAGCAAGCAACTGGGCAAAACCATGTAGCACTGCAGGTGGGGCAGACGTAACATGCAGAGAGATTTAGATTTGGGTGGGTTGTTCTCAAACTAAAATCTAAATTGCATGTAAAAATACAGCTGTCTAACATTTGTGGGCTGCATGTAAAAGCAGCCAGTATTTACCCTGCACAGAAAAAAATATAAAATGTATTTGCTTCTCTTGCATGACAATATGGTTTGTTCCAGACACAAAGTTACGTGCTTTTTTGCTTTACTTACAAACATGAATCAGGCCCTATATCGGTAAGCCAATTCCTTTTCAACATTGTAAGATACTATTCCCTCTCTTTACCACAATAAAAAAAAATCCAGACTGTTAATTCTATATTGTAATAAACTTACTCCAGTACTTACCAAACACATCAACAATTTCATACTTGTCTGGATTGTCCTTTGTATGCATTTTCCTATCAATCCTCATAACATTATTGTCTCCAATTTGTATTGCTTTACTGTTTGATATGGTTAAAAAGACAGGTTTTTCTGTAGAAACGCAAAAGCAAAAAGCATGGTCAGTCATGTTAGCAAATATGAGAGAGCAGTCAGTTTAGTCTCCATACTACGGCCCTCATTCAGCATGTATCACTACTATTGCTAAAAGTGTGATTTTTTGCAATCTCAAGAACCTCACAGGTAGTTGCTTTCCAGAAATGGAAAAAATGCCCACTGCAGTTTTGCGATGCATATGCTGTTTTGCATATGCATCGCAATCCATATGCAAAATCGGAAACATCATAGGGGTAAATTCAATCTGTGCCAAGGCACAGCATCCACAAATATGAAGAAATCCGGAACCGGAAGCCACCTGTGAACAGCAGCAGCCGGAGAAGAGGCGTGGAAACAGAAGCAGGCAGATGCTGGGACACAGCCGTGGAGAGACAAGTAAGACTCCGTAAGAAGAGGGCTTGGGCCCGGCGGACAGTCCTATACAGGCCTTGAATCTGTTGACCCTTCCCACCACCTGAGATTGGAACGGACTCCCGAGGGTTCTGGAGATCAGGAGGGCGCTTGGAACAGAACGTCATCCTGATCCTGCCCGGACCTCGGTGAGGACAGTGTGTCAACATCTGTACCTTTGTCGACAGTCCCCCCCCCTAGACTAACATAGGGGTACCCCATAACAGCGTGGGACATATTCAACATCTATAATCTATACCCGGTTTCTGTGCACATCCTTCCTCCCACACACAATGTGTGCTGGACCTACCGAGAATTTTTTGAGACTTATTCTGGGGCTCCTTATATATACAACTAAGGGGGTAATTCCAAGTTGATCGCAGCAGGAATTGTGTTAGCAGTTGGGCAAAACCATGTGCACTGCAGGGTAGGCAGATATAACATGTGCAGAGAGAGTTAGATTTGGGTGTGGTGTGTTCAATCTGCAATCTAATTTGCAGTGTAAAAATAAAGCAGCCAGTATTTACCCTGCACAGAAATAAAATAACCCACCCAAATCTAACTCTTTCTGCACATGTTATATCTGCCTCCCCTGCAGTGCACATGGTTTTGCTCAACTGCTAAAAAAAACCCTGCTGCGATCAACTTGGAATTACCCCCTAACTTCACACACAAATAATACAGGTTGTTTCCACAAAAAAGAATTGAGAAGCAACTTTTTTTTTTTTTTTTGCATGTATAGGTAAACGCCTTGTATATAAATATTGCACAGTTCTCTCTAATGGCACAAGAATATTTCACAGTAGATATATGAATTGATAAGTAGTAACAGGTTTTCAGCATGCGTAAATAAACATCTTATATAGAAATACTGCACAATTCTTTCCAGTGCCATAAATAATTTGCACAGCAGCAAGCAATTGAGCAAGTCTTCAGAATACTCCACATGAAATGCCACACAGTTCTTTTCAATATGCACAAATCATATCATTGTAACTAGATACATAGCAGATTTTCACAGAGTGTAGGTTAGCTTGACCATAGATAAATATCAGGTAACAGGCTTTCCAAATGATACAGGTAGATTAACTTTGTTGAGTAGCTCAGAGCATAAATCCAAGTATCATCAGGACATGACAGATTGATTACAACCTACAACATACTATCTAAGGAGACTCCCTAGAAGAACTGAAACACTCAAAGAAGTCAAAGAACCAAGCAGGAATCTAAATTCAGCTGCAGCCAATTAGGAGTCAGAACGAAGCCCAGCACAATGAGTCCTAGCCTACACTGCTTTCAGAAGGCTGAGTGGAGCTCACAGAACTAACCTAACCATGGTCTAATAAGCTGTAACAGTAAGATTGACAACACATCCTAGCTAACATGAAGTACCCCTTGTTTTTGTTTCTCAGAAGCTATGTAAAGATTATTTTCTAGACCTGGGTGACATCCACGTTCTACACTCAAAAATGGATAGGTAAATCCTATAAGCATCCTATAAAACCCGATGGTATTACCAGTTCCTATGACCCAGCAAGCCATTTTAAACTTTCTATGTTAGAGTATTATCTCAATAATTCTTGGAGAACAGAATCCAGTCCAGGATTACACCTATTGCTCTCATGCACAAAGAATGTTTTTCTTATTTATTTTGCTCTCACAGATAAGTGATCCTTATAACAGTTTTATACGATTTCTATTCTTCCCATCACACAGTCCACCCAAGCCCAAAATTGTGGTTTTGTTCAGTTCATTTTCTGTCCGTGGCATCTAGGTGCTCATCCTTTAGATTTTCCTAAAGCTACACAGGCTCTTCAGTCTGCACTTGAGGGCTTCTTACAGACAAAAAAAACACATCCATGACAAACTTCTGGTGTGCATTGAAGGCTGTCCTTTTAGGTGTAGCTATCTACTTGACATCTTGTATTATGAAGCGAGAGAAACAACCACTCATGCAACCATTCATAAGCAACTTACTAATATCAGAGAGGAACTTAATTACTACTCCTTGAGGGATATACAAAGTAACAAATCCCGATTGAGTCTGAAATTCAATATTGAGGGCAACAGTTAAGGACACATGCTAGTTAGGTAAACAGGCAATTAGTAAACTTATTTAGGTGCATGGGAGCTAAGTTAGCTGATCCCTTACCTAACTCTCTAGCTGACTACTACTCTCATTTGTATAAAGATATTAAAGTCTCAACACAACCCATCCCTGCATCCATTACTGATTTTCTGCAAGATTTGCATTTGCCTGTTCCAGAGCCCTCGAATACTGAAGCTCTTAACTCCCTTGGTTGGACACCAAAGTCCAATGTGCCACTGAATCTCCTAAGAGGGCTAAAGCCTCTGGTCCCAATTCCTAAATCTGCGAAAGACCCTACCCTTACTCAAAATTACCATCCTAATGCCATTCTCTATTTAGATATTAAAATACAAAATTGATAATAAGTTAATTGAACACCTGTCAATTTAGATCAAGTTAGATGTGAACTGGGCAGACATGTTCCTGAAAACATCAAGAGACCTTTAAATATTATGGTCTTGCACATTTTGTACACTTATAATGCATTCATTAGAGACCGAAAAAGCATTTAACAGTCACCATTGGGGCTATATGAAGGTTATGTTGGTTTGGATCAGGTCCTTAGAGGCCATTTTAGAATTGTACTCCCTGCTCTCAGCCAGGGTCTTTCATAACAGCTTCCTATCCAACGGCACTAGGAAGCGGTGTCCCCTTCATTTTTGTTTTAACTATTATGCCATTGGCAGAAAGGACTCATGTTTCTGCAGAAATAGTGGGTCCTACCATAAAGGGTACTGCCCACAAAGTATGCCACCCATCCCGAGTCCTAATTACCAGTCATACATTAATTTCCTGCTAAACTAATATTCCTTAGCTAAGTTAAATACATAACACCGTTTATTGTGCCCTCAACCTTGCTTCACAAGTTGAAAATCTCTTATAAATATGCAAATTTTTGGCAGTCTTAATCTTTAAATTATCTATGCGTTTTTATTCCAAGTAGGATAGAAGACCTTCTTGACTAAAATTGACCAGTAAATTTTATCATTACGTAATGAGCCCTTACTTTCCCTAACTTAGAATTATATTGAGTAGCATTTCTCTTCACAACTGGTACATGCCTGATCACCTGAAGCCCTGGTCTAACCTTGAATTTAGCATGAACAGTCTGTTCTCTGTAAGAGACCTCTTGTGGTTAACTGGCCCCGCTATTATACTCTACTACCATACCTCCCAGGCTATGCTAACCACACAATCTTTTCTCCTATCCTTTGCTTAATTTACCCAAAACTAGTATTGCTAATTTTCATACCCAATCTCTTATTGAAGAACTGGCGGTGCTTGTGTGTAGATACAGTTAAGGATATTATTGTTCAGGATGGTCTCATGTCATTTGCCCAAGTGCAAGTCCATTTTGGCCTCCCTCCCAAATATTTTTATAATTTCCTCCAGAATATCCATTGGTTTAAGTCTCTTGCCTCTGAGGATGCATCCCTCCCCCTTAAAGTCCTTGGACTTTACCTCATATACTTCAATAGGAAGTGTCTCATGGTGGTATAACCTTCTTATCTCTGAACAGGTGCCTCTGAAACTCCCTATACTGTAGCTTTGGAAGAGAGTGATTGGAAGAAGATTTTTTTCTGGGAGTATTCAATTATCTAGGTGCATTAATCACTTAGAGATGTTCATAAAACTTGTTTACAGCATATACATTGCTCGAAAAACAGCATAAACTCTGGCCAACTGAATCATAGTGGTCAATCCAATTATCCACAAAGTGTGTGAGGTGTGGAGGCGTTAAAATGCCAGCAGCAGCACTGCATCTTGCACCCTTCACAGCCCCAACTCAGCCCGGTTTCGCACAAAATGAGGCTGAGAGCAGTTCTGTGTGAGTTCAGGCTGCCGTAAAGTGTGGCTGTTATTGCAACAACTCACACCAGAGATGTATTTGCGAGTAATAGGATTTTCCCCTAGGTTTTGTTGGAGTATTGCAGTCAGTCATGTTGGTGATATTTTACATGTCTGCTGGACTTGTCCCAGGGCTCTGCACTGCTGGAGACAGATGGAGAACCTGATCTCTAATGTTCGGGAACTTGGACTACCCCAGTAGTACTAATCCTATACCTTTAACCATTATCAGGTATATTCTTGGACATATTCTTATTGCTGCAAAAACAACTATAGTTGTAGAGGCAATCCTCACCAACTCCAGCAATGGCTGCATCAAAAATTCATAGACACTTTATGGGGGAGATTCAAATGTTTGAAAAGTCAGTTGGGAGTCTGTTTTTTCCTATCTAATAGACAGGAAAAAACAGTCACCCAACCAACTTTTCAAACATTTGAATCTCCCCCTATGATGGAGATAACTGCCTCTACTCCACCTCTGTATCTTCCACACTAATAAAATGGCACTGGTGGCATTAATTTGCGACTGACAGGCTGAGGAAACACAAATTTAGCCTTTAACCACGTGATGTTATGTATAATGTTAACCATGCTGGTACAAAAGTCCAGAGTTGGCCTGACCTTTACCAATCTTGAATCTGCAGGTTCGGTCACATTGCTCGGTCTCTTACTCATGTAGCCTCTATTATAGATTATGCTAATGTTTTATTGTCTGTGTGAGATCTTGGTATCCCAATCCCCTGTCTTGTTTTCTTCTTTTTTCTTTCCGTGACCCCCCTTCCTTTCTTGTTTTTGACTGAAACGCTACAGTGAATATAGCCAGTGCACTTGTGGGGGGAAGGAATGGCAGCAATGAAATGTAAGAATTTACCATATGGCACAAAAACATTTATACATGTACTGTATGTCTGGCATGAATTGTTGAATTTATTGTTGAATTTACCTGAAGAACATTGTTGTGGATATCCGAAGAACATATTGCTACCTACTGTACCTAGAGAGAAGACAGAAAATAAACAAAATCATGTGGGAGAGGGAAATATATATTTTATTAACACATTACACCAACAGAGCCCTGCTTCGATCAGCATGGAGCTTACACTTTATAAAACTTGTTAAAACCCATGTAGGCTGGCATTATTACGAATGGCTAAAGTGATTTCCCAGTCGCCATGATGGCTGACATTTATCCAGCCTGGTCCTATATTTCTTTTACTGTCTGTGAACAATGCACATTTTTTCAGCCCAGAAACATTTCTAGGTGGCAAAGTTGATACCGTAACTGCAGTTCTATGGCCCAGGTTGGCACCTGCACAGAGCTAATATTCTCCTTGTGTATGGAAAACTTTCCTCTGGGTGTTACAATACCTTCCCAGATCTAGAGACATATTGGTAGGTGAACTGGCTTCTGCCTAAAAATGAACCACAATATGTATATGTGTGTCTGCAATAGGTTCATTAGACTAATTTCCTCAGAGAAAGGGACTGGAGTACTTGAATAAAATGATATGATTGCATACCATTGTAGACTATGCTAGAGATGCATACATATATAAAACAATAGCACTGTAATTGTTTATTAAGATAATTAGTATAAAAAAGAAGCTTTAGCAAATGAAGCACAACACAATAAATATTTTACTAATTTATAATGTTTACTGGTGGAATAACGGATTCATGTAACCGATTCATACTAAGGGGTATATGCAATTGCGGTCGAATTCCGGCTGGAATTCGACCGTTTTTAAATTCGACACAATTCGACAGTCACACACCCTCCCGCCGGGACCCGAATTCGACATATTCAATAAAAAACGGATTCGACAGCCCCGCTGTCGAAAAACGGACCAATTGACGATAGTGTGCGTCCTGGATTCAACTTCATAGACGGCACAAAAGTGTGTAAAAAATCCTGAAAAAAAATGTGTGGGGTCCCCCCTCCTAAGCATAACCAGCCTCGGGCTCTTTGAGCCGGTCCTGGTTGTAAAAATACGGGGGGGGGGGGGGGGGAATTACAGGGGATCCCCCGTATTTTCACAACCAGCACCGGGCTCTGCGTCCGGTCCTGGTGCCAAAAATACAAAAATACGGGGGACAAAAAACGTAGGGGTCCCCCGTATTTTTAACACCAGCACCGGGCTCCACTAGTCAGAGAGATAATGCCACAGCCGGGGGACACTATCAGCCTCCCATCCGCAGCTCTTGGATGGGGGGGACAGCCTCGGGCTTCACCCCTGGCCCTAGGGTGGCTGGAGGGGGGGGGACCCCTTGATTTAAGGGGTCCCCACTTCTCCAGGGTACCCCGGCCAGGGGTGACTAGTTAGTGATTTAATGCCACGGCCGCAGGGACCGATATAAAAGTGTCCCCCGGCTGTGGCATTATCTCTCTGACTAGTGGAGCACGGTGCTGGTGTTAAAAATACGGGGGACCCCTACGTTTTTTGTCCCCCGTATTTTTGGCACCAAGACCGGACGCAGAGCCCGGTGCTGGTTGTGAAAATACGGGGGATCCCCTGTCATTTTCCCCCCTCGTATTTTTACAACCAGGACCGGCTCAAAGAGCCCGAGGCTGGTTATGCTTAGGAGCGGGGACCCCACGCATTTTTTTTCAGGATTTTTTACACATTCTCACCCCTTCCCACTGAAAAACATGCTCTGATCTCTCCATATTATTTTAGCCAGTAAAAAAAAAAATATTCTTTTAAAAAATATATAAATAATACTTGTGGCTCCTAATAGACAAACCAAGTAGATAATCCCTTCTAATATAAATAGATATGCTATTAGCAATAAAAAAAACACTAAAAAAAACATGTTTTTAATTTTTTTTATTAGATCCCGCCAGAAAAATGAGGCGGACTGAAATTGACGAAATGACTGTCGAATTGACATTCTTCAATTGAATATACTTTTGTCGAAAAGCCGCATTTTTACCATTGCAGACATGTCGAATTTGACAACTGTCGAATTGCAAAAAGTCGAATTTGAAACGGCCGTTTTTTTGTCGAAAAGGACTGTATTGCATTGTCGAATAATTTTTTTGTGTAGAAAATGCCCCGTTTTTCGACATTTGCGGCAATTCGACCGAAATTGCATATACCCCTAAGAATCATCCATGTCTGAAACAAGTAATGGAAATACATAGGATATACATAAACATTGCTTTGGAAAAGGTATGTAGCCACACTCACCAATTTGGTGGCCAGAGCCTGCAGTAAACGGAAAGGCTGGATTTGGCAGATACATATTTGGCATTGATTCTGCAACTGGAACTTTGGTGGAATTGTATGGATCAAAATTTGGTGGCTGCTGTCCGGGATGTGCCATAGATGCAGGTGTTGTAGCAGCTGCACTCCAAGAGCTATGAGGAAGTGCTGGATTATATATGTCACTGTGTTCAATCGGCAGATGGTCATCTGTATGCCCTGTAGCCGAGCCATACATACCTGGGCCACTCTCGTAATCGTTACCATAGCCCACATGAACTGGATGTGCAATATTACTTCCAGAGGACATAATGTTAGAACTAAAATTTGCTGGAACATTAAACACTTTTCTGCTTCTCATTTCACTTATGTCGGAAGGATTAATGTTTGTCACATGGTCAATACGACTGCCAGTCCGATGATAATTCATCTCTTCCTGCAGTTTTCTTTCCAGTGCGTCATCGTGTTTTTCATGCTCAGGCTCCACTGGCTCATTTGTAAAAGCACCAAACATACTCTCGTTCACATTGCCATGTGCAAAACCTGGGGAGCTGTGAAGGGACTGTGGGTGATCTAGATAAGGAGAGAAGACATACACACAAATTAAAATACACCTGTCTCTAAATGTATTATCTCTCTCTCTCTCATAATATATATATATATATATATATATATACATATGCATACATATATACACACACATATATATATGTAGCTATATTGCCGGCGCTCGGAATCCCTGCAGTCAGGATACCTGTGCCGGAATCCCTACTGCTGACAATGCCGCCAGCCGAAATACCTGCTAACAGGGGCTGTTACCACCGTGAGCGCAGTAAACCAGCAAGGGGTTTTGTTGCGCTCGCCCCCCTGTCGGCATTCTGAAACCCCCTCATTTGGCACACCACGCCAAAACACCTCCCTCAAAATGCCGACCGCTGTCAATCACCTTGCGGCCACAAGGGTTGCGCACGTGCACTGCACTGCAGCTGGTATGAGTGCATGGACCAGATGGATGCTGCTGCTGCATACAGATGCGCAGCTGCGTCCATCTCTGAATCGCTTGCTTAATCCGATCAGTTAAAAACATATGGCCTTTGATTGAATCCAATAAATTGTTACTTGCTCTTCATCAATCACGCCCCTTAATAAGGTTGTAACAGGGACCTAACCTCAAAATTATACTGAGTCCTCCCCTATGTGATACAATGGAGGGTACTTTTCCTTTAACCACTTGCCTGCCATGGTCGCATCAGATGCGACCATACCAGCAAGTGCTCTATCTGACTTGGTCACACAGGATGCGACCAGTCAGATAAACAGTGTTAGC
Source organism: Pseudophryne corroboree (assembly GCF_028390025.1). NCBI lineage: Eukaryota > Metazoa > Chordata > Amphibia > Anura > Myobatrachidae > Pseudophryne > Pseudophryne corroboree. Next base: position 510,046,614 of record NC_086448.1, on the reverse strand, counting down.
AGCGGCAGGGTAGGGAAACTTCCCTCCGCTGCTGCTGTCAGAGAGACCGGAAGGTCCCTCTGCCTCCCTGCACCCTCCCCTATTTCAGACACTCAGGTTTTGTCTGAACGGAAAAAAGACGGACAAAACTTGTCTGTTTCTTTAACGGCTGGCAGAGCCTTTCACACATAACGGCTTTCAGCTGTGCGCATGTGCAGCAGCAGCAGAAGAAAAAATCTGTTGTGTGTGAAAGCCCCCATTCAGACACATACTACACTGCCTTCAGGAATGGCATGGCCACGGCCCGGTAGCCGGACATTTCAGTGGATAGATCCGGCTGCAAACCAGCAGCCGCGTCGTGACCGTGCTGTCTAAAAGCCCCCAATAGCAACAATACTTAATTACAAAACACACACGCGCGAAAAAAACGGCTGGGATTTTGCCGTCCAGTCAAAACCACAGTGTGTGAAATAGCCCTGAGTGTTGCCGTGCTGCCGATTACTGCTGATCGGTAAGCACAGCAGGACCCCCCCACCCAGCGGCTGCAGACAATAGCAGCCGCTGGGAAAGCGTAATCCAAACCCAAGCCCACCCCCCTCGTGTACCTGGCAGCTGCCTGGGGTGTAAAAAGTAACATTGCGATGGTCGTGATGTCACTGATGCTCCAATGTTACCGATTTTCCCAACTGATGTTCCGATGTTTGAGGAAAAAAAACTATTAAAAAAAAATAAGATTTTAAACCTACCGATAAATCTTTTTCTCGTAGTCCGTAGAGGATGCTGGGGACTCCGTAAGGACCATGGGGATAGACGGGCTCCGCAGGAGACATGGGCACTTTAAGAAAGACTTTAGGTATGGGTGTGCACTAGCTCCTCCCTCTATGCCCCTCCTCCAGACCTCAGTTAGAGAAACTGTGCCCAGAGGAGACGGACAGTACGAGGAAAGGATTTTTGTTAATCCAAGGGCAAGATTCATACCAGACACACCAATCACACCGTATAACTTGTGTATTTATTACAGTTAACAGTATGAAAAACAACGTAGCAGCAGTCCAAAACTGATGAAACTACAACATAACCCTTATGTAAGTAAAACTATATACAAGTCTCGCAGAAGTAGTCCGCACTAGGGACGGGCGCCCAGCATCCTCTACGGACTACGAGAAAAAGATTTACCGGTAAGTAAAATCTTATTTTCTCTTACGTCCTAGAGGATGCTGGGGACTCCGTAAGGACCATGGGGATTATACCAAAGCTCCCAAACGGGCGGGAGAGTGCGGATGACTCTGCAGCACCGAATGAGCAAACATTAGGTCCTCCTCAGCCAGGGTATCAAACTTATAAAACTTTGCAAAGGTGTTTGAACCCGACCAAGTAGCAGCTCGGCACAGCTGTAGTGCCGAGACCCCTCGGGCAGCTGCCCAAGACAAGCCCACCTTCCTAGTGGAATGGGCCTTGACCGATTTTGGTAACAGCAATCCAGCCGTAGAATGCGCCTGCTGAATCGTGTTACAGATCCAGCGAGCAATAGTCTGCTTTGAAGCAGGGGCGCCAACCTTGTTGGCTGCATATAGGATAAAAACAGTGCTTCTGTTTTCCTGACTCCAGCCTTTCTGGCCACGTAAATTTTCAAAGCCCTGACTACATCAAGGGTGTCACAATCCTGACTGTAGGTTTCATATTTGGTGACTTACCCCTGCCATCTGTCCCGGATCCTGTGTCTCACAGAGTTAAACAGCTTGTAAGCACTATGAGTTTTCCTGTGTTCTCTGCCTGAAAGGTAATAGTTAATTAGTGGTGATCTCCGTGAGGCTGAATTCAGTAATCTGAAGTTTGGGCCTAAAAGCCAGCATCTTATGTTTTGCAGAAGTTCAGGCTTCAGTGTTCTCTCGGCCTGCTAGGCCTCATTCTACATCACAGCCTAGGCTAGAGTAGTCACATGATAGTGACTGTTCACCAGACCCAGAGTTGTCCAATCCTCTGCCAGCCTGAGACTCTCTGCATCACCTAATCCTGCTCACCAATCACCAAGGACCAGGAAGTATAAGTTGGGAGACTGAGTTGGAAACTGGGCCAGTTCCTCGTGTCACACACAGCTATGTGTGAGCCCTAAAGCTGAGCTCCCTAAGGTTGTGATCTCCAGAGCTCCCGTATCCCTGTGGTCTCCGTGCCCCAGAACCTCCGTGCCTCAGCACCTCCGTGCCTCAGCATCTCCGTGCCCCAGCACCTCCGTGCCTCCAGCACCTCCGTGCCTCCAGCACCCCTGTGCCTCAGCACCTCGTGCCCTCTGTGCCTCCAGCATATCCGTGCCTCCAGCATATCCGTGCCTCCAGCACCTCGTGCCTCCAGCACCCCTGTGCCTCAGTACCTTGTGCCTCCAGCACCTCGTGCCTCCAGCATCTCCGTACCTCCAGCACCTCGTGCCTCCAGCACCCCTGTGCCTCAGTACCTCGTGCCTCCAGCACCTCTGTGCCTCAGTACCTCCGTGCCTCAGCAGCTCCGTGCTTCCAGCAACCTGTGTCTCTACGCACCCCAGTGTCTCTACGCACCCCAGTGTCTCTACGCACCCCAGTGCCTCCAAGCACCTCAGTGTGTCCAAGAACTTCCGCGCCTCCTAGCACCTCAGTGTCTCCAAGCATCTCAGTGTCTCCAAGCACCCAGTGCACTTTAGCGCAGTTGTACCTGGTATCTTCACTGATTCATCAGCGCCTTTCCAGTTCTGTCTTTCAGGAGACCTTCAGCGTCCACACGTGCCTCCTGTCTGCCGACCTAATCCTGCATAAGGAGAACCTAGATTCGGCCATCTCTGCTGCGGTTCCTCTTCCCAGTCACCGGAAGAAACCCCGAGTCCACAACACTCCCAAACCAGGTCAGTGGTAGTATTCGTATAATCCTCCAGTCGCCCGCACAGACTTCACTAACACCGGGTTCACAAAACCTCAGTCATGACAAAGGGACTCGGAATCCTCCAAGTCACGCGTAGCCACAGGCACCACAATAGGTTGGTTCATATGAAAAGATGACACCACCTTAGGCAAGAACTGAGGACGGGTCCGCAATTCCGCCCTATCCATATGGAAAACCAGATAGGGGCTTTTATGAGACAAAGCCGCCAATTCCGACACTCGCCTAGCCGAAGCCAAGGCTAACAACATGACCACCTTCCAAGTGAGATATTTCAACTCCACCGTTTGAAGTGGTTCAAACCAGTGCGACTTAAGGAAACTCAACACCACGTTAAGGTCCCAAGGCGCCACCGGAGGTATAAAAGGAGGCTGAATATGTAGCACTCCCTTCACAAAAGTCTGTACTTCTGGGAGAGAAGCCAATTCTTTTTGAAAGAAAATGGATAAGGCCGAAATCTGAACCTTAATAGAGCCTAATTTTAGGCCCAAATTCACTCCAGTCTGTAGGAAGTAAAGGAAATGGCCCAGATGGAATTCTTCCGTAGGAGCATTCCTGGCCTCACACCACGAAACATATTTTCGCCATATACGGTGATAATGTTTAGCTGTCACGTCCTTCCTAGCCTTTATCAGCGTAGGAATGACCTCATCCGGAATGCCCTTTTCCGCTAGGATCCTGCGATCAACCGCCATGCCGTCAAACGCAGCCGCGGTAAGTCTTGGAACAGACAGGGCCCCTGTTGCAACAGGTCCTGTCGTAGAGGAAGAGGCCACGGATCTTCTGTGAGCATTTCCAGCAGATCCGGATACCAGGTCCTTCGTGGCCAATCTGGAACAATGAGAATTGTTCTCACTCCTCTTTTTCTTATTATTCTCAACACCTTGGGCATGAGAGGAAGAGGAGGAAACACATAGACCGACTGGAACACCCACGGTGTCTCTAGGGCATCTACAGCTACCGCCTGAGGGTCTTTTGATCTGGCGCAATACCTCTGTAGCTTTTTGTTGAGGTGGGACGCCATCATGTCTATCTGGGGCAGTCCCCACTGACTTGCAATCTGCGCGAAGACTTCCTGATGAAGTCCCCACTCTCCTGGATGCAGGTCGTGTCTGCTGAGGAAGTCTGCTTCCCAGTTGTCCACTCCCGGAATGAACACTGCAGACAGTGCGCTTACATGATTTTCCGCCCAGCGAAGAATCCTGGTGGCTTCCGCCATTGCCACTCTGCTCCTTGTGCCGCCTTGGCGGTTTACATGAGCCACTGCGGTGATGTTGTCTGACTGGATCAGAACTGGTTGGTCGCGAAGTAAGTTCTCCGCTTGACGTAGGGCGTTGTATATGGCCCTCAGTTCCAGGATGTTGATGTGAAGACAAGTCTCTTGACTTGTCCAAAGTCCTTGGAAGTTTCTTCCCTGTGTGACTGCTCCCCACCCTCTGAGGCTCGCGTCCATGGTCACCAGGATCCAGTCTTGAATGCCGAACCTGCGGCCTTCTAAAAGGTGAGCACTCTGCAGCCACCACAGGAGAGATACCCTGGCTCTGGGGGACAGGGTGATCAGCTGATGAATTTGTAGATGTGACCCGGACCACTTGTCACATAGGTCCCATTGGAAAGTCCTTGCATGGAATCTGCCGAAGGGAATGGCTTTGTATGTTGCCACCATCTTTCCCAGGACTTGAGTGCAATGATGTACCGACACTTGTTTTGGCTTCAATAGGTTCTTGACTAGAGTCATAAGTTCCTGAGCTTTTTCTATCGGAAGAAAAACCCTTTTCTGGTCTGTGTCCGGAATCATGCCCAAGAAAGTCAGACGAGTCATAGGAACCAGCTGCGACTTCGGGATATTGAGAATCCAGCCGTGTTGCTGTAACACCTTCAGTGAAAGTGACACGCTGTTCAGTAACTTCTCTCGTGATCTCGCTTTTATGAGGAGATCGTCCAAGTATGGAATAATTGTGACACCCTGCTTGCGCAGGAGCACCATCATTTCCGCCATTACCTTGGTGAAAATCCTCGGGGCCGTGGAAAGCCCAAACGGCAACGTCTGAAATTGGTAATGACAATCCTGTACCGCAAATCTCAGATACGCCTGGTGAGGTGGATAAATGGGAACATGAAGGTATGCATCCTTTATGTCCAGAGATACCATAAAATCCCCCCCTTCCAGGCTGGCGATGACCGCTCTGAGCGATTCCATCTTGAACTTGAACCGTTTTAAATATAGGTTCAGGGATTTTAAATTCAAAATGGGTCTGACCGAACCGTCCGGTTTCGGGACTACAAACAGAATTGAGTAGTAACCCTTCCCTCTTTGAAGCAGGGGGACCTCGACCAACACTTGTTGAAGACACAATTTGTGAATAGCATTTAACACTATCTCCCTTTCTAGGGGAGAAGTCGTAGAGCCGATTTGAGAAACCGGCGAGGAAGCACCTCTTCGAATTCCAGCTTGTATCCCTGAGAAACAATTTCCATTGCCCAGGGATCCACCTGTGAGTGAACCCAGATGTGGCTGAAAAGTCGAAGACGTGTCCCCACTGGGGCGAACTCCCTCAGCGGAGCTCCAGCGTCATGCGGTGGATTTTGCAGAGGCCGGGGAGGACTTCTGTTCTTGGGAACTAGCTGTGTTGTGAAGCTTTTTTCCTCTGCCCTTACCTCTGGCAAGAAAGGACGATCCACGTACTCTTTTGCTTTTATTTGAACGAAAGGACTGCATTTGATAATGTGGCGCTTTCTTAGGCTGTGAGGGAACATAAGGCAAAAAATTCGATTTACCTGCCGTAGCTATGGAGACGAGGTCCGAGAGACCTTCCCCAAACAATTCCTCACCCTTGTAAGGCAAAACCTCCATATGCCTCTTTGAGTCGCCATCACCTGTCCACTGCCGTGTCCATAAGACTCGCCTAGCAGAAATAGACATAGCGTTTATTCTGGGACCCAGTAGACTAATGTCTCTTTAAGCATCTCTCATATATAAGACAGCATCTTTTATATGCCTTAGGGTAAACAAAATGGTATCCTTATCTAGGGTCTCAATTTCCGCTGATAATGAATCTGTCCATGCTGCTACAGCGCTACAAACCCAGGCCGACGCAATTGCCGGTCTGAGTAATGTACCAGAATGTGTATAAAGGGACTTCAAGGTAACCTCCTGCTTGCGGTCAGCAGGATCCTTGAGGGTAGCTGTATCTTGGGATGGCAGCGCTGTCTTTTTTGATAAGCGTGTCAATGCTATGTCTACCCTAGGAGAGGATTCCCACCATATCCTGTCCGTTGGCGGGAAAGGATACGCCATAAGAATCCTTTTGGGAATCTGCTGTTTTTTGTCTGGAGATTCCCAAGCTTTTTCACATAATTCGTTCAACTCATGTGAGGAGGGAAAAGTTACCTCAGGTTTCTTTCCCTCAGGTTTCTTTCCCTTATACATGTGTACCCTCGTGTCAGGGACAGGGAGTTCCTCTGTGATATGCAAAACATCTTTTATTGCAATAATCATATAACGAATACATTTAGGCACTTTTGGCTGTAACTTTGCATCATCGTAGTCGACACTGGAGTCAGAATCCGTGTCGGTATCTGTGTCTCCTATTTGGGATAGTGGACGCTTTTGAGACCCTGAAGGTCCCGGCGACATAGGGACAGACATGGGTTGACTCCCAGACTGTTCCCTAGCTTCAGCCTTGTCTAATCTTTTGTGCAATAAATTTACATTAGCACTTAAAACATTCCACATATCCATTCAGTCAGGTGTCGGCGCTGCCGACGGAGACCTCACATTCATACGCTCCCCCTCCCCCCTAGGCGAGCCTTCTACCTCAGACATGTCGACACACGCGTACCGACACACCACACACACAGGGAAACTCTTATCTGAAGACGGCTTCCCCACCAGGCCCTTTGGAGAGACAGAGAGAGAGTATGCCAGCACACACCCCAGCGCTATATGACCCAGGAAGAAACACAAAACGTTTACCCAGTAGCGCCTTTTATATGTATATGCGCCAATTATGTGCCCCCCCCTCTTGAAAACCCTCTGTCACCGTGAGTAAGCAGGGGAGAGTCCGGGGAGCTTCCTCTCAGCGCTGTGCTGTGGAGAAAATGGCGCTGGTGAGTGCTGAGGGAGAAGCCCCGCCCCCCTCGGCGGCGGGCTTCTGTCCCGCTCAAAAATCTTAAAAAACTGGCGGGGGCTCTTTATATACATGTACAGTGCCCAGCTATACATGTATAGGTGTATTTTTGACAAAGGAGAGGTTTATATGCTGCCCACGGCGCCCCCCCTGCGCCCTGCACCCTTACAGTGACTGTCGTTTGTGAGGTGTATGGGAGCAATGGCGCACAGCTTTACTGCTGTGCGTTACCTCTGTGAAGATCAAGAAGTCTTCTGCCGCCTCTGAAGTCTTCTTTTCTTCTCATACTCACCCGGCTTCTGTCTTCCGGCTCTGCGAGGAGGACGGCGGCGCGGCTCTGGGACGAACGGCGAGGGTGAGACCTGCGTACCAATCCCTCTGGAGCTAATGGTGTCCAGTAGCCTAAGAAACAGAGCCTTGAAACTCACAGAAGTAGGTCTGTTTCTCTCTCCTCAGTCCCTCGATGCAGGGAGTCTGTTGCCAGCAGGCTCCCTGAAAATAAAAAACCTAACTAAAATACTTTCTGACAGGAAACTCAGGAGAGCTCCCTGTAATGCACCCAGTCTCCTCTGGGCACAGTATCAAACTGAGGTCTGGAGGAGGGGTGTAGAGGGAGGAGCCAGTGCACACCCATACCTAAAGTCTTTCTTAAAGTGCCCATGTCTCCTGCGGAGCCCGTCTATCTCCATGGTCCTTACGGAGTTCCCAGCATCCTCTAGGACGTAAGAGAAATAATAATATTTGAAAAAAATCTTTTTTTTTTATTTTTTTAACTAAAATCATTTTGGATAGGGTTAAATTCATGTACTTCACCTAATTCACTCATAAAAAAAACGCGACAATTTCTGAGCGTTTTTTTGGGGGGGGAAATCGTCAAAGTGGATAAAATCTCCACTGACTACCAAACAAGGATGTGATAAATATGTGAAATGTACTCTGCAGCATTTGTTTGAGACCATGGACCGTTGTATTCTGATTGAGCACCAGAAAAATTTCTGCGGACTGGATGGCACAGTTCTAAGCTGGTTCAAATAATTTCTCACTGTCAGGTCAAAGAGAGTTTCTTCTGAAATATACTCTTCGTCACCTGCGCATGTGCAGGGCCCATCCTATGCATACGCATGCATTTACTGCGGATGACCCAAAAGTAAATGCGAACGCCTCTGCCTGTCAATCTTGCAGAGGCATTCGCGTTGCGGGGGCGACAGCAAGATAACGGGGGCGTGGCATGAACGGGGGGGGGGGGGGGGGGCGTGATTGGGGCAGCTGCGTGATGTCACACGCAGCCGCTCCGATCAAAAAGATGGCGGCAGCCCTCCTGCCGTGGTAGCCAGGGTGCGCCGGTAGAAGTCTTCCCTACTTTCTGCGACAGCGCACTAACTGCAGTGCGATCGCAATTAGTGCGTGGTCGCAAGGGGGGGGGGGCAGTGGGTAGCATGTGGGGTGGCCTTGCTCTGCGATGGGCGGCCCCCAGCATGCGACTCAAAGGATTGCAAATTCTGATACAAAGCATAATTTGCAATCTTTACTGAATAGGGTCCTATATTTGCAATACAATTCCAAACTCACTTTTCTTTAGAGTAAATTTGTCCGTTTTTGTTCGCACCCCCCTGAACAGGTGAAAAGGTAGGGAAAATATTTTCTCTAATGTAAAAATGTTGTGACTTGCTTCAGAACACCTTGGACTGACCCCAATGATTAATTAGGCATTCAGAAGTTTTCTATTAGCTTAATTGAGCCAATAATTGTCATTTTTGGAGTGAAAAAAATTGCCTCAAAGTACCCCAAAATGAAACTGTTCGTTTTTGTACTCCAAATTTAATTAAAGTGTTTATTTCAATCAAAAATAATAGTTTTTTTATATGGCCTCAAATTACCCCAAATCACCTTTTTTTCTACTTTTTTTTTTTGCCAATTTTTGGTAAATTCCTGTGCAATTAAATGAAATAAGATTTTTCAATTATTTAACTTTGTTTTTAATGCACAAATCAGCCATTTGATACATTTTAAAAGGTACAGTACTTTCCTTACCCCCACTAACAGTCCCCTATATGGTTATACTAACGAAGCTGTCACTATTTTGGGGTCTACTTCATACTATTTTATCAGTTTGCTTTTTGGAGCAGTGCAAATTTGTAATTTGTAATTCAACTGTGCAAATCTTGGTGCGCGCATGAAGGCGAAGTGTGTGAATTTATAGGCGAAGTGTGACTTTTAGTAAGCATACCCCAAAGGAGTGGATGAGGAGTGCCAGCCGATTGCGACTGAATGCTGATAAAACAGAGGTTCTTATGATAGGTCAGAGGATAAACAATAGCTATAGACAGAGAACTGGCTTCAACTTGGTGCGCAATAGGTGCCGCCTAAACCACATACACAATAAAGGAGTCTTCCTCACTCCCATAAATAAACAATAGATACACAGATAGTAGTGAATTGGTATAAGGCGCTCCTCTGTGTATACAATCTTTCACTAGAGTCACAGAAAAAGCAACAATAAAATACTGCTGTGTATAACGATATACGTTCCTGTAAATGGCTTGTATCTTCCGCATATATAGAGTGGATCAATTCATATCCTGTGTGATACTCCTCTTCTGCTCAAATTCCCCCTCAGGACAACCATGGAATAGAGGAGATAGAGCAAAAATAGTGCACAAACGTTTTATTTTAAAACACATAAAACAGACATGTACATATAGAAACACTCTTAAAAAACCAAATAACGTCCACAGTAAAAAGAAGAACACACAAAATGCAGAGAAGAATCCTAGTGAAGGCACAGGTATTGAAATTACCGGATGTTATGAGAACCTGATATGTTCTCAAATCGCATAGTTGTTATATGTTTCAGAAAGCCTCCCGGGTAATCAGCTCCCTGGATCTGATAGTCACTCCACCGGCCAACACCTGGGTAATTCTCCGCACTATACCAACGCGTTTCTGGCCTATTTCAGGCCCTTTTTCAAGGTAAGTGTGTCCCTTATTACATTCCACAGCTTTTAACTGCAAGTCCGCCAATGGAATGACCTCCTTCATAATGATAATGTAAAACACCTGTTCGTATATGGCCGCCCCCATATTGTGTAGGGTGGTATCCATAGAGACCATCTCCTCCATCATTAGCATAGCATGTGATTCCACTCTCCGCCAATCCGTTTCTCCCTCTGTAGTCATGGATTCTTCTCTGCATTTTGTGTGTTCTTCTTTTTACTGTGGACGTTATTTGGATTTTTTAAGAGTGTTTCTATATGTTCATGTCTGTTTTATGTGTTTTAAAATAAAACGTTTGTGCACTATTTTTTCTCTATCTCCTCTATTCCATGGTTATCCTGAGGGGGAATTTGAGCAGAAGAGGAGTATCACACAGGACATGAATTGATCCACTCTATATATGCGGAAGGTACAAGCCATTTACAGGAACGTATATCGTTATACACAGCAGTATTTTATTGTTGCTTTTTCTGTGACTCTAGTGAAAGATTGTATACACAGAGGAGCGCCTTATATCCAATTCACTACTATCTGTGTATCTAAGGTCAGAGGATAAGAATGAAGCACTGCCAACAAACTGGACTTACGCTTTGGGTTCAGAATTACAAAACACTGAACATATGCGGAATCTTGGGGTTGTCCTGGATAGTGGCTTGACACTTAAACATTAGGTACCAAACACAATCAAAATTCTCATTCTTTTATCTGAGGAACATAGCCATAAACAAGTTCTTAATTCCATCAGATGATCTGCCTAAAGTCCTACATAAATTTGTATCATCATGCCTAGCCTAATGCAATGCCCTCTACCTGGGTCTCCCAGCAAAAGAATTGCAACGCTTGCAGCTGGTACAAGATGCAGCTGCCAGGCTATTAACCAACCAATCCCATTCCAGTCACATAACATCCATTCTCTACTCCCTTCACTGGCTGCCTGTAAGATGGCGAATCTGTTTCAAGATTGGTTTACAGACTTTCAAAGCCCTAGAATGACCAGGGCCCAAGGAACCTGAAACAGCTTCTGATTCCTTACTGCTCCTCTTAATTACTGTTATCTGTAGATGAAGGACTCTTAGCAGTACCTAGAGCCTACCTGAATTAATCTGGGGGTCGAGCTTTGAGCTCCGACTCTATGGAACTTGCTGCCCTACACAGTGCGAGAGGCCCCCACTTTAGAAGCCTTCAAAAACAGACTCAAGACTTACCTGTTTATTCAAGCATTTCCCTATTGACACTTTAGTTCCTAAAAAAGACAACCCAAATGCTTTATTCTTCTCCCGTTATGGATGCTAGAGAAACCATGGGGGTCATTCCGAATTGATCACACGGTGCCGATTTTTCGCTGTGCTGCGATCAGGTCTCTACTGCGCATGCTTATGCACCGGAATGCGCACACGCGTCGTACGGAATACAATGCGGATCGTTGCTGAGCTATGGATTTAACGAAGAATCCATAGGCACAGCCGATCGCAAGAAGATTGACAGAAAGAGGGTGTTTATGGGTGTCAACTGACCGTTTTCTGGGAGTGGTAGGGAAAACGCAGGCGTGTCAGGGTGTTTGGAGGGCGGATGTGTGACGTCAATTCCGGCACCAAAAAGAATGCAAGTGATCGCAAGGGCTGAGTAAGTTCAGGCCTACTCAAACTGCAGAAAATGTTTTTGCAGAGCTCAGCGGCACAGGCGTTCGCACACTTGCAAAGCAAAAATACACTCTCCCGTGGGCGGCGACTATGCGTTTGCACAGCTGCTAAAAACAGCTAGCGAGCGATCAACTAGGAATGAGAGCCCATGTGTACTGCAGGGGGAAGGGCAGATATAACACGTGCAGAGTTAGATTTGGGCGGGGTGTGTTCAAACTGAAATCTGAATAGCAGTGTAAAAATAAAGCAGCCAGTATTTACCCTGCACAGAAACAATATAACCCACCCAAATCTAACTCTCTCTGCACATGTTATATCTACCCCCCTGCAGTGCACATTGGGGGGTGATTCCGAGTTGATCGCTAGCTGCATTCGTTCGCTGTGCCGACTTGAGGCAAACAAATGGCACTTCTGCGCATGCGTATGCAGCGCAGTGCGCATGCATGAAGTAATATTACAACGAACGATGTAGTTTCACACAGAGTCTAGCAAAGATTTTCAGTCGCACTGCTGGCCGCAGAGTGATTGACATGAAGTGGGCGTTTCTGGGTGGCAACTGACCGTTTTCAGGGAGTGTTCGAAAAAACGCAGGCGTGCCAGGAAAAATTCAGGCGTGGCTGGGCGAACGCAGGGCGTGTTTGTGACGTCAAAACAGGAACTGAACAGTCTGCAGTCATCGCAAGCGCTGAGTAGGTATTGAGCTACTCTAAAACTGCACATAAAAACTTTGCCGCTGCTCTGCGATCCTTTCGTTCGCACTTCTGCTAAGCTAAAATACACTCCCAGTGGCATAGCGTTTGCACGGATGCTAAAAATGGCTAGTGAGCGAACAACTCGGAATGACCACCATGGTTTTGCCCATCTGCTAACAAATTTGCTGCTACGATCAGGTCTGAATTAGGCCCCTCATCCAGTTCTACAAAATCTTTACCACTTATCTGCCTTGGTTGTTGAAATGACTCTTGTTAATATCTACACATCTAACATCTATATCATATATAACATAACATTTGTCCTCAGGAATCATTCTAGCAATGACATATTTTCTGTTTTTCCTCTGTACAGCTTTGGTAGTGATATTACTAGATAGGGAGTACTATTTATCTAGTACCTAAGATTGCAGCCAAGATACCGGGTTATATGTAAAAGGGTCTGAGTTTGCCGGAGGTGCGAGATGTCGCCTGAGAGAGGCTGTATTTTTAAAGCGGCAATCATTTACAAGGCAAAACCAGGTTGGTTTCGCCTTGTAAATGATTACCACCCAATTACATATACCCTCTTTGTTTCTTTTTACTTGTTCACAAACAGCATATAAAGGGGCCCATACATCAGGGGTGAATCGGGGCAATTCCCTATTCTACTGATGCCTTGGTTCGGGGATCGGGGAAATCCAGCATGTTTGAAATTCTCAATTCGCCGATTCTGCCCAACAAATTATCAGGATTGGCGAGTTGGGAATTTTTCATATGCCGTTTTTTTCTGATTCCACGGATCGCTGCTCACTGATGTCGGCAGATTGCCACTGTTGATCACTGATCTGTAGATCGGATCAGCAATAGGTAATCACCCACATGATGTATGGTCCGCTTTACTCATATGAGAAAGGTGATTATTTACCTCTCGATGGCATACTGGGAAGTTCTGCATCACAATCTATCTGTAAGGATGCCAGTCTTTGAACAAGTTTATCTGGATTTGGGTACAAACGCTGAAAACAGAAAAGGAGCACCGATGAAATCACCAAAGTGTTGTACAATAGTGGTTATAGAGTTAATTCACGGGTTATTTTAACTGTAACCTAAATCATTAATGATTACATACAACACAAGAAGACACAGTATAAATAAAAGGTTGTTGGTGTAGAGCAGGGCTGGCCAAACTGGTCCTCGAGATCTACCAACGGTTCATGTTTTCTAGGCCTCCTCGAGATCTGTAGAATTGTCAGTTAGGAATGACTACACCTGTGCACCAGCTAGGTAGTCTGGAAAATGTGAACTGTTGGTAGATCTGGAGGACTGGTTTGGCCAGCTCTGGTGTAGAGAGATTAATGGGCACTCTACAGGGCTTATGAGAGGTTGAGAAATGTACAAGGAGCAGGGAGAAAAATAAGAGATATACAAAGGCAATCATAGAGGCGAGGAAGTCTTGCAATTGCATTGAAATGGACACAATGGGGCTCATGTAATGTTGGGAGCATTTGTGTCCTGAGCATATGTAGAAAAAGACACAAGAAAAAAATGCATTTAAGTTCATATGTTCAGTGAGACGCATCATAAGATTTGTACCAGGTATGTTAGGAGTAACAAGTGAGTAGAGATGTGACAGGTTTAGGGGTGTATTCAACTTCAGTCGGAAACTGCCGTCTTGTCGGAAAGACGACAGTGTCCGACTTTTAAGGTAGGAAGGTATTCCGACCTATTCAATCCTCCCTCAGTTTTTCTCACAAGGCGGGAATTCCGACTTGTCGGAAAACATGTGGATCAGCGGAATAGCCAAGGATCCACGTTTTTTTCTCGGAAACGCGGGCAAATCAGTCAGGTTTTAGCCCCGTTTCAGACAATGTCAATCCGACTTAAAAAAAACAAGGAGATTTATGGTAGACTTACCATAGTTAAATCTCTTTCTGCGAGGTACACTGGATTCCACAGGGAATACATTGGGGTGTAGAGTTGGCTCTTGATCCAATGCACCAACTGGCTAAAGCTTTGACTGTTCCCAGGATGCATTGCACTGCACTACCTCCTCTATAACCCCGCCTCTGGGCACTGGAGCTCAGTTTCGTTAACCAGTCCAATGCAGCAGCAGGTAAAAGAGACGGCAGATGTTAGTCACATAGAACCACATTCTCACGACAGGAGAAAGGACCAGCGGCTAATGCCATACAAACCCAAAGAAACTAAGTGCATCAGGGTGGGCGCCCTGTGGAATCCAGTGTACCTCGTAGAAAGATTTAACTATGGTAAATCTACCATAATCTCCTTTTCTGCAGCGGGGTACACTGGGATTCTACAGGGAAACATTGGGGATGTCCTAAAGCAGTTCCTCATGGGAGGGGATGCACCGTAGCGGGCACAAGAACCCGGTGTCCAAAGGAAGCATCCTGGGAGGCGGATGTATCAAAGGCATAGAACCTAATGAACGTGTTCATTGAGGACTATTTAGCCGCCTTGCACAATTGTTCAGTGGACGAGCCACGGCGGGCGACCCAAGAAGGTCCAACAGACCGAGTAGAATGGGCTTTGGTAGCAGCAGGAGCTGGGAGTCCAGCCTGCGCATAGGCTTGTGCAATCACCATTCTAATCCATCTGGTCAAGGTTTGCTTATTCGCAGGCCAGCCACGTCTGTGAAAACCAAACAGTAAAAACAGGGTATCTGACCTCCTGATAGAGACAGTCCCCCCTCGTAGATACGGAGAGCCTGTACCACATCCAAAGACCGCTGTTTGGAAGACAAGCCAGAAGAGATAAGAACCGGAACCACAATCTCTTGGTTAAGATAGAAAGAAGATACCACTTTAGTTTGAATAACTACCTCAGAGAATCCCTTGGCCCTCAGGAGTGAAGCTTCAAGAGCCACCCTGTCAAAGCCAGTCTGTCCAGGTCCGGATAGACACATGGAACCTGAACGAGGAAGTCTGGGCATTGAGGAAGTAGAAGTGGATGCTCTGTCAATAGACCCTGCAGGTCTGAGAACCAATGCCGTCTAGGCCACACTGGAGTGACTAGAAATAGCATTCCTCTCTCTTGCTTGAACTTCCGTAGTATCCTGGGTAGAAGAGACAATGGAGGGAACACGTACGGCAGCCGAAAGTTCCATGGAATTGCCAGTGCGTCCATGAATGCTGCTTGAGGATCCCTTGTCCTTGATCCAAAGACCGGAACCTAGTGATTGTGTCGAGACACCATCAGGTCTACATCTGGTAGGCTCCATTTGTCCACTAGGAGTTGAAAGACTTCTGGATGAAGACTCCACTCTCCGGCATGAACGTCCTGATGACTGAGGAAATCTGCTTCCCAGTTGAGGACTCCGGGAATGAACTCTGCCGATATTGCCGGCAGATGGCGTTCTGCCCAATGGAGGATTTTTGATACTTCCAACATTGCCATGTGGCTTCGAGTGCCGCCTTGATGATTTATGTACACCACCATGGTAGCGTTGTCTGATTTTACTTGAACAGGTCTGTTCTGTACCAGAGGCAGGGCCAGTGTCAACGCATTGAACACTGCCCGCAATTCCAGAATGTTTATCAGGAGTAGAGATTCCTTCCTGGTCCACCAACCCTGGAGAGAGTGTTGCTCCAACTCCATACCCCAACCTCACAGACTGGCGTCCGTTGTCAGGAGGACCCAGTTGGAGATCCAGAAGGGACGGCCCCTGTTCAACTGTTGGTCCTGTAGCCACCAGCTCAGTGACAGACGAACCTCCGGAGTCATTTGAGACCTGATCCGATGAGGCAGGCCGTCCCACTTGGAAAGGATTAACCTCTGCAGAGGGCGGGAATTAAATTGAGCCTACGCTACCATGTCGAATGCCGACACCATGATGCTTAGTACTTGCATCGCCAAGGGTATCGACACTCTTGGGCGAGAGAGGAAGTATCTGATCCTGCCCTGAAGTTTCAGGATTTTCTCTAGAGACAGCAACAATCTCTGGCTGTGTGTGTCTAGTAGTGCACCCAGGTGCACCATGCTCCGAGCAGGGACCAACGAGGGCTTTTTCCAGTTGATGAGCCACCCGTTGGCTTGTAGGAATTGGTCCGTCAATTCCAGATGACTGAGGAGAATATCTTGGGAGTTCGCCAGGGTCAGCAAGTCATCCAGATACGGCAGGATCCTGATTCTTGGTGAAGATCCGAGGGGCCGAGGCCAGTCCAAATGGCAGGGCCTGGAATTGATAATGTAGGTTACCAATAGCAAACCGCAGATATTGCTGATGTGATAAGGCAATAGGCATGTGCAGGTAAGCATCCTGTATGTCCAGGGATATCATATAGTCTTGGGTTCCATGGCCAGTACAATAGAGCGCAGAGTTTCCATATGGAATTTGGACACTCACAAATTTGTTCAACGATTTGAGGTTGAGTATAGGCCGAAAGGACCCATTTGGCTTCAGAACTAGAAACAGGGTCGAATAGTATCCCCTGCCTCTCTGGGACAGAGGTACCGGCTCTACCACTCCTGTGTCGAGGAGGGATTGTACAACCAAGTGTAGAGCTTGCGCTTTCAACGGATCCGAAGGGATAACCGTTGAGCAGAACTGGCGACGGTGATGTCTCCTGAAATAGATTGCGTACCCGTGAGAGACAAATTCCCGCACCCAGGCGTCCAAAGTGGTCTTTAACCAGGCCTGGGCGAACTGCAGAAGTCAACCTCCCACCCTGGGGTCCCCCAGGGGGAGGTCCTCCCCATCATGCAGCAGGCACAGGATTTTTTAGGTTTGGGCTCAGTGGTTTTGGAAGCACGAGCCTGTCTCGGGTACGCCTGGCCTTTTGCTTTCCCTTGAGGTCAAAAGGAATGAAAAGGGGTACTCTTAGTCTTCGTAGCAGAAGGATTAGTACCTGGGAGAAATGCAGTCTGAGCAGTCGCCAAGTCAGTCACAATCTTGTTCAGATCCTCCCCAAATAGGATGTCTCCCTTAAAAGGGAGCACCTCCCAAGGTCTTTTTGGAGTCCAGGTCCACCTTCCAGGACCTCAACCACAGAATTCGGCGAGCCAGGATAGACAAAGTAGACGCCTTGGCCGCCATAACACCTGCCTCAGAGGCCTCCTCTTGAATATAGTGGGAGACTGTAGTAATATAAGACAGATATTGTCTGGCAGTGTCAGAAAAATCCTGAGGCAGCTCATCCTCAATTGCCTAAACCCATGCTTCAATTCCTTTCTCAGCCCAGGAGGTTGCCATAGTGGGTCTATGTACAGCACCGGTAAGAGAGTAAATAGACTTCAGGCAACCCTCCACGCGCTTATCCGTCAGTTCTTTCAGTGAGGTGACAGTGGTGACAGGCAGAGTAGATGACACCACAAGACTGGCGACATGAGAGTCCACCGGCGGTGGAGTTTCCCACTTGTTACTCAACTCCGCAGGGATAGGATAACGAGCTAGCATCTTTTTAGACACGGAAAATTTCTTTCCTGGAGATGACCAGGATTCCTGACATATGGCAATTAAGTGGTCAGAATGTGGTAATACTACTTTAGTAACCTTCTGACGTTTGAACTTATCAGGTTTCTTAGATGCAGTAGTGGGCTCGATTTCATCATCTATTTGGAGAATCAGCTTAATAGCCTCCACTAGGTCAGGAACATCAACCTGGGTTATAGATTCCTTATCAGAAGTGAGTGTATCAGTGTCTGATGGATCAGTATATTCCCCATCCTCATCAGAAGAATTATCCGAAATATTAGTTTATTGTGAGGAAGAAATGGCTTGAGAAAGCTGCCCAAGGTAGGTCCTGATTGAACACAGGCGCTGCGGGTTGACTGGGAGGTGTATGGCACCCAGTGCCTGAACCATCAGCTAAAACTTCCCACTCAGGTAAATCCTTGGTGCCAGCATTGCATGATGCAGAAGTGTCCGCAGATTTCCTGCCCTGTGTGGAGAGTGAAATGCAGCTCCAGGGCGGAAACACCAGCAGTAGATGGCGCCCGGAGCTGGGGGAGGGGCTACAGGTCAGCGCCTTATCCCATATGCTGGTCCTCACCACCGGGTACTCTGGAGCCTATGTAAAAGTGATTTTAGTAAATCCGACCTGTGCTCCCTGCTCTGGTGTATATAGTGGGGTCCCTGTGCAGTACAGTGTCCACGCCAGCGGCGCGGTCCATCTCCTGGGACCGCGGTTTACCGGCATCTCTTACCTCCTCCCTGATGTGCAGCCACAGAATCCTGGAGAGTGTCAGCGGTGGTGTGCCTGATGATCGGTGTGCCTTTGCTGCAAGTACCCGGGAACCCGGCCGTGGGAGAATGCAGCGCTGCTGGGGAGGTGATGAAGCCGCAGCACAGAATGTCAGAATAAAATAAACAGTGCTGCGGCCCTTGAAGTCTGCTTAAAAAGCTCTTTTCAGGGCTGCCTAGCGCAGCCCCACCTCTTAGTGACCTACTCTGAAGGCACCAGCTTACAAACTGAGCTCCAGTGCCCGAAGGCAGGGTAATAGAGGAGGCGGTGCAGTGCATCCTGGGAACAGTCAAAGATTTAGCCTGTTGGTGCCTCGGATCAAGATCCAACTCTACACCCCGATGTATTCCCTGTGGAATCCCAGTGTACCCCGCTGCAGAAAGTCGAGTTGGCATTGTCGGGAATGGACAAATCCGGTTGGATTTGGCAGCTCGTTTTATACTGAGATATTGGATCCTTTCCGTCAGAAAGGATCCAACATCTATTGAATACACCCCTTAGTTGTAAATGCAAAAGTATCATTACCATATTTGTACACAATATATTAATATAATTAGGCTCCAGCACCAATACTTCTAGGAGACACCTCTGCAACGGGTGTTTATTTTATGCTACAAAAAAGTGCTCTAGTTAATATTATGCCCCAAAGTAGTGACCTAATTGTAGTTAATGTTATATCCCATAGTAGTGCTCTAGTTAATATTATGCCCCATTGTAGTGCCCTAATTAATGATATACCCCATTATAGTGCCCTAGTTAATGTTATGCCCACAGTAGTGCCCTAGTTAATGTTATGCCACATAGCAGTGCCCTAATTAATGTTATACCCCATAATAGTGTCCTAGTTAATGCTATGCCCCATAGTAGTGCCCTAGTTAACCTTTTGCCCCACAGAAGTGCTCTAGTTATTTGTTTGCCTTTCATATTTCACCTTTTTTGCAATGGCAATGCTTCAAGTGCTCCATCCCTATTGGCAACTTTTGAAGTTTACACAACAGCGCCATGTCTGCAGGGCCTTCTAGGCTGAGAAAAAATAAGAATTTACTTACCGATAATTCTATTTCTCGTAGTCCGTAGTGGATGCTGGGAACTCCGTAAGGACCACGAGGAATAGCGGCTCCGCAGGAGACTGGGCACAAAAGTAAAGCTTTAGGACTACCTGGTGTGCACTGGCTCCTCCCCCTATGACCCTCCTCCAAGCCTCAGTTAGGATACTGTGCCCGGACGAGCGTACACAATAAGGAAGGATTTTGAATCCCGTGTAAGACTCATACCAGCCACACCAATCACACCGTACAACTTGTGATCTGAACCCAGTTAACAGCATGATAACAGAGGAGCCTCTGGAAAGATGGCTCACAACAACAATAACCCGATTTAGTTAACAATAACTATGTACAAGTATTGCAGACAATCCGCACTTGGGATGGACGCCCAGCATCCACTACGGACTACGAGAAATAGAATTATCGGTAAGTAAATTCTTATTTTCTCTGACGTCCTAGTGGATGCTGGGAACTCCGTAAGGACCATGGGGATTATACCAAAGCTCCCAAACGGGCGGGAGAGTGCGGATGACTCTGCATCACCGAATGAGAGAACTCCAGGTCCTCCTCAGCCAGGGTATCAAATTTGTAGAATTTAGCAAACGTGTTTGCCCCTGACCAAGTAGCTGCTCGGCAAAGTTGTAAAGCCGAGACCCCTCGGGCAGCCGCCCAAGATGAGCCCACCTTCCTTGTGGAATGGGCTTTTACAGATTTTTGCTGTGGCAGGCCTGCCACAGAATGTGCAAGCTGAATTGTACTACAAATCCAACGAGCAATAGTCTGCTTAGAAGCAGGAGCACCCAGCTTGTTGGGTGCATACAGGATAAACAGGGAGTCAGATTTTCTGACTCCAGCCGTCCTGGAAACATATATTTTCAGGGCCCTGACAACGTCCAGCAACTTGGAGTCCTCCAAGTCCCTAGTAGCCGCAGGTACCACAATAGGCTGGTTCAGGTGAAACGCTGAAACCACCTTAGGGAGAAATTGTGGACGAGTCCTCAATTCTGCCCTGTCCGTATGAAAAATCAGGTAAGGGCTTTTATAAGATAAAGCCGCCAATTCTGACACGCGCCTGGCCGAAGCCAGGGCCAACAGCATGACCACTTTCCATGTGAGATATTTCAAATCCACAGATTTAAGCGGTTCAAACCAATGTGATTTTAGGAACCCCAAAACTACATTGAGATCCCAAGGTGCCACTGGAGGCACAAAAGGAGGCTGTATATGCAGCACCCCCTTGACAAACGTCTGAACTTCAGGAACTGAAGCCAGTTCTTTCTGGAAGAAAATCGACAGGGCCGAAATCTGAACCTTAATGGATCCTAATTTTAGGCCCATAGACACTCCTGTTTGCAGGAAATGCAGGAATCGACCCAGTTGAAATTCCTCCGTTGGGGCCTTCCTGGCCTCGCACCACGCAACATATTTCCGCCAAATGCGGTGATAATGCTTTGCGGTCACATCCTTCCTGGCTTTGATCAGGGTAGGAATGACTTCTTCCGGAATGCCTTTTTCCTTCAGGATCCGGCGTTCAACCGCCATGCCGTCAAACGCAGCCGCGGTAAGTCTTGGAACAGACAGGGTCCTTGCTGGAGCAGGTCCCTTCTTAGAGGTAGAGGCCACGGGTCCTCTGTGAGCATCTCTTGAAGTTCCGGGTACCAAGTCCTTCTTGGCCAATCCGGAGCCACGAGTATAGTTCTTACTCCTCTCCGTCTTATAATTCTCAGTACCTTGGGTATGAGAGGCAGAGGAGGGAAACACATACACTGACTGGCAGTGCCGTAACTAGGCATTTTAGCGCTGTGTGCAAGAACTGACATTGGCGCCCCCCCTCCCCGTACAAGATATGCGCAAAAAATATATAGGGGCGTGGCTTCACGGGAAGGGGCGTGGCAACAAAATAATAGCAATTCACACTACGGTGCACAGTAGTCTCCATTATTCAAATTACGCTGCACAGTAGCGCCACTACACCAGGTAGAGCCCCTTTTATACATTACAATAGACAGCGTCCCCCTTTTTACACATTGCGGCAGCCAGTCCCCCTTTTTACACATTGCGGCAGCCAGTCCCCCTTTTTACACATTGCGGCAGCCAGGACCCCTTTTTACACATTACGGCAGCCAGTCCCCCTTTTTACACATTGCGGCAGCCAGTCCCACTTTTTACACATTGCGGCAGCCAGGACCCCTTTTTACACATTACGGCAGCCAGTCCCCCTTTTTACACATTGCGGCAGACAGGACCACTTTTTACACATTGCGGCAGCCAGACCCCTTTTTACACATTGCGGCAGCCAGGCCCCCTTTTTACACATTGCGGCAGCCAGGACCACTTTTTACACATTGCGGCAGCCAGGACCACTTTTTACACATTGCGGCAGCCAGGACCACTTTTTACACATTGCGGCAGCCAGACCCCTTTTTACACATTGCGGCAGCCAGACCCCTTTTTACACATTGCGGCAGCCAGGCCCCCTTTTTACACATTGCGGCAGCCAGGACCACTTTTTACACATTGCGGCAGCCAGGACCACTTTTTACACATTGCGGCAGCCAGGACCCCTTTTTACACATTACGGCAGCCAGTCCCCCTTTTTACACATTGCGGCAGCCAGACCCCTTTTTACACATTGCGGCAGCCGGGCCCCCTTTTTACACATTGCGGCAGCCGGGACCACTTTTTACACATTGCGGCAGCCGGGACCACTTTTTACACATTGCGGCAGCCGGGACCACTTTTTACACATTGCGGCAGCCGGGACCACTTTTTACACATTGCGGCAGCCGGGACCACTTTTTACACATTGCGGCAGACGGGACCCCTTTTTACACATTGCGGCAGACGAGACCCCTTTTTACACATTGCGGCAGACGGGACCCCTTTTTACACATTGCGGCAGATGGGACCCCTTTTTACACATTGCAGCAGATGGGACCCCTTTTTACACATTGCAGCAGATGGGACCCCTTTTTACACATTGCAGGAGAGAGAGAGAGAGAGAGAGAGAGAGAGAGGGAGAGAGAGAGAGAGGGAGAGAGAGAGAGAGGGAGAGAGAGAGGGAGGGAGGGACATACTTACCTTCTCCCCGCTGACAGGCTCCTTGTGCAGCTCCCTCTCCGTGCAGTGTGAAGTCAGTTGAGAAGGAGGAGGAGGGAGGGGGGAGCAGAGAGCCGCAGCAGCGCTATTTGATTGGTAGTAAGCGCTGCTGCAGCATCCCCCTCTCCTTCTGTATTGGCTGCCTGGCGCTGCTGTGGATGCTGGGATGCATCCACAGCAGCGCCAGGCAGCCAATACAGAAGGAGAGGGGGATGCTGCAGCAGCGCTTACTACCAATCAAATAGCGCTGCTGCGGCTCTCTGCTCCCCCTCCCTCCTCCTCCGCTGCCCGGCGCTCCTGTCTTCTCTCCTCCAGCGCGGCGCACGGCGCAGTCACAGAGGCGGCATGTAATGAGTCAATTTGACTCATTACATGCCGCTGGCCGTGCGCCCCCAGGGCAACTGCGCTGTGTGCCAAGCCCCCTTGGCACACACGTAGTTACGGCCCTGCTGACTGGTACACCCATGGTGTTACCAGAGCGTCCACAGCTATTGCCTGAGGGTCCCTTGACCTGGCGCAATACCTGTCCAATTTTTTGTTGAGGCGGGACGCCATCATGTCCACCTTTGGTTTTTTCCAACGGTTTACAATCATGTGGAAGACTTCTGGGTGAAGTCCCCACTCTCCCGGGTGGAGGTCGTGCCTGCTGAGGAAGTCTGCTTCCCAGTTGTCCACTCCCGGAATGAACACTGCTGACAGTGCTATCACATGATTTTCCGCCCAGCGAAGAATCCTTGCAGCTTCTGCCATTGCCCTCCTGCTTCTTGTGCCGCCCTGTCTGTTCACGTGGGCGACTGCCGTGATGTTGTCCGACTGGATCAGCACCGGCTGACCTTGAAGCAGAGGTCTTGCTTGGCTTAGGGCATTGTAAATGGCCCTCAGCTCCAGGATATTTATGTGAAGTGATGTCTCCAGGCTTGACCACAAGCCCTGGAAATTTCTTCCCTGTGTGACTGCTCCCCAGCCTCGCAGGCTGGCATCCGTGGTCACCAGGACCCAGTCCTGAATGCCGAACCTGCGGCCCTCTAGAAGATGAGCACTCTGCAACCACCACAGGAGAGACACCCTTGTCTTTGGTGACAGGGTTATCCGCTGATGCATCTGAAGATGCGATCCGAACCATTTGTCCAGCAGGTCCCACTGGAAAGTTCTTGCGTGGAATCTGCCGAAAGGGATTGCTTCGTAGGAAGCCACCATTTTTCCCAGGACCCTTGTGCATTGATGCACTGACACTTGGCCTGGTTTTAGGAGGTTTCTGATTAGTTCGGATAACTCCCTGGCTTTCTCCTCCGGGAGAAACACCTTTTTTTGGACTGTGTCCAGGATCATCCCTAGGAATAGAAGACGTGTCGTCGGGATCAGCTGCGATTTTGGAATATTGAGAATCCAACCGTGCTGCCGCAACACTACTTGAGATAGTGCTACCCCGACTACCAATTGTTCCCTGGATCTTGCCCTTATCAGGAGATCGTCCAAGTACGGGATAACTAAAACTCCCTTCCTTCGAAGGAGTATCATCATTTCGGCCATTACCTTGGTAAAGACCCGGGGTGCCATGGACAAACCAAACGGCAGCGTCTGAAACTGATAGTGACAGTTCTGTACCACAAACCTGAGGTATCCTTGGTTAGAAGGGTAAATTGGGACATGGAGGTAAGCCTCCTTGATGTCCAAAGACACCATATAATCCCCTTCTTCCAAGTTCGCAATCACCGCTCTGAGTGACTCCATCTTGAATTTGAACCTGTGTATGTAAGTGTTCAAGGATTTCAGATTTAAAATAGGTCTCACCGAGCCGTCCGGCTTCGGTACCACAAACAGCGTGGAATAATACCCCTGTCCCTGTTGCAGGAGGGGTATCTTGATTATCACCTGCTGGGAATACAGCTTGTGAATGGCTTCCAATACCGCCTCCCTGTCGGAGGGAGACGTCGGTAAAGCAGACTTTAGGGGAGTGCCTGAGTCCGCTTGTAAAGCCCCAGCGTCATGCTGAGGACTTGGCAGAAACAGGAGAGGGCTTCTGTTCCTGGGAACTGGCTGTTTGCTGCAGCCTTTTTCCTCTCCCTCTGCCACGGGGCAGAAATGAGGAGCCTTTTGCCCGCTTGCCCTTATGGGGCCGAAAGGACTGCGCCTGATAATACGGCATCTTCTTATGTTGAGAGGCTACCTGGGGTAAAAATGTGGATTTCCCAGCAGTTGCCGTGGCCACCAGGTCTGATAGACCTACCCCAAATAACGCCTCCCCTTTGTAAGGCAATACTTCCATATGCCTTTTGGAATCAGCATCACCTGACCACTGCCTCGTCCATAACCCTCTTCTGGCAGAAATGGACAGCGCACTTACTCTTGATGCCAGTCGGCAAATATCCCTCTGTGCATCACGCATATATAGAAATGCATCTTTCAAATGCTCTATAGTCAGTAATATACTGTCCCTATCTAGGGTATCAATATTGTCAGTCAGGGAATCCGACCAAGCCACCCCAGCACTGCACATCCAGGCTGAGGCGATTGCTGGTCGCAGTATAACACCCGTGTGAGTGTATATACATTTTAGGATATTCTCCTGCTTTCTGTCAGCAGGTTCCTTAAGGGCGGCCGTATCAGGAGACGGTAGTGCCACCTGTTTTGACAAACGTGTGAGCGCTTTATCCACCTTAGGGGGTGTTTCCCAACGTGCCCTATCCTCTGGCGGGAAGGGGTATGATGCTAATAACCTTTTAGGAATTATCAGTTTTTTATCGGGGAAACCCACGCTTCATCACACACTTCATTTAATTCCTCAGATGCAGGAAAAACTACAGGCAGTTTTTTCTCACCAAACATAATACCCTTTTTAGTGACTCTTGTATTATCAGAAATATGTAAAACATTTTTCATAGCATCAATCATGTAACGTGTGGCCCTACTGGAAGTCACATTCGTCTCTTCATCGTCGACACTGGAGTCAGTATCCGTGTCGGTGTCTGTATCTGCCATCTGAGGTAACGGGCGTTTTAGAGCCCCTGATGGCTTTTGAGACGCCTAGACAGGCACGAGCTGAGTAGCCGGCTGTCTCATGTCATCAACCGTCTTTTGTAAAGAGCTGACACTGTCACGTAATTCCTTCCATAAGCTCAGCCATTCAGGTGTCGACTCCCTAGGGGGTGACATCTCAATTACAGGCAATTGCTCCGCCTCCACACCATTTTCCTCCTCATACATGTCGACACAATCGTACCGACACACAGCACACACACAGGGAATGCTCTGATAGAGGACAGGACCCCACTAGCCCTTTGGGGAGACAGAAGGAGAGTATGCCAGCACACACCAGAGCGCTATATATATACAGGGATAACCTTATAGAAGTGTTTTTCCCCTTATAGCTGCTGTTTTATTTATACTGCGCCTAATTAGTGCCCCCCTCTCTTGTTTTACCCTTTTCTGTAGTGCAGGACTGCAGGGGAGAGTCAGGGAGACGTCCTTCCAGCGGAGCTGTGAGGGAAAATGGCGCCCGTGTGCTGAGGAGATAGGCTCCGCCCCCTTCTCGGCTGACTTTTCTCCCGCTTTTTGCTGTATTCTGGCAGGGGTTAAAATACATCCATATAGCCCTTGGGGTTATATGTGATGTATTTTCGCCAGCCAAGGTGTTTCTATTGCTGCTCAGGGCGCCCCCCCCCAGCGCCCTGCACCCTCAGTGACCGGAGTGTGAAGTGTGCCTGAGGAGCAATGGCGCACAGCTGCAGTGCTGTGCGCTACCTTGGTGAAGACTGATGCCTTCTGCCGCCGATTTTCCGGACCTCTTCTTGCTTCTGGCTCTGTAAGGGGGCCGGCGGCGCGGCGCGGCTCTGGGACCGGACTCCGAGGCTGGGCCTGTGTTCGGTCCCTCTGGAGCTAATGGTGTCCAGTAGCCAAGAAGCCCAAGCTGGCTGCAAGCAGGCAGGTTCGCTTCTTCTCCCCTTAGTCCCTCGATGCAGTGAGCCTGTTGCCAGCAGGTCTCACTGAAAATAAAAAACCTAAAACTAAACTTTTACTAAGAAACTCAGGAGAGCCTCCTAGAATGCACCCTTCTCGGCCGGGCACAAAAATCTAACTGAGGCTTGGAGGAGGGTCATAGGGGGAGGAGCCAGTGCACACCAGGTAGTCCTAAAGCTTTACTTTTGTGCCCAGTCTCCTGCGGAGCCGCTATTCCCCATGGTCCTTACGGAGTTCCCAGCATCCACTAGGACGTCAGAGAAATGCAGTTTACAGTAAGTATAAAGACAAGGGAGGAGGGTGGGTGACTAGTCAGCTCATACTTTTCTAAAGCAAGATATTGCACTTTGAGTGGAGAGCTTTGTAATTTCGGAACCAAGTCCTAATCTTGGAGCTCAATCCTCGGATGCAAAGTAGCGCTGCTGAGGGGGCAAGGCAGGAAGTAATGTCACCTCAATGCGATCACATTATTGCTTTCTGATATCTAGTATGGGCTTCTATCGGAGCCCCTGTCCTAGTGACAGATACATCCTGGCAAATAATGATTCCTTATTGCTGCAAATAATTAATACATATGCCCCTAGGTGTCTTTACTTTCTACATGGCTACGTACATCTAGATTTTCTTTAACTACAGCCCTTAGGTTCAGTGGAGCATATTGTCTTCAGAAAGCTGTTGAATGTTTGGAGCCATTAAAAAGTAGCTGTTAGTGCAGTTTAGTGATGCACAGGCTCTCTTAATATCATAAGACCATCTAGTCAACATTCTCCAAGACAGATATTCCAGGATTATACAGTATGGGCATTAAGATTACGTTTTTACAATGTAAGAGATGATAGTTTACTGCAAAAGGTTACATTAGCTGATATGTGTCTACTGAATACTGTATGGAAGCAATGGAAATTAATTACAAGTTTCTTTATGTTGCTCAACATTACTTAACAATAGTTCTATAGGTGGGTACACACTAGATGATGTCGTCTAGTGTTATCCCTTCACTACCGGGCGGCTAATATAGTCCGTACACACTAAACGATATCACTAACGATATTGTTTAGCGACGTCACACCGCAGCCGGCCGAACATGCAGGTTTGGACGATGTAGTTCAAATTAAGCTGCATGCACAGATGACAACTATATCGTTAACGACCTGCGGGAGGGCGCATCACTAACAATATAGTGCATGCACACTGGATGATATTACAAACAATATAGCTCAGAAGGGTGAAAATTAGCGATATTGTTTAAAATATCACCCAGTCTGTACGCACCTTAAGTATATACAGTATATTCTTATATGTTTTCTAAAGTGAGTTTTTAATTCTACATACTGGAATGTATTATGAATATAGGTATGCAGAGCATTCGGAAAGTATTCACAGCGCTTCACTGTTTCCACATACCAGCCCTACAGTGAAGCATGGTGTTGGCAGCATCATGCTGTGGGGATGTTTTTCAGTGACAGGAACTGGGAGACTAGTCAGGATAGAGGGAAAGATTAATGCAGCAATGTACAGAGACATCCTGGATGAAAACCTGCTCCAGAGCGCTCTTGTCCTCAGACTGGGGCGACAGTTCATCTTTCAGCAGGACAACGACCCTAAGCACACAACCAAGATATCAAAGGAGTGGCTTCAGGACAACTCTGTGAATGTCCTTGAGTGGCCCAGCCACAACCTAGACTTGTATCCGATTGAACATCTCTGGAGAGATCTGAAAATAGCTGTGCACCGACGCTTCCCATCCAACCTGATGGAGCTTGAGAGGTGCTGCAAAGAGGATTTGGCAAAACTGCCCAAAGATAGGTGTGCCAAGCTTGTGGCATCATATTTAAAAAGACTTGAGGCTGTAATTGCTGCCAAAGGTGCATCAACAAAGTATTGAGCAAAGGCTGTGAATACTTATGTGCATGTGATTTCTTATTTTTACTAAATTTGCAAAAATCTCAAAAACACTTTTTTCATGTTGTCATTATGGGGTATTGTGTGTAGAATTTTGAGGGGAAAAATAAATGTATTCCAGTTTGGAATAAGGCTGTAACATAACAAAATGTGGAAAAAGTGAAGCGCTGTGAATACTTTCCGGATGCACTGTATATTAATTAAAACAATACAAGTATATGTCATAATGATTCTATTTCAAGTTTTATATTTAACGTTGTAATTGCTTAGCTTTTTTATAATTTATGTCAGTGTTATGTGACTCCATATTTCATGACCTTCCACTAACACATTGGCCCTCATTCCGAGTCGTTCGCTCGGTATTTTTCATCGCATCGCAATGAAAATCCGCTTAGTACGCATGCGCAATATTCGCACTGCGACTGCGCCAAGTAATTTAACAATGAAGATAGTATTTTTACTCACGGCTTTTTCATCGCTCCGGCGATCGTAATGTGATTGACAGGAAATGGGTGTTACTGGGCGGAAACACGCGTTTTATGGGCGTGTGGCTGAAAACGCTACCGTTTCCGGAAAAAACGCAGGAGTGGCCGGAGAAACGGGGGAGTGGTTGGGCGAACGCTGGGTGTGTTTGTGACGTCAAACCAGGAACGACAAGCACTGAACTGATCGCACAGGCAGAGTAAGTGTGGAGCTACTCTAAAACTGCTAAGTAGTTTGTGATCGCAATATTGCGAATACATCGGTCGCAATTTTAAGATGCTAAGATACACTCCCAGTAGGCGGCGGCTTAGCGTGTGTAACTCTGCTAAATTCGCCTTGCGACCGATCAACTCGGAATGAGGGCCATTATTAGAATTCATAAACAAGATTTATGAAAATAAAAAAAGTTAAAAAACACCAAGGTGTTCATACTTTTAACTCTCAAATGGAACTCCCAAATATAAGTAACATATCTTAAGATTCTTCTATTAACTCAACTACAACTGCTAATAACTACCTTCCAGCAGAACATACTGTAACTATATTATCTGTCATCAGTGGTGCAAGTATTCAGGTACGCTCGGGTACGGAGTACCCTTAAGAATTTGGCAGCGGGTAAGCAGTACCGCCTACCACACACCATGGTGCTTGGCAGCATGACGGCTCCTCCCACTTTGTCAGGGTTACTGGGAGTGCGACCGTGCCTGTATTTTCCTGTTGTAATGGAAGCATTACTATATATTGTTATTAAATTGGGGGCATTACTATATATTTCTATTACACTGGAGGTATCACTATATATTTCTATTATACTGGAGGCATTACTATATATTTTTAGCTGTGCCTCCAGAATCCCCGAAGAAACGGGCTGTGTCATGTGGCCACGCCGCTAGTATCATGTAGCCACTCCCACTAGCAGTGTGTGGCCACGCCCCATCCCAACACATGACCACGCCCATTTTGGTCACACAGTACCCATAAGAAAATATTTCTACTTGCACCACTGTCTGGCATACATAATGGCAAGAGCACATTATAAAATATGCAAAATATAAACATGCATACTTTTATTACCTTCATTGTAGCCACATCTGTTTCAATATCCTTCTCATATTTCACAGTATATATTGGCCTAAATGTCTCTTCACAATCTGAAACACAAATGACATACAAGGCATTTTGAATGTTGTTTAGAGGAAGATGGTTATGTTGACTTTTCATACAGAACTGTAAAATAATCTCTAATAGAAAAATATTTTCTAAGTGACATTGACTGGCCCTGATTCTGATTTGGGAGTAAAGTGTCAGGAATGCGCATTTTGCATCAGGTCACTTACCGGTGCTCTGACGCGCTGGCCTCTGGAGTTCACATCCTCAGCCTGGCAGCATGTTTCATAATTGCCTGCAATGTGCAGAGACTCTTTTCAGTGTGTACCCCGCTTGACATGCAGCATGTACCCCGAAGTTTTCCCACCATCTCCGGAGTATGGGCACTGCCATGACACCTGCAGTCAGCTGACTTGGTGCTATCTATCCTGAGCACTGGAGCGCTCACATGACTTGATTCTCCAATTCTTGCTGTCTAAGGGGAATATAGGGGAAGCTCAGACTACTCTCCAGTGTCTTGAACAACGGGTTACATCCTATGCACAGCGTCTCATGGCTCGTCTTCAGTCTCCTGAGACTTCCCCGTGTCAGCTCTTCTGAGGAACTACAGGCACCAGCCATCCTGAGTGGTTGCAGCTTCACTTTCCTGTGCTTCAGCATTGTCTGGCAGTCAGAGACTTGCACCAGGTGCTGCATTACTTCTCCTCACTTGCTTGTTAGCTGCTAGCTGCAGTGTCAGTGCTAATCACCCTGCACTGGGAAATCCTTGTTGTCTATTACTACGTGCCATACCCTTGCTGTACCATCTGCTGTGTAGTTCCACACACCCGAGTTCAGCATCGGTTTCCAGGCCGATATCCACAGTTTCAGTTCATCATCAGCTCCCAGGCCGATATCCACAGTTCCAGTTCATCATCGTCTCCCAGGCCGATATCCACAGTTCCAGTTTGTCATCGGTTCCCAGGCCGATATCCACAGTTCCAACCCATCATCGTCTCCCAGGCCGATATCCACAGTTCCAGCCCATCATCGTCTCCCAGGCCAATATCCACAGTTCCAGTTTGTCATCGGTTTCCAGGCCGATATCCACAGTTCCAGTTCATCATCGGTTCTCAGGACGATATTCCATAATCATCATCGTTTTCCAGGCCGATAATTACTAACTCCAAGTTTACCATCAGTTTCCAGGCCGACAACCACAAGTTCTAGTCCACAATCGGTTTCCAGGACGATACGTGCAGATTCCAGCTCACCAATGGTTTCCAGGCCGATATATGCAAGTTCCAGCTCTCCATCAGTTACCAGGCCGATATCTGCAGGTCAGGTTTACCATTGGCTTCCATGCCGATTAATCTTAAATTCCATTGACTTTCAGTTACATCTGGGACTATATTGGTTCCACGCTGATCATCCTGCATTCCTGCTGTTACCATTCCTGTGTGCATTATTAATAAAGACCATTGTGCACATTCGCAGGAACTTACTACGGCCTCCTCGTTTCCTCCATCGTTCTACCACCACTAATCCACTAGTGCCCCCTCCGGGAACACAAATACCAACAGACCTGACAGTTTGACATTAGGTAACAAAGAGCAGTAACTGTGCAGGAGGTGGCGTCGCCTGGTGGTGCCACCCGCAGCCAAAGAGTAGAAAAGTAGTACTGTCAGACTGTACCTGGTGAAAGTCCGTTACTGCTGGTGCGGCACCGGTGTCCGGTAGAACCGCACTTGTAATCAGGCTCAAAATAAACTACAACTCCCTGCAGCCCTTGTTGCTGGGAGCTCACGACAGCAAGGGAGCCGTGCCGGAAGTAACAGACTCTCACCAGGTACTCAGAAATTGTCATATAACACAGTGCTATAGATCTATTTGTTGTTGAAGATAATAAAAAAAGTGTCAGTGTTTGGGAGAAGGGACTGTAGTACCTGGAAAACGACACGATTTTCATGCATGTTAGATGTCGATAAGTAAGCGAAAACTTTAACTTGTTGAGTGTAATAAAGAAAATACAAATCTTACCTATTTCAAGGCCATGTTCAAGGAAATGTATATCAGTTAATTGTATAATTGATCATTTTATCTTGGAAGTGATGGCACACTGATGTTTTTTCTAACAGGAGGTACTTCTACCATCCAACTGATGGTTTTTGGTTAATGGCTGGGTTCATTTGAGGCTCATCTCACAGCAGCTCATTAGCATTTCATTTGAGATGCAATCAAGATGCCGGCGTTTGGCATCCCGGTGGTCGGAAAACTGACGCCAGCATCCCGAAACTGCTTGGAATGCTGATGCTGGCATCCCAACATAGATAGCGATGCAGAATGCCAAAATTCAAATTAAGTTGGTGCCAAAGTCTCTACTAGCAAGCCACGTGGAATTGAAAGGGTTAGGCTGTGAGGGTGGGAGGGTGATTAGGAAGGATAGGTTAGGGTTAGGCACCACTGAAGAGGCTGGGGGGGGGGGGGGGGGCGGGTTAGGGTCAAGCTGTGGGAAAGGTAGGTTAGGGGTAGGGATGGTGTAACGTGAATACGAGACACTACTGTGCGGTGTAATGTGAATGAGGGACACTACAGTGTGGCATAATTTTAACTGGGGTACTATTGTGTCCACGCCCTTCCCCCACAAGACCATGCCCCATTTCCAATACTCACACCTTATTTCAAATGTGTGTAGGGGGTGGGAGGGTGCCAGCCCCTTACTTTGCCAGGGGCGCTCGGACCCCTAGATACACCCCTGTTTGCATGTCCTCATACATCCAGCCTCAATGCGAGATGCCCGTGAGTGATCCGCCAGGTCCTGTGCAACTCTACTAACGTCGGGTGTCCTTTTTTTGATGAAAATGCTGATTCATTGGTGATGGTTTTGCTTATACGGCTAGGATGGACGAGGAGACTGCTGATTAATTTGACTTATGACACTTATATATTGTGTGTGACTGAGTCTGTATATAGAGCAGAAGAGAACCTGTATTGGGAAAAAGCTGTGGCTGTTACATTATAGCACTTCATATACAGATTCAGATACTCATTCGCTCACAGATATACAAGTGTCGCATATCATATTAATCAGCACAGTCTCATTGTGCATCCTAGCAGCATTGCAGTAAAAAGGATGCCTGATGCTATAATATTCTCACGCGACCTGGTGTGCCAAGAGGGGCTTTTTGGCATGACTGCAGCAAAGATGTATAAGGACACATCTGTACATGCATATTTCTGCAGCGGGGTACATTGGTTTCCACAGGGAAACATCGGGGTGTACAGTGGGATCTTGATCCAGAGGCACCATCAGGCAAAGCTTTGACTGTCCCAGGATGCATTGGGGCCTCCTCTATAACCCCGCCTCAAGGCACTGAGAGCTCAGTTTCGAGTGGTGCCTGCAGCAGCAGGACACCTAACTGGCGGGCTGCACTGGGCAGCCCTGAAAAAGCTAAGAATACTTCAAGGGTCGCAGTACTGATATGTCAGGGTTACATGCTGCGTCTCCATCACCTCCCAAGCGGCGTCGCATACTCCCGCAGCTCAGTTCCTGGGTACTTGCGGCGGAGACGCTCCGGCTTAGGCACATGGTCGCAGATGCTCTCCTGGTTCGCATGGCTGCTACGAAGGGAGGAGGTAAGAAGGTTCCCCAGGAGGGACCCGTCACTAAATCGCGTTCCTGATCGCAGTCTAGGGAGACGGACTGCGACGCTGGCGTGGACACTGTTACTGAGCAGGGACCCCACTATATCCGCCAGAGCACAGGAGTACAGGTCGGGTGTACTAATGCCCCTATTGATAATGCGCCGTAGTACCGGCGGTGATGTCCACAATAGGGGAACCTGTAGCCCCTCCCCCAGTCCAGGGCACCATCTCCTCGCAGATTTCCCACCCTGGAGCTGCCTCACACTCTCCATCAGTTCCTGACAGATATGCTTGGTGCCATCTTCTGAGCATAGCTGCTGCTGGTCACTGGGATTGCAGGGCAAGGTCTCCCCTGTAAAGCCGCCTGTACACAGAGCTGAGACTTTACAGACACTTGCGTATTCTACATGTCTTCATACAGACAGTGTTAGTTAAGAAAGAGTGTACCTGTTACACAATATATTGTACGAGTGTTCTGATATATACCTCTGGTCTAGGACCGCGCTGTGTTATATATATATATATATATATATACAGTATATATACAGCTGCGTGGTCTGGCTCTCCCTGTACTTCGGATGCTGTCCCGGGTGCCCTCACAATGTACGTAATAGAGGCATATCCAGGTGTGGCACTCACGGGTATAATAACTCACTGCTCAGCCAGGCATACAGTAACGTTTCAGTGCCCGTTTATTCAAACAGCGGCACTTTCATCAGACAAACAACAGGTAACAATCAACTCACCTATATAGGTGTATCCCCACACGGACGCATGACCGCCGTAACCGGGACCTCCCACCCGCCCCGCCGTTCATCACGTGTGACGTCATCCGGACACACACCGCTGCTGGGCGGGCCGGTATGACATAGCACCACACCCCCATCACCATAACAACAAGAGCAGCGCTGTAATCAATAAGCATAATGATACAATATAATAACATGCATAGTACTAAATGTCATACACCTATCAGTCAGCCTGCAGCTACTGTGACTACAATGGAGCCACCCTGGACTATGTTCACTACCCTCCTGGTGAACCGTTTAGCTCCCCCCTATGGGACCCCCGGTGCCACTGCCACCACAAATTGTCCCTTTGGTAAATCCGCCTTGGGCGGAAAATTTGTCTAGCCAACTGCAGCAGTTAAATCAGTCTGAGATTAGACAGAAATCTGCTCCAGGTATCTCTTGTGTCCCTGGGTCCTCTAAGCGAGCTTCTTCCTCCTCACAATCCACTAACCTCTCTGATGTTTCATCTGAAGAGGAGGGGGAGCATACGGTCATGTCAGACACTGAATCCCTCACAAGTTGATGTCCCTGCCCTAGTGGTTGCTAGTCAGCAGATCCTACAAAACTCTGAAGATGAGGATTCCACTACAGTGGCCAAGAAAACTGATATGTTTAAACAGCAGAAAGTGGTTAAAACTGTACTACCCCATTCTGGTCATCTTGTGAACATCAGGCGGGAACCTTAGTCTACCCCAGGTAAGAAATTCCCGCTCCCTAAACGGGCTTTGGCTCAACCTCTTTTGGTCGAGTTATGTAATAAGTGGGAGAATCCGCCGCCGGTGGATTCTCACGTTTCCCGTCTCGTGGTGTCGTCTACGCTGCCTGTCACCACTGTCACCTCACTGAAGGAACTGACAGATAAGCGTGTGGAGGGATGCCTGAAATCTATATATTCCCTCACAGGGGCCATTCATAGACCCACGATAGCTGCCTCTTAGGCCGCAAAAGGTGTTGAGGCGTAGGTTGGGTTTTAGAGGAAGAGCTGCCCGAGGATATTTCTGACAATGCCAGACAATACCTGTCTCATATATGCACCGCCGCCTATTATATTCAGGAGGCGTCCTCTGAGGTGGGGGTACTGGCAGCCAAAGCGTCATCCACATCTGTCCTGGCTCGCTGCATACTGTGGTTAAGGTCGTGGAAAGTGGATTTAGGCTCCAAGAACACCTTGGAGGTACTCCCCTTCACTGGGGACATTTTATTTGGAGAGGACCTAAACAAAATAGTGTCTGAATTAGCAGCTGCTAAGATAGCTTTCTTCCTCTTACTAATCCTTCTACACAGAAGGCGAAGACTACTACTTTTCGTTCCCCTCGACCTCAATGGAAAGCCAAGGGTCAGGTTTACCACAATATCGTGCTCCAAAGACCACCAAGCCCAAGACGAAACAGCCCTGGGCAGCCCGTGAGCCTGCTTCAAAACAAGACAAGCCTGCTGCATGTCGGGGCGGGCCTCCCACAGGGGAACCCCAGGGTGGGAGGCCGACTTCTACAGGTCTGGTTAAAGCCCACTTCAGACGCTTGGGTACTGGAAGTTGTATCTCACGGGTATGCTCTCTCCTTCAAGAGACGTCACCCTCACCAGTCTGCACTATGGTACTCCCTTCGGATTAGTTGAAGGCGCAGGCTCTACAAACGGTGGTAGGTTCCCACCTGAGTACATGAGTGGTTGTGCCAGTACATCAGTCCCAACGTGGCAGAGGCTATTATTCGACCCTGTTTCTAGTGCAGAAACCCAAAGGGTCTTTTCGGCTTATACTCAACCTCAAATCACTGAACAAGTTTGTGTGGTTAGCCAAGTGTCGTATGGAAACGTTGCGCTTAATTGTGCTGGCTATGGAACTCGGAGATTACATGGTATCCCTGGATATACAGGATGCTTATCTGCATATTCCTATTGCCATATCGCATCAGTAGTTCCTGCGGTTTCACTACCAATTCCAGGTTCTGCCGTTTGGACTGGCCACGGCTCCTCGGATCTTCACCAAGGTTATGGTCATGATGACGGCGCACATCCGTCGCCATGGAGTCAGAATCCTGCTGTACTTGGATGACCTGCTGATTCTGGTGAGTTCCCAAGAAGTCCTCCTCAGTCATCTACAATTGACGGTGAGTTGCTTACAAACCCACAGATAGCTGAGAAATTGGAAGAAGTCCTCGCTGTTCCCAGCTTAGAGAATGGTGCACCTAGGGGCGCTTCTGGACACACACAGTCAGAGACTGTTCCTGTCTCCAGACAAGGTTGTGAAAATCCAGGCCAGGATAAGACACTTCATTCGTCACCCCAGAGTGTCGATACACTAGGCGATGCAAGTACTTGGCCTGATGGTGTTAGCGTTCAACATGGTGGAGTATGCTCAATTTCACTCCCGCCCTCTGCAACGATTAATTCTTGCTAAGTGGGAGGCCTACCTTATCAGATCAGATTCCAAATGATCACGTTGACTCCAGAGGTTCGTTTGTGTCACAACTGAGGGCTAGTGCTGACTGGAGGAAGCCTCAGTTGTAGGGGCTGAGATGTAGTTAAACTTGGGAGGTAGTATAGGACTCTTAGACATGCAGTACCCAAGCCCGAAGGCGTGATCACGACAACTGGAATAAAAGTTAACGGGTTTTATTCAAGCACAGTTCAGATGGTACATTGGCAGCAGTGTCAGATATGGTAAATTAAATGACAATACAGTTCCTGTAAAAAGCAGTAGTGATGGAGATGCCTCTGGGTGCGGTAATGTAGATGGTTTTGGTAGACCTAGGAGATGGTATGTCCTTTTTCCAGCACCCTTCCGCTGAGTAATGGAATAGCGGCAGGAACTAACCAGCAGGTGTTCTCTGGAAGCTGGTTGTATTGGTTAGAAATACTAGTGCTGCTGGGTAGACCGGATGGAACCGGACAAATGATGAACTGTGGTAAAGTTGATGCACCAATGTAGCTGGAGAATAGCTAGTAGCACTGGTGATGCTAGAGATCGCTGAAATTTAGAAGGTCGATGGCGGAGCACCGATGATATGTGGAATTCGATGGCGGAGCACCGATGATATGTGGAATTCGATGGCGGAGCACCGATGGTATGTGGAAGCAGAACACCGCTGGAAGCTGGATGCTGGAAGCCGGTGTTAGACACTGCCAGTTGCAGGAAGCAATGTGAGAACACTGCAGAGTCAGGCTGCACCGCTGGGTTGTAAACTGGTGCGGGTCTCTAGTGGAGTTGGAGACAGGAGCTGGAATACCTGAGAAGCAAACCACAAAGCAGGGAGACTGGTATCACTGGGGATGACAACCAAAGCACTGACAACTTCCTGGTTCAGGAACAGGATATTTATACCTGCAGAGGAGCAGGCATTGGCTGATCAATTTGAACAGAGTCCAGCAGCACAGCGGGTTGGTGGAATACTGTCATGTGACTGAAACCAACATGGCTGCGCCCATACTAGCACTTGGAGGGAAAGTCAGTTTTGTGGACCCATGTGAGGAATCACAGTAATGGCGGCAGAGGCCACAGAGACCGGAGACGCCAACTTGCACACTTGAACCACAGAGATGGCTGCAGAGGCCGCAGCGGGCAGGAGACGCCATGCAGCTTTATTATACATTGGGAGTGCAGGAATGGCGGCAGAGGCCGCGGAGGGCAGGAGACGCCATTCTTAACCTTATGAGACTTCTGTGACAGCGCCTGCGGAATGACAAGGAGGAGATGTGGAGTGAGGATGTCAGCAACACGACTGAGACCCGGCCCTGGAGCACTGAGCCAGCCTCAGGAGACACCTGAAAGGTAGATAATGGCGTCCAGTTACCCGGATCGTGATAGCTTGTTGCTGACCTGGTGGCTCTAGGACCAGCAATTGAGCAGTGGCCGTCCCTTCTGGATCCCCGACTGGGTCCTCCTGACGATGGACGCCAGTCTGATGGGATGGGGAGTGGTGTTGGAACGACACACTTTTCAGGGTCGGTGGTCCAAGGAAGAATCACCCCTCCCAATAAACATCGTAGAGCTGAGGGCGGTGTTCAATGCATTATCACTTACCCTGCCTTTTGTACAGAACATGCCGGTTCAGGTCTGGTCAGACAACGCCACCACAGTGGCATACATAAACCATCAAGGTGGCACTCAAAGCCACATGGCTATGAAGGAAGCGTCAAAAATCCTTTGTTGGGCAGAACAAGTATATCGGCAGTGTTTATTCTGGGTGTCCTGTACTGGGAAGCGGACTACCTCAGTCGCCATTACGTAGACGCCAGAGAGTGGAGTCTTCATCCAGAAGTCTTTCAACTTCTAGCGTACAGGTGGGGTCTACCAGATGTAGACCTCATGGCATCTCAGCACAATCACAAGGTTCCGGTCTTCGGATCAAGGACCACGGATCCTCGAGTATCATTCGTGGACGCACTAGCAATTCCATGGAACTTTCAGCTGCCTTACGTGTTCCCTCCAGTGTCACTCCTGCCCAGGGTTTTACGGAAGTTCAAGCAGGAGGGAGGAATGCTGCTTCTAGTCGCTCCAGCGTGGCCCTGAAGACATTGGTTCTCAGACCTGCAGGGTCTCTCGACAGGGCATCCCCTTCTACATCCTCATTGACCAGACCTCCTTGTACAGGGCCCTTGTCTCTACCCAGACCTGGCCAGGCTGGCTTTGATGGTATGGCTCTTGAAGCATCATTCCTGAGAGCCAAAGAATTTTCAGAGGCGGTTACTCAAACTATGTTGAAAGCCTGCAAACCGGCATCTGCCCGGATTTATTACAGGGTTTGGAATTACTTCACCTGGTGTGCTGAGAAGAATTACGATGTCCATAGAGTCAGAACTTCCAGAATACTGGCTTTTCTGCTAAGAGAACTGGACTTTTGTCTGGCCTCCCTCAAGGTTCATATATCTGCCTTGTCGGTTTGGGTTCAGAGAAAAATTGCCTCTATACCTGATGTTCATACGTTCATTCAGGGCATTATTTGGATTCAGCCTCCCTATGTCCCTCCTGTGGCTCCATGGGATTTGTCTATTGTGCTGAATGCCCTGCAAGAGTCTCCATTTGAACCTCTTGAATCGGTGGACCTTAAATGGCTCACAGCCAAGGTCTTGTTCTTGCTGGCTATTGCCTCTGCAAAACGGGTGTCGGACTTAGGCGCTTTGTCCTGTGGTCCACCCTTTCCCACATTCCACCGGGACCGGGCAGTTCTAAGAACTCGCCCAGGTTATTTACCTAAGGTGGTGCCATCTTTTCACCTTAACCAAGGGATTGTGGCTCTGGCCTTTATTTCTTCAGATTTGTCCTCCAAAGAGCGGTCTTTGGATGTGGTACGGGCTCTCCGTATATATGTTGAGAGGACTACCACTATCAGGAGGTCAGATGCCCTTTTTGTACTGTTTGGTTTTTTACAAACGTGGCTGGCCTGCGAATAAGCAAACCTTGGCCAGATGGATTAGAATGGTGATTGCACAAGCCTATGCACAGGCTGGACTCCCAGCTCCTGCTGCAGTTAAAGCCCATTCTACTCAGTCTGTTGGACCTTTTTGGGCGACCCGCCGTGGTGCGTCCCCAGAACATTTGTGCAAGGCGGCTACGTGGTCCTCAGTGAACACGTTCATTAGTTTCTATGCCTTTGATACTTCCGCCTCCCAGGATGCTTCCTTTGGACGCCGGGTTCTCTTACCCACTAAGGCGAGTCCCCTCCCTTGAGGAACTGCTTTAGGACATCCCGATGTTTCTCTGTGGAAACCAATGTACCCTGCTGCAGAAAAGGAGAGTTATGGTAGACTTACCATTGTTAAATCTCTTTCTGCAAAGTACATTGGGTTCCACAGGGTGCCCACCCTGATGCACCTAGCTTCTTTGGGTTGTATGGCATTAGCCGCTGGTATCCTCTCCTGTGGTGAGAATGTGGTTCTATGTGACTAACATCTGCCTTCTCTTTTACCTGCTCCTGTATTGGACTGGTTAATGAAACTTAGCTCTCAGAGCTTGGGTTATAGAGGAGGCCCCAATGTATCCTGGGACAGTCAAAGCTTGCCTGATGGTGCCTCTGGATCAAGATCCCGCTCTACACCCCTATGTTTCCCCATGGAACCCAA
This sequence comes from Pseudophryne corroboree, assembly GCF_028390025.1. Taxonomy (NCBI): domain Eukaryota; kingdom Metazoa; phylum Chordata; class Amphibia; order Anura; family Myobatrachidae; genus Pseudophryne; species Pseudophryne corroboree. The sequence goes on along the minus strand of NC_086448.1, from coordinate 510,006,006 downwards.
TACTGTCTGCTTTTGCATGTAGTCCACACATACAGGACAACTGTATATATACACCGCAATTTCGATTTGCATTTGGACACGTCCCTCTCAAATTTCAATCTCTCTGCACATTTTACATCTGCCTCACTTGCAGTGCAACATGGTTTTGCCAAGAAGCACAACTATTTGTTCTTTTTTTGCTTTACTCCCAACTCAAACACAGGCACTTAGCCAAAAATACATATATCCAGAACATAAATTAGCTTTACTGATAGTGGGCCTGACTCCGGTTTGGACAGTGTTAGCATCGCTGCTGCATGCTAACAAATGCTAATGCAGCAGGAGATGTCTGAGGTAAATAGACGCCTCCTCCATGCATGTGTGATCCACTGCAGCACCCGATCACTCTGAAAGCCCATCGGCCAGCTGAGTAACCTTCAGGTTACTCAAACTAGCCACCGCAGCTCCGTAAACAAGGCCAGAAAATCTGCGTCAGCACTAGCCTCAGCACTTCCCGAAAACGGATCGCTACAAGTCCCCATTTTCAGAAACATTGGACAGTAATAACCCCCTACCCGCCCCCGAAATAGCCGCAGCCTGTCAATTGTGCTGCGGTTATCGGGCACTGCGAGAGTCATTGCAGGACTCATTCTGTACAGGTCCTGTGCATGTGTAGATCGCCCACCATCGAGAATCAGGCCCAGTGCTATTAAGACTATGGTTTTTATGTCCAAAGTTACATTATATATGACAAATTGGTAGACAAAGCAGCATTGCCCACCTTTTCACTAAGCGGGGCTACTATTTAGAAAAAAAATATTGTTATGTTTAAATTATTAAATTTTATGTGTTGTTGATGTTGATCTTCCACAAATATTGTCTAAAAATTGTTTACCCCACTACAACTCACACAGTTCTATGATTCTGAGCAAGGATACCCTTGAAAATACATTTGTAAGAGTGTTTAATGAGTTCTAGCATCTGTTGCATTTAGAAGTCATCCATCTGTAGTTTTGAAGGAGAAAAGGCAATAACTGCATGAGAATGTTGAACAGCATAGAGATGATGCAATGATACCAGGTATTGTGAAAAGAGAGAGACCTGTCTATTAGTATGTTTCAGTTCACTAGTGGCATTGTCAGGATGTGGCCAATATGGAAGCAGAGAGATACCACATATAAACAGCTAGGTAGTTGCACAAACAAGGACAGTAGTAACTAAAGCGATAGAAGGAAAGGTTTATTACACTGGAAGAGATTGAGGCAGCGATCTCTTCACTTCCAGTGTCTAAGGCCCCTGGATTGGATGGAATACCTGTGGAAGTGTATAAAAAATGTAGAGAATTTTCTCTCCCATATCTGCTGGAGTTGTTTAATTCACTATATGAGTGGGGGTCTATTTCTTCCTCCCTGACAGAGGCAATTATTATTGTACTACCTAAAATAGGAAAGAACCCCAATTTCCCTGAGTCATATAGGCCCATTTCACTTTTGACAATGGATGTTAAGATAATCGCTAAGGTATTAGCGATGTGGTTAAATTCAGTAATACAGACAGTTATCCATCCTGATCAAACGGGCTTTATGCCAGGGAAATCTACAACGCAGAACCTGCGTAGATTGTTTTGCAATTTATAGGGATGCGATGTAGAAGGGTCAGGGGCAGCGGTCATATCACTCGATGCGGCCAAGGCCTTTGAGTCAGTAGAGTGGGGATACTTATGGGCAGTATTAAAAAAATTCTCATTTGGGCCAAGGTTTATAAAATGGGTCCAAATGCTGTACGCCCTACCAACAGCACGGGTATCCGTCAATGGATATATGTAAGAATCTTTTCCCCTGGTTAGGGGCACACGTCAAGGGTGCCACTGTCAAGAGCAAACGCAGGAATTTGTGGTATCAGACTGGGATAGAGGGAGGATGTGATAGCACTAGGGGGTGAGTTCAATCTGCAATCTAAATTGCAGTGTAAAGATAAAGCAGCCAGTATTTACCCTGCACAGAAACAAAATAACCCACCCAAATCTAACTCTCTCTGCAAATGTTATATCTGCCCCCGCTGCAGTGCACATGGTTTTACCCAACTGCTAAAAAATTTCCTGCTGCGATCAACTTGGAATTACCCCCTATATGCGGATGACATGTTGCTATTTTTGAAAGACTCAGAGAGCTCGTTAGAAAACTTGCTAAAAACGGTTAATACATTTGGGGATTTTTCTGGCCTATTAATAAATTGGGAAAAGTCAATTATTTTCCCTATCTCAGGCCTTAGACCGGAGGAGCGGCAGGATCATTGCCTCCTGCGGTGGACAGTAAGATTTAAATATCTCGGTATATGGATTACACCACAGGCCGTAGAATATGTGCGGCAAAATACTGACCCAGTGACAGTGCATTTTAAAGCAAAGGCTCATGTGTGGAAAAAGCTACCGTTGTCAGTGACGGGGCGCATTAATTTGTTCAAAATGTGTATCCAGCCAAAGTATGTTTATGTACTACAGCACTCTCCAGTGTATGTCCCAAAAAAGGTGTTTACAATAATTGAGAGCATAGTATCATCATTTATATGGGGGGAAAGATCGGCTAGAGTATCTGTATAGGGACAAGACTATGGGGTATATTTACTAAGGTCCCGATTTTGACCGAGATGCCGTTTTTTCTTCAAAGTGTCATCTCGGTAATTTACTAAGCAAAAATCACGGCAGTGATGAGGGCATTCGTAATATTTTGGAAGTCCTTGGAAAAAATCACAAATCAATACACCATCGGTCAAATACGCCTGCAATTTGGTAGAAATCGGTCATTTACTAAAAAGTGCAAAACACAAACACTGCCGACAATAGCCAAACACTGCCGTGCTAAAATACAAATCGTGAAAAAGTGCTAAAAAAAAACCAGACCTGCTTTTTTATCCCGTGTTTGTATAGGCATGCACGGATCCATGAGATCTGTGCATGTTTATCAGTGGGAAGGGGTGGGAAATGTTATAATTTTGCAAAAAAAAATTGCGTGGGGTCCCCCCTCCTTAACCAAACCAGCCTCGGGCTCTTTGAGTCGGCCCTGGTTGCAAAAATATGGGAAAAAAATTGACAGGGGTTCCCCCATATTTAAGCAACCAGCACCGGGCTCTGCGCCTGGTCCTGGTTCCAAAAACACGGGGGACAAAAAGCGTAGGGGTCCCCCGTATTTTTGAAACCAGCACCGGGCCCCACTAGCCGGACAGATAATGCCACAGCCGGGGGTCACTTTTATACAGTGCCTTGCGGCCGTGGCATCAAATATCCAACTAGTCACCCCTGGCCGGGGTACCCTGGGGGAGTGGGGACCCCTTCAATCAAGGGGTCCCCCCCCCAGCCACCCAAGGGCCAGGGGTGAAGCCCGAGGCTGTCCCCCCCATCCAATGGGCTGCGGATGGGGGGCTGATAGCCTTTGTTCAGAGTTATGAATATTGTTTTTAGTAGCAGTACTACAAGTCCCAGCAAGCCTCCCCCGCAAGCTGGTACTTGGAGAACCACAAGTACCAGCATGCGGCGGAAAACCAGGCTCGCTGGTACCTGTAGTACTACTACTAAAAAAATACCCCAATAAAGACAATACACACACACCTTGAAAGTATAACTTTAATACATACATACACACCACCATATACACATACTTACCTTATGTTCACACGAGGGTCGGTCCTCTTCTCCAGTGGAATCCATGGTGTACCTGTTGAAAAAATCCTACTCACCAAATCCAGTGTAGAGGGCTCCTCGGATAATCCATTTGTAATCCACGTACTTGTAAAAATAAAAAAAACGGGACACCCGACCACGAACTGAAAGGAGACCCATGTTTTCACATGGGACCCCTTTCCCCGAATGCCAGAAACCCCCTCTGACTGATGTCTAAGTGGGTTTCTTCAGCCAATCAGGGAGCGCCACGTTGTGGCACCCTCCTGATCGGCTGTGTGCTCCTGTACTGTCTGACAGGCAGCACACGGCATTGTTAAAATGTAGCGCCTATGCGCTCCATTGTAACCAATGGTGGGAACTTTCAGGTCAGCGGTTGACCGAAAGTGACCTCACCGCTGACCTGAAAGTTCCCACCATTGGTTACAATGGAGAGCATAGGCGCTACATTGTAACACTGCCGTGTGCCGCCTGTCATACAGTACACAGCCAATCAGGAGGGTGCCAAACGTCGCGCTCCCTGATTGGCTGATGGAACCTTCTTGGACTTAAGTCAGAGGGGGTTCCAGGCATTCGGGGAAAGGGGACCCATGTGAAAACATGGGTCCCCTTTCAGTGCGAGGTCGGGTATCCGTTTTTTTATTTTTACAAGTACGTGGATTACAAAAGGATTTTCCGAGGAGCCTAAAACACTGGATTATGTGAGTATAATTTTTTCTACAGGTACACCATGGATTCTACTGGAGAAGAGGACCGACCTGCGTGGGAACATAAGGTAAGTATGTGTATATGGAGGTGTGGATGGATGTATTAAAGTTATACTTTCAAGGTGTGTGTGTGTTGTCTTTATTGTGGTATTTTTTTAGTAGTAGTACTACAGGTACCAGCGGGCCCATTTTTCCGCCGCATGCTGGTACTTGTGGTTCTCCAAGTACCAGCTTGCGGGGGAGGCTTGCTGGGCCTTGTAGTACTGCTACTAAAAACAATATCATTCACTTTGAACAAAGGCTATCAGCTCCCTATCCGCAGCCCATTGGATGGGGGGGACAGCCTCGGGCTTCACCCCTGGTCCTTGGTTGGCTGGGGGGGGGGACCCCTTGATTGAAGGGGTCCCCACTCCCCCAGGGTACCCCAGCCAGGGGTGACTAGTTGGATATTTGATGCCACGGCCGCAAGGCACTGTATAAAAGTGACCCCCGGCTGTGGCATTATCTGTCCAGCTAGTGGAGCCCGGTGCTGGTTTCAAAAATACGGGGGACCCCTACGCTTTTTGTCCCCCGTATTTTTGGAACCAGGACCAGGCGCAGAGCCCGATGCTGGTTGTTTAAATATGTGGGAACCCCTGTCCATTTTTTCCCCGTATTTCTGCAACCAGGATCGGCTCAAACAGCCCGAGGCTGCTTTGCCTTAGGAGGGGGGACCCCACGCAATTTTTTTTTTACATTTAAACATTTTTTTTTTTTTATACAAGGTGCACAATGAAGCCCAGCACGGATCTCTCAGATCCGGCCGAGATTCATTGTATTAAAGTCGGCAGTGTTTTACAAGTCACTCACGTAAAACACTGCCAAAAAAAACGAATGACATCGACATCGGAAAACCCGAAAATGCAGAATACGGCAGCTTAGTAAATTAGTCGTAATCAATTCAAAAAGTTGCATATTTACACTTTCGATGTCATTCGTGATTGAACTTTGACCTCAAACGGGAAAATACGAATCTTAGTAAATTTACCACTATGGGAGGGCTGGTGTTATCCAACTTGAGGCTGTATTATGTGGCCGCGCAGTTGGCTCAAATAGGGGAATGGATTGCTGATTCAACAGGATCAGCACTACATGGCCTACTGGTTGAACAAATGGGGACTGTTTTTGAGCCATTAGGGTTCCTATTGTCAGGGACAACGGATAAGAGTTTACCTCACTTACTTCGTCAAGCACTATTGGTTTGGCGATTTGCGCATAAGTTGTCTGACTGGTCAGATACAGATGCAGAGTCACCGCTGTGGTTTAATAAGGCCTACCCTGAGTCGCTCAAAATATCATGCAATAATATATGGTCATTGAGGGGGTTATGCACGGTGGGACAATTGTATGAAGAAGGCATCTTCAAAACGTTTCAACAACTGCAGAGTGAATTCAATGTACCAAGGAATGCGTTCTTTAGGTACTTACAGATGCGTCACGCTGTGCAAGCCCAGTTTCAAGAAACACCAGTAATATCGGCCTCTCCAATTAAAACGTTATTGGCCAAATTGAAACTTAAGGGCTGAATGTCTGCTGTGTATGCTGCCCTAAATGACAGATTGTCGCATGGGTTAATGGGACAGCTAAAAATAAAGTGGGAGAAGGATGTACGCTGGATTTCAGATGAACAATGGGAACAGATTTTGGGATCAACTAAAATAGCTACAACGTCTGTGAGGTACCAACAGGTGCATTTCTATGTGTTACATAGGGTTTATTATACTCCATTGACCATGCAACGGGCAGGTATACGGGATAACTCCTTGTGCCCTAGATGTCAAGTGGATAATGCAGGATTCTGGCATTTATTATAGGAATGCCCACTGGTATATTCCTTTTGGGAGCTAGTTTGGAGGGATATTCAGTACACGGCTCCGTCACTGCCAGGGATAAACCCACAAATATGTCTATATGGAATGGGTCTGGTGTAAACACATTCATATGGAATCTATAGTTACATAATGAGCCTCTCCACATTGGCGAAAGTAATTATAGCGCGCGGATGGTTCTCATGCAACCCACCAGAAATAGTTAAGTGGAGGGCACTGGTCAATGAAACAATCAGGCATGAGAAGTTTATGTTTTACATCCATGAACACTTTGGATAAATTTAATGATAAATTGGGTAGATGGAGATACTCAAGGCTTGGAAAACCAGATGAGTAAAATATGGAGAAACAACTGCATGACGTGTTCCCTATGCTAGAAAGGAGCAGAAGGAGAGGGGGAGAGTTTTGATTATTATTATTATTATTTTTACCTGTGTTGTCGGGGTAGTGGTAGTGTGTATGTAAAATACACTGAAATGTTTAAGTAAAGTAAAGCTCAATGGGAAATAGCGGCACAGATCAGAAGAGAATATGCAACAATGATCACTCCTTTTTTACAAAGTAAAGATTGTATTTTAATTTATAACAATCAGTAAAAGGGGGATGGAAGTGTAAGATGGGAAAAAGAAAGGGAGGTAAGGGGAAAAGTTGGTTGGGGGGGGGGGGGAAGGACTATGCAAAATAAAGGTGAAAATAAGGATATATAAATCAATTATCGGAAAACCGTCACGGAATCACAATATATGTAATATTTGGATGGAATAGTATAATGATCAAGTTCACAAGAGAGAGTAAAACTGTCTAGAATAGGCATGTATGCAAAACAGTAGAAAAACTGGGAATGTCACATTTGTACTCTGGGGGTAATTCCAAGTTGATCGCAGCAGGAATTTTGGCCCTCATTCCAAGTTGTTCGCTCGGTAATTTTCTTCGCATCGCATCGATTTTCCGCTAACTGCACATGCGCAATGTTCGCACTTTGACTGCGCCAAGTAACTTTGCTATGAAGATTGGTATTTTATTCACGGCATTACGAGGTTTTTTCTTCGTACTGGAGATCGGAGTGTGATTGACAGGAAGTGGGTGTTTCTGGGCGGAAACTGGCCGTTTTATTGGAGTGTGTGAAAAAACGCTACCGTTTCTGGGAAAAACGCGGGAGTGGCTGGAGAAACGGAGGAGTGTCTGGGCGAACGCTGGGTGTGTTTGTGACGTCAAACCAGGAACGACAAGCGCTGAACTGATCGCACTGGAAGAGTAAGTCTCGAGCTACTCAGAAACTGCACAGAGAAGTCTTTTCGCAATATTGCGAATCTTTCGTTTGCAATTTTGATAAGCTAAGATTCACTCCCAGTAGGTGGCGGCTTAGCGTGTGCAATGCTGCTAAAACCAGCTTGCGAGCGAACAACTCGGATTGAGGGCCTTTGTTAGCAGTTGGGCAAAACCATGTGCACTGCAGGGGAGGCAGATATAACATGTGCAGAGAGAGTTAGATTTGGGTGGGTTATTTTGTTTCTGTGCAGGGTAAATACTGGCTGCTTTTTACACTGCAAATTAGATTGCAGATTGAACACACCACACCTAAATCTAACTCTCTGCACATGTTATATCTGCCCCCCTGCAGTGCACATGGTTTTGCCCAACTGCTAACAAAAATCCTGCTGCGATCAACTCAGAATTACCCCCACTGGGGTAGATGATAGATGCACTGCTACTCTCTTCTATTAGTACATATGGTAACTGATCTGTGCACAGCAGCAAGCAACTAATAGTATGCAAAGGAATTGAGCATAAAAGAAGGGAACAATCGGCCAGGATGCTATGAAATGAAGCATATATTCAGTGTAATGTATGAAAGAATAAGTGTAATTATAAGGGTATTCTTTTTCTATTTCTGTCTGACATTGTATGTATTGCAAATTGAAAATCAATAAATAAGACTCAATTGAAAAAAAATAAAAAAAAAGAAGCAAAGGTTTAAATAGGATTTTAATTACCTACCGGTAAATCCTTTTCTTGTAGTCCGTAAAGGATGCTGGGGTTTCATTTATTACCATGGGGTATAGACGGGTCCTTTGGGAGCCACTGGCACTTTAAGAGTTTAACAGTGTGGGCTGGCTACTCCCTCTATGCCCCTCCTACCAGACTCAGTCTAGAAACTGTGCCCGAAGAGACGGACATACTTCGAGAGAAGGAATTACAGATAGTGGTGAGATTCACACCAGCTCACACCGAATCGAAAAACCATGCTGACCAGCATGAAACATGAAGAAACCATGGGGGTCATTCCGAGTTGTTCGCTCGTTGCTGATTTTCGATATGCTGCGATTAATTGCAAATTGCGCATGCGCAAGGCACGCAGGGATGCACGCGCTTAGTTATTTAACACAAAACTTAGCTGTTTTGCTGTGGCTTCTGCGGCGCTTTTCAGTCGCACTGCTGTTCGGTAAATGATTGACAGGAAAAGGGCGTTTCTGGGCGGCAACTCAGCGTTTTCCCGGCGTTTGCTAAAAAATGCAGGCGTGTCAGGGAAAAACGCGGGAGTGGCTGGCCGAACGCAGGGCGTGTTTGTGACATCAAACCAGGATCTAAACGGACTGAGCTGATCGCAATTCGTGAGTAGGTCTGGAGCTACTCAGAAACTGCTAAGAATTATTTATTAGCAATTCTGCTAATCTTTCGTTCGCAATTCTGCTATGCTAAGATACACTCCCAGAGGGCGGCAGCCTAGCGTGTGCAATGCTGCTAAAAGCAGCTAGCGAGCGAACAACTCGGAATGAGGGCCCATGTCAACCAGCAGGCAACATGAAGAAATCATGCCAACCAGGATGAAACATGAAGAAATCATGCAAACCATCATGCAACACGAAGAAAACATGTTATCTAGCATGAAACAGGAAGCAACCATGCCAATCTGCATGTAACCTGTAGAAACCATGCCAACCATGCATGAAAGAGGAACAGCAACAGCTGTACCAATACTTAACCAAGTAGCAACGCAGGAAAACGGAGCACTGGGCGGGCGCCCAGCATCCTCTACGGATTACGAGAAAAGGATTAACCGGTAGGTAATTAAAATCCTATTTTCTCTTACATCCTAGAGGATGCTGGGGTTCCATTTAGTACCATGGGGATGTACCAAAACTCCCAGTATGGGAGGGAAAGTGCTGATGATCCTGCAGAACGGAGTAACCAAACTTTAGGTCCTCAGATGCCAAAGTATCGAACTTGTAGAAATTCAGCAAACGTGTTCGACCCTGACCAAGCAGCTGGTCGGCAAAGCTGCAAAGCCGAGACACCCTGGGCAGCTGCCCAGGAACAACCCACTGTACGAGTAGAGTGGGCCTTAACAGATCTTGGACACGGCAGGCCTGCCGTAGAATAAGCATGCTGGATTGTAAACCCGATCCAGCGAGCAAATCTCTGTTCAGAAGCAGGACACCCAACCGTGTTGGGACCATAAAGGACAAACAGAGCGTCCGACTACCTGTGAAAAGAAGTCCTCTTCACAGAAACTTTCAAAGCCCTCACAACATCCAAGGACTGTGAGGTAACTGAGGAGCCAGTAGTCACTGGCACCACAATAGGTTGGTGATATGAAAAACCGACACAACCCTTGGAAGAAATTGCTGATGCGTTCTGCGCTTAGCTCCATCTTCATGGAAAAACAAATAGGGGCTCTTGCATGACAATGCCCCCAATTTCGACACCCGTCGAGCAGAGGCCAATGCCAGCAGTGTGACCACCTTCCAAGTTAGAAACTTGACGTCCACCTCCTGTAAAGTCTCGAACCAATCCGACTACAGGAACTGCAGCACCACATTAAGATCCCAAGGTGCCATAGGAGGCACAAAGGGAGGCTGGATGTGCAGAATCCCTATCAAGAAAGTTTGAATCTCAGGGAGAGCAGCCAATCGTTTCTGGAAGAAAATGGACAAGGCCAAAATCTGGACCTTTATGGAGCCCAAGCGTAGGCCCACAACCACGCCTGCTTGCAGAAAGAGGAGAAACCATCCTAGTTGAAACTCCACGGTAGGAAAATTCTTGGATTCACACCAAGACATGTACGTTTTCCAAATGTGATGGTAATGTTTAGACGTTACTCCCTTCCTAGGCTGTATCAGGGTAGGAATGACTTTGTTCGGAATGTCCTTCCGAGCTAAGATCTGGCGTTCAACCTCCATGCCATCAAACGTAGCTGTGGTAAGTCTTGATAAGCGAATGGCCACTGTTGCAGAAGGTCCTTGTGAAGAGGAAGATGCCTCGGATCTTCCAGCAGTAACTCCAGAAGATCAGCGTACCAAGCACTTCTTGGCCAGTCCGGAGCAATGAGGATCGCCTGAACTCTTGTTCTTTTTATTAGCTTGAGAATGCACGGGATGAGTGGAAGTGGAGGGAACACATATACTGACTGGGACACCCACGGAATTACTAGGGCGTCCACTGCCACCGCTTGTGGGTCTCGTGACCTGGAACAGTATCTCCGAAGCTTCTCGTTGAGGCGAGAGGCCATCATGTCTATCTGAGGTACACCCCATCGGCTTGTTACCTCTGTGAATACCTCCGGGTGGAGGTTGTGTCTGCTGAGGAAGTCTGCTTCCCAGTTGTCCACTCCCGGAATGAAGTCTGCTGACAGCGCCCGCGCATGCTTCTCAGCCCAGAGGAGGATTATTGTCACCTCTGACATTGCAGCCCTGCTCTTCGTTCTGGCCTGCCTATTTATGTAGGACACCGCTGTGACATTGTCCGACTGAACCTGAACGGCTTGATCTCACAGAAGATGTGCCGCTTGTAGAAGCTCGTTGTACATGGCCTTCAGATCCAGAATGTTTATTGGAAGGAGAGATACCTGAACTGACCGCTTTCCTTGGAAGTTTTCCCCGTGAGCGACTGCTTCCCAACCCCTGAGACTTGCACTTGTGGTTAGATGAATCCAATTCTGAATCCTGAACCTGTGGCCCTCGAGTAAGTGAGAAGTTTGCAGCCACCAGAGGAGTGAAATTCTGGCTTTCGGCAACAGGCATATCCGCTGGTGCATGTGAAGATGAGATCCTGACCATAAGACCAGGAGATCCAGTGGGAAAGACCATGCAAGGAATCTTCCTCTTAGTAGGCAACCATCTTCCCCAGAAGGCGAATGCACTGATGAACCGATACCCGGGCTGGCATCAGAACATCCTGGACCATTGATTGGATCACCAACGCTTTCTTCACCAGTAGAAACACCCTCTGCACTTCCGAGTTGAGAATCATCCCCAGGAAGGAACGCCTCCTTATCGGCCTGCAAATGTGAAATTGGAAGCTTCAGGATCCACCCGAGATCCCGGGACAGTTGATTTGAGAGAGCAACACTCCGTAACAACATCTCCCTGGAGGATGTTAAGGTCGCCCAGATATGGAATTATGTCCACTCCTAGTTTGTGGAGCGGGAGTATAAAGGCTGCCATGGCCCTGATGAACACCCCCGGTGTTGCGTAGAAGCCAAGCTCAGTGTTTGGAACTGGAAGTGACATAGGTGTAGTGCAACCTTAGATAGGCCTAGAGAGGCGACCAGATTGGAATGTGAAGTACGCACCCCTGATATCCCGGGATACCAGGAATTCCTCAACATTTCGAGCAGAGGTCACCACTCCCAGACTCCATCCTGAATTGAACACCCACCAGTAGGGAATCAATGACTCCAGGTTTGAATAGTTAACTCCTGTTACGTAAATGAGGTGGAACTGGAATAATGACATTAGTTCGACAAATGATAAGATAGCTTCCAGCAGTAGTGTACTTTCTGCCTGAGAAGCTAGTAAGCCTGATTTGAATAATCTGTGAGACGGGAATACTAGAAATTCTAGTCTGCACCCCTGGGCAACCCAAGTGTTTCCAGGGGTCTTGGCAGTATATCGCCCAGATGTGTTACTGAATCTCTTTTGTCTTGCTCCCATCTGCCGGATCCCCAGGCAGTGAGGTCCATCGACAAACCGAAGGGTTTGAAAAAGGCCGAATTTGAAATCCGTCCCTGGGAACCTGGCGGCGCAGGTTTTCTGGATTTCCCCAACGTCCTCTAAAGGAAGTGGAGGAATATGTGGAATCATGTTCGAAGGAATTGCAGTGTAGGTGTAGGATATAATTTCCTGGTCTGTGCAGCTGCGGAAGGAAGACATACCGACTTACCCGCAGTTGACATGGATAATCACGTATCCCGTGCATCCCAACAGGACTTACCTGTGAAGGGCGGACCTGTCATACCATAATCGGATTCTGTATCCGCAGTCCATTGGTGCAGCCACCGTCCTCTGCATGTCAAAACTGCCAGAGCAGTGTTCCCTGCGTTATGCAGGTCAATCTCCTTCATGGCGTCTCGCCGTGAAGCCTGTAGAATCCTATATGTGACATCGAAACAAGTTCAAGTCACTTCTACACATAGAATCTAAATCATCAAGAAAGGAGCCTGATCACGTTACAATAGCCCCAGAGATGTATGCAAAAGTGGGTCTCCGAGTCACACCTGCAGCAGTGTACAGTATTAGAGATTAGTCTCAATAGGTGATCAGCCTTTATGGAGGTTGTACCAGGGACAGGTAAGACAACCATATTTGACAAATTAGACACTCTATAGGGATGTGGATAATAACTCTGGGTGTACTCAGGTTTTCCCAAATAAGGAGTTCAACGCCCTACACAGTGGAAAGGCATTCAGTATATACATATAATAATATTCCTCATCACTAATAGCCTCAAACATATGTTGGACCCCTCATATATATGCATTATATGGGCAAGTGTACGCTTTCTAGGGTACGGAGATGGGGTGAGAGGCACAGCAGTGGGATTTGAAACCCCACTTTTCTCAAAACTGCGGCTTCTAGCCAGTATGGGATATATTGGAAGCAATATATTCTTAAAGTACACCTTATGGAGGCCACCCCAGGGGGATCTGCCACCGAAGTCTGAGATGTGTACAGTTTTGAGCATGGTATAGACTCCCCAGGAGAAGAAATACATTCTGCAGTACATGACAAAGTCCCTTAAACATGGTAAAGTGGATTACACACACACAGGAAAATGTCAACAGTTTCCACGCCCCAGAATATCTTCAGAGAGTCACAGAGCACAAGAAGCCCGCCACAGCGTGCCCTTATAGGCTTTTATAAAGATAAAAACCCTGCTGACTAGCGTAACCTTAACAGGGTAGCTAGTACATAATATCACTCCCCCCTTTATAACACCTTTAACCTCAGTGTAGTTATGTGGAGGACAGCGTTCCCTGTCAGTGTGTGTCTGCAGGGAGAAAATGGTGCTGGCTAGTGCTGGATCCGCTCTTCCAGCACTTAGAGATTAGAGATTATACTGGCCTGAGGCATTTAGAGATTATACTGGCCTGAGGTAATTTTTGCAGCAAACAGTGGGTTAGACCTTGAAAGCTATGTTTGACCAGGACACCCCTCACATCGCCGCCATTCCCGCCAGGGACCCGTTTATCGGGACTCCGGTGTCAGATTCACCACTCTTCTTTCTTCTGGCTCTGTTAGGGGGTCGCGGCATGCTGCAGGAGTGAGCGGTCGCCTCGGGCGGCTAACGATCATCACCCTCAGGAGCTCAGTGTCCTGTCAGTGAAGATAGAGGCCATTAACCTCAAGGGTTGGATCCTCCTCCCCCCCCTAAATCTCACGAAGCAGGGAGTCTGTTGCCAGCAGCCTGCCTGTAAAATAACAAACTCTAGAAAACAATAAAACTAAGAAAACTCCTAGGAGCTCCCCTAGCTGTGACCGGCTCGACCGGGCACATTTTCTAAACTGAGTCTGGTAGGAGGGACATAGAGGGAGGAGCCAGCCCACACTGTTAAACTCTTAAAGTGCCAGTGGCTCCCAAAGGACCAGTTTATACCCCATGGGACTAAATGGAACCCCAGCATCCTCTGGGACGTAAGAGAAATAATGATTGAGGATGTTTAAGTTACTCCACCCATCAATTTATTCCAAAGATATCAACCTGACCTCCATTTAATCTGCTTGACTAGTTCCTGAGCTACAGGTGTCACACAGAACAGTCATCTGAGCTTCTTGCTGTTCTGACTAAGGGGGATATCCAATTAGCCCCGGTGATCTACCGGGGCTAATTGTCCCACCGGGGGTTATCCTATTACCCCCGATAAGCCAGCACAAGTAGTGGCTTATCGGGGGATAACCTGATGGTGCACCGGGTGCCAGCTGCTGACAGCTCCCGGTGCAGCGCTGCTCCTTCGGCTCCCCCGGTCACGTGGGCGCACCCGCGTCATGTGACCGCTGCCGGGGATGGGGAGGGGGGGGGGGAATGCGGTCACGCCATTGCCCCAGCTTCTCCACCAGGGGTCACCGTACCGAGGGCAGCTCCCGGGCCGCGGCGCCATGTCTGCAGTCCTTGCCTGCTGCTGCTGCAGCGGCCACGGGACACTGCAGGTTGTCCCGGTCATCTGGGATTTTGTTTTGCCTGCCTCAGGCAGGCGAAACCAAATCCCCAGAAACAGACCCATTTCTATGTGAAAATGGGGCTGTTTCTACCAAAAACACATGGGAGAAAGGACATTTTTTTTACAGGCGATCAATCTGGATAGCCTGTAAAAAAACAAACAAAAAAAAAACGGTGAAACATCGGGAAAAACTGCGAAAAGCATACGTTTTTCGCACCTGATGTTTTACCGGGCCTAATAATCCCCCTAATATTTTGTACAACCCTGACTTGTTTAGACCACATTTTGTGTGGTTGTAACCCTGACCTGTCAACATCAGGATCCATATCAAAAGCCGCACTCAGGCCCTCATTCCGAGTTGTTCGCTCGCAAGGCGATTTTAGCAGAGTTACACACGCTAAGCCGCCGCCTACTGGGAGTGAATCTTAGCTTCTTAAAATTGCGAACGATGTATTCGCAATATTGCGATTACAAACTACTTAGCAGTTTCTGAGTAGCTTCAACCTTACTCGGCATCTGCGATCAGTTCAGTGCTTGTCGTTCCTGGTTTGACGTCACAAACACACCCAGCGTTCGGCCAGACACTCCTCCGTTTCTCCAGCCACTCCCGCGTTTTTCCGGAAACGGTAGCGTTTTTATCCACACGCCCATAAAACGCCGTGTTTCCGCCCAGTAACACCCATTTCCTGTCAATCACACTACGATCGCCGGAGCGAAGAAAAAGCCGTGAGTAAAAATACTATCTTCATAGCAAAATTACTTGGCGCAGTCGCAGTGCGAACATTGCGCATGCATACTAAGCAGAAAAACGCTGCGATGCGAAGAAAAATACAGAGCGAACGACTCGGAATGAGGGCCTCAGCACATGCAAGTGCGTGATTCTTGTCTTTTTGAGAAGGGACACACATGCATGTAAGAAGTTGGGATCTAGGCATCAAATGCATAATCAAGGACCATTTACTGTAGTTAGTAATGTCCACGACAAAGTGAGAAACATGACTCTTAACTTGACCCTAAATCCTGTACAATAAAAATCTAAAACATTTTAGATTCAATGTTAAAATATTTTCCATTGAAACAACTTCTATATAACTGTCATTTCATACATCTTGTATAAATATTGCAATCCTCAAAATTCCTGTGGACAAACCACTGGTTTTTAGTACTATTGATGAGACCTTTAGTCTTGGAGGCTGAAACTGGTCACTCTATTCAGATACTCTGTTTGCCTGTGAGTCTGCATTCTACACAAGAGCATAGTTCCTTTCTTTTTTATTCTAAGGCATTCATTTGCTATTTCTAGATCAACTCTGGTTTCATAAACATACTTGGGTCCGTGACTGGATTTCCAGACAAATTATATTTTGGTGTATCTCCTGTCTTACATGCGGTATGGACAGGTGGAGGTAAATGTGTTCTTCGCTCAAAAGAAGCATGCAAAGAAAAAAAGCATATATTTGTTCAGAAGCAGAGCTGCAGGCATCTCTAGGGGATGCGGTTAGCGAATCCCGGCGTCTGAACACACTGAACGCCGATATCCAGAAGGTAAGTATCGGGGCCACTGTTAGGGTTAGGACCCGGGGGAGGGAGGGTAAGGGTTAGGCCAGTGATTTTCAACCTTTTTCAACTCGCGGCACACCAACAAGGCTTTCAAATTGCCAAGGCACACCATCAGTGCCCCACGGGGGAAAGAACATACAAAAAACCACACACACATTGGCCCTACAGTAATTAAACAAACAACTGGCCCCCACAGTAATACAAACACATTGGCCTCCAGTACTTTCACCTTCAGCTTAACCTGGTCAGTATTTACTCCTTATATACAATTCCACTCACTGCCCCCCCCCCATAGTAATTCTAGTAATTCTACACACCTGCCCCCCAATAGTAATGACACACACCTGCCGCCCATAGTAATTCCACACATCTGCCCACATAGTAATTCCACACGCCTGCCCCCATAGTGATTCCACACACCTGCCCCCCATAGTTATTACATACACATGCCCCCATAGTAATTCCACATACATGCCCCAACCCACTGTAATTACACTTATTAATAATGGGTGTTCTTTTTTTTATAGAAAACAGTTGTACCAGAAGTACTGCTAACAGCGCTAATAACAGGTCTATGCAGACAGGTGTGAAGATCAATCAGAAATTTAATACAATGAAATAAAAATAATAACAAAACACTAAAAAATTAAGCAGTTAGAATAATAGAATACACGTGTTAGAAATGTTTAACAACAGAGCTGACTGTAAAATATCCAAATGGGGACCTGACAAGGACACAGTAATGTTATATATCCAGTGGTTGGTGGACCTTAATTTTCCTGAGCCAAGTGCAAGAGACTGTCTTTCCACAAATAATTACCAATCCTGGAGGTGATAAAAGATTCCCAGGAGATGGTCCAGCAAGGCACAGTTTCCAGCGCACCAGTTGTGGGAAATGTGAAAGTCCTCCGTATAGCAATAGGATTGATGTGTACAAAGAGTCCCAGGCTGTAAAAAGTGCACCGTCCAAATATTCTGGAAAGTATGGTGTCCACAGGTCCAGCAGGTGTCCTTATCAGGCCCCCATTTGGATATTTTACAGTCAGCTCTGTTTTTAAACATTTCTAACACGTGTATTCTATTATTCTAATTGCTTCATTTTTTAGTGTTTTATTATTATTTTTATTTAATTGTATTAAATTTCTGATTGATCTCCATACCTGTCTGCATAGACCTATTATTAGCGCTGTTAGCAGTACTTCTGGTACAACTGTTTTCTGTTTAGTTTGGATTGACTATCCAGTTTTATACAGCTGCTTAGGTGAAACAGCTCTATCGAGCGCGAGGTAGACTCACCCTTTTGAGTGAGGGGAATTTTTTTAACTAATTGTTCTTTTTCTTTATACCTGAAAATAATCTAAGCAGTGGGCGGGTACTCCAGGCGGGAATGGGACGTGCGGTCCGTGACCTATGAGTCATCATAGGTCACTGGAGGGCTCTCGCAGAAGTGCAGCGCTGGCGGCGGCAGCTGGGCAGGCATCTCTGGCTGATGGCGGCGAGTCTCTTTGGTTGGAGTAGCTCATCTCTAGCTGGCGGAGGCTGGCGACGGCGGCACACCTGGCAGCTGCTTGCGGCACACTAGTGTGCCGCGGCAGCACACAAGTTGAAAAACGCTGGGTTAGGCACTAAAGGGGAGGGGGTTAGCCCTAGCCGCCACCTTAGGTTAGGGCATGGGACAGGAGAGGGGTAAAATAATTACCCCGTCCCCTGTCTGTATTCTAATTGTTGGGATGCCGGTGCCAGTCATGTGACCGCCGGTATTCCGACCACAAGGATCCTGTATCACACCCATCTCTAAATGTGTCTGCAGGCATCTCTAGATGCGACTGCATCTGTGTGTGACTGGTTTGCTCATCAGTGACCACTTGAACCTGCCCTCCAAACAAGCGTATTTTCACTTATGGCCCGCTTTTGGGTGAACACACTTTCAATAAACTTTCCCTACAAGGAAGCTCCCTTTCACATCCCAGTTCTACCTCTCGGTTATAAAAATAATTTATTATATGACTCCTGAAATCTACAAGAACCCTTAGCAAAGGACTATACATTTTGTTTGCATGATGTGTATTCTAGAATAAATATTTTTGTGGGAGTACTGGAAGCTTCTGAATTGATTGATATTAAAATACATTCTATTTCATGTTTAGATCATGCTCCAAAAACACTTGACCTTTCTCGGAGTTAATTACTTCTCTTCTTGACTTTCCTGTGCTTAAATGAAGCCCTTTCCCAAAAATTACATGTAACACTGCAATTACAGATGTGTCCTCTTACATCCTTACTGCAGTAATACTTAAACAGCCCTTCAAGTCACACCATGACGTGGTGGGACTCGGTAGCGGCAAGGGTCTTTTTGCATTTTTTTCAGCGCAAATGCGTCGTAGTCGCAAGATAATACAATAGGACACCCAAGCAAATCCAGCTGATCAAAATGATATTCAGCATTCCTATATTCTATGTGTAATTGTGGCTGTATGTGCATTTGAAATGCCACGTTACAGTGTTTTCCTGGAAAACACTGTAGCATAGCATTTTGTATGCAAATACAGCCGCAGTCACACACAGAATATAGGCATGTTGCATATCATTTTAATCAGCAGAAGCTGCTCGTGTGTACTATTGCATTACATTGCAACTAAGGGGTATATTCAATAAGAGTTGGGTCCATTCCGACATGCAGTTGTCAGAATGGACCCGACAGCCCCTATTCAAAGAGAGGCCAAATCCGACTGTCTGATTTGGCTGTTCCCTGTGTCTTGTCCTGCCGCTGATGCCAGCGGCTGCCGGGTGCGCTGACAGCAGCGGCGGGGGGAACAGTGTGACGGCCGGCGGGGGGAACAGTGTGGCGGCCAGTGGGGAAGCTGAGATCGTCGGCCGGAGCTGGCAGCGGGGGTGATGTCTGAGGCGGCGGGGAGGTGCCTGGCCGGAGGACTGCCATCAAGGTACCTCTCATCCATGATCCCCATAGCCCGCCGCACCGCTCCCCATCTTCTCTCCTCAATCCGTCTTGTTTTCAAGTCGGATTGAGTTTGTCGGAAAGGGGGCCAGAACCTGTCGGATTTGGCCCCGTTTCCGACAGCAGCAGGCGGATTGGCTGGTATTCCACCGATCCACCTGCTCTCCAACAGCATTCAGCATGTCGGAAAAAATTTGCCCGTATTGAATAGGTCGGAACCCCTTCCGACCTATTCCAGTCGGAAACTGCCGTCTTTCCAACAAGACGGCAGTTTCCGGCTCTTATTGAATATACCCCAAAGACGCATTTTTCACCGAAAAAAAGATGCAAGAAAGATGCTTGCCGCAACGGAGTCACAGAACACACACACATTATGTGTAACGTGACTTACAGCGTACGGAGCAAAGATGTAGGATACATCTGTATTTCTGCAATTGAGGGAATACTTTTCTTCAAATCAATCACAAGATATTGCTGCATGTGCTTATTCAATTTAGCTTCACATATAGAAAAAAAAATAGTGTCATATTTTTGAATTTACTACTGTACTCCAATACTCAGTTTTGTTAACCAGTCCAATGCAGTAGCAGGTAAAAGAGACAACAGTTAGTAGCCACATACACTACATTCTCACGACAGGAGAAGGTACTAGCGGCTAATGCCATACAAACCCAAAGAAGCTAAGTGCGTCAGGGTGGGCAGCGGGGTACACTGTATTCCACAGGGAATAACATTGCGGATGTCCTAAAGCAGTTCCTCATGGGAGGGGACGAACTGTAGCTGGTACAAGAACCCGGCGTCCAAAGGAAGCATCCTGGGAGGCGGAAGTATCAAAGGCATAGAACCTGATGAACGTGTTCACTGAGGACCACGTAGCCGCCTTGCACAATTGTTCAAGTGTCGCACCACGGCGGGCAATCCAAAAAGGTCCAACAGACTGAGTAGAATGGGCTTGGATGGTAGCAGGAGCTGGAAGTCCAGCCTGTACATAAGCATGTACAATCACCATTCTAATCCATCTGGCCAAGGTCAGCTTATTAGCAGGCCAGCAACGTTTGTGAAAACCAAAAAGAACAAAGAGAGAATCAGATCTCCTAAGCAAAGCTGTTCCCTTCACATAAATATGGAGAGCCCGTACCACATCCAAAGACTGCTCTTTGGAGAATAAACCTGGAGACTGGAACCACAATCTCTTGGTTAAGGTAGAAAGACAATACCACCTTAAGCAGATAACAAGGGCGAGTTCTAAGAACCGCAGGTCACAGTGAAAAATCAGAAAAGGTGACCGAAAGGACAAGGCACCCAAGTCTGAAACCCGACTAGCAGAGGCGATAACCAGCAAAAACAAGACCTTAAGACTAAGCCATTTAAGGTCAACAAACTCAAGAGGTTCAAATAGAGACTTTTGTAAGGCGTCCAGAACAACCGACAAATCCCAAGGAGCCACAGGAGGAACATAGGGGTGTTGAATCCGTAAAACACCCTCAGTAAAAGTATGAACGTCAAGCAGAGTCACAATTTTTCTTTGAAACCATATCGACAAGGCAGAAATATGAACCTTGAGGGAGGCCAGACGAAGGCCTAAATCTAGGCCTTTTTTCAGAAAAGCCAAAAGATTGGCAGTACTGAACTTGAATGCATCATAATTCTTAGCAGCACACCATGTGAAGTAAGAATTCTAGACCCTATAATAAATCAAAGCAGAAGCCGGTTTACGGGCCTTCAACATAGTTTGAATGACCGCCTCAGAAAACCCTTTGGCCCTCAGTACTAAAGCTTCAAGAGCCACGCCGTTAAAGCCAGCCGGGCCAAATCCTGGTGAACGAGGAGGTCTGGGCGCTGCGGAAGTAGAAGAGGATGCTCTATTGAGAGACACTGCAGGTCTGAGAACCAATGCCGTCTGGGCCACGCTGGAGTGATTAGAAGTAGTATTCTTCCTTCTTGCTTGAACTTCCGTATTACCCTGAGCAGAAGTGACACCGGAGGGAATGCGTACGGCAGCAGAAAGTTCCATGGAATTGCCAGTACGTCCATGAACACTGCTTGAGGATCCCTTGTCCTTGCTCCGAAGATCGGAACCTTATGATTGTGTTGAGATGACATTAGGTCTACGTCTGGTAGGCCCCACTTGTCCACTAGGAGTTGAAAGACCTCCGGATGAAGGCTCCACTCTCCGGCGTGTATGTTCTGACGACTGAGGAAATCCGTTTCACAGTTGAGGACTCCCGGAATGAACACTGCCGATATGGCTGGCAGATGGCGCTCCACCCATTGAAGGATCTTTGACACTTTGCCGCCTTGATGATTTATGTACGCCACCATGGCGTTGTCTGACCGTACTTGAACAGGCCTGTTCTGTACCAGAGGCAGGGCTAGTGTCAACGCATTGAACACTGCCCGCAATTGCAGAATGATTATCGGGAGGAGAGATTCCTCCCTGGTCCACCGACCCTGAAGAGAGTGTTGCTCCAACACTGCACCCCAACCCCGCAGACTGGCATCCGTCGTCAGAAGCAGTTGGAGATCCAGAAGGGACGATCCCTGCTCAACTGTCGGTCCTGTAGCCACCAGGTCAGTGAAAGGCGAACCTCCAGAGTTAAGGAGATCATGTGAGTCCTGATCCGGTGAGGCAGGCCGCCCCACAGACCAGGACCGCAACCAGAGAATCCGCTGAGCCAGAATGGACGTAGTAGACGCTTTGGCCGCCAGGACACTTGCATCAGGTGCCGCTTCCTGAATATAATGAGAGGCTGTAATAATATATGAAAGACATTGTCTAGCATTATCAGGAAAATCAGACGGTAGTTCCGCTTCAACTTCCTGAACCCAGGCTTCAAAAGCTTTTGCAGCCCAAGAAGCCGCGTTAGTGGGCCTATGTACAGCTCATGCAGGAGTGTAAATGGACTTCAAGCAACCCTCCGTCGGTTCCTTCAGAGAGGTGACGGTAGTGACAAGCAGGGCAGAGGACACCACCAGACACGCGACTAGTGAGTCCACCGGTGGCTGTGTTTCCCAATTTTTACTTAACTCTGCAGCGAGAGGATAACGAGCTAGCATCTTTTTAGACAGGGAGAATTTGTTTCCTGGATATTCCCAGGATTCCTGACGTATGTCAACCAAGTGGTCAGAATGGGGTAAAACTAATTTAGTAACCTTCTGACGCTTGAATGTATCTGGTTTCTTAGAGGTAGCTGGAGGTTCTTCGTCATCATCAATTTGAAGAATCAGCCTGATAGCCTCCAAGAGGTCAGGAACATCCACTTGTGTCAGAGCTTCCCCATCAGAAGCATCTACATCAGTGTCTGAAGGATCAGTATAAGTGCTATCTTCATTGGATGAAGTATCTGAAACATGTGTGGATTGTGAGAAAGTAATGGCCCGCTTAGATGACAACTTGGTCCTAGGCGGGCGAGGGTCAGGATTTTGCTTAGCCAAAGACTGATTTAATTGCTGTAACTGAGAGGACAGAGAATCTGCCCATGGCTGATTAACTGCAGGGACAATATGTGGCTGTAATGGCACAGGAGGTCCCATAGGGGGCGCAAGTCTAGTCAATAGTGTAGTCAGGAAATTAGAGAAAGCAGTCCAAGGTGGGTCTTTATGTGCCCCCGTTACTGCAGACTGACTGGGGGGTATAGAACCCCCAGTACCTGAACCCTCAGCTGCTAGCTTTTCCTCCGAGCAATCTGTGGCGTCAGCACTGCATGGTGCAGGATCAGCTATGGATCTACCACCCTGTTTAGCAGACATTATTTGTAAGCGTAACCTTAGGGTGTAAAAGTACAATAAAATCAGACAAATTACCTGCCAAAAAAACCCTGTATAGTGTGTGTTAGGCAGCATGTGCTTACCGCTGGGGGCCCTGATGTTCGACCGCTGCCAGTGGGCTGTCTGCAGTGGTTCCGTGGCTGCACAGGGATGCGGCTGGGTTGGACAGCGTGAGTGCGGCTTCCTGGAGGCTGGAGGGAGGACCTAGTGGCCAGAAGCTCCCTGGCGTGTCTGCAGTGCTGGGAGCGGCCATGCTGGAGACCAAGGGTAGCACCAATTAGCGTAAAGGGTGAGTGCCAGCCAATCCTGTTTTCCTGTTGCCTATAAATAGGCTGGGATTATTGCACTCTGTGCCAGTGCTTTGTTGTGGTTACTCTGTACCTAGCTCTGTGCTCTCGCAGTTTGTTCTGTGCGTCTCTTGTAATTGGTTCTGTCAGGATCTCCGAATTCTCAGCCGACTCTCGCTGTACAATGCTCGCCAGCTCTCCACTGTGCAGTCGCGGTCGACCGCTCTCCCACCAGTGCCTTCAGGTTCCGCAGGATTCTCGTGGCGGTTTGCTAGCTGCAGCTTGAGTTCTCCATCCACGTCTTCATATCATCCAGCATCCAGTTTTCACAGTTCTTCTTCCACGTCTTCATATCATCCAGCATCCAGTTTTCACAGTTCTTCTTCCACGTCTTCATATCATCCAGCATCCAGTTTCCACAGTTCTTCGTCCACATCTTCATATCATCCAGCATCCAGTTCCCAGTTTTTTCATCCACGTTTTCATATCATCCAGTATCCAGTCTTCACAGTTCTCCATACATATCTCCACATCACCCAGCATCCAGTTGTTACAGTTCTTCGTTCACGTTGTGTCATTTAGTGACTTTATTCCCTGCAGTTCCCTAATCCTGAACTTTTGCCTCAGCTTCTCAGTTCTACAGTTTTAAATAAATATATGAGAAGGAATTATCTTTGTCCTCCTTGTTTCCAGTACTCAAGGGCATCCGCTCCTTCGGGTGGACTGAGTCCAACGGATCCACAAACACAGCCTGCCCTGACAGTAAGCACTGGCCCCATGGATCCGACGGACGGCCAATATTCTCTCTCTCCTGGAGATTCAGGAGTCCACTCAGTCACAGATTGTGCAATTCATGCAGACCATGCCTGATCGGTTAGAAGCTCTTCATGCGGCCATTAGGGCTCCACAGTCTCCATCTCCGGTAGTTTCTGTTCCTGCAGTAGTTTCCCCGGGGACTGGCTCTGCATCACGACTGTAGCTACCTCCACCTAGCAAGTTCGACGGCTCTCCAAAACTTTGTAGGGGGTTCCTTAACCAGTGCAAAATCCAGTTTGAGCTTCAGTCGGCCAATTTCCCAACGGCCCGCACCAAGATTGCATATATTATTTCTCTACTCTCTGGTCAAGCTCTGGAGTGGGCGTCTCCGCTTTGGGAAAGAGGGGACCAATCCTCTCCAATTATTCTGAATTTGTTTCTTCATTCAGGAAGATCTTCGACGAGCCGGGCCGAACCACCTCAGCGCCCCTTCAGATCCTTCGTCTTCGGCAGGGCTCGCATCCCATCAATCAATATGTAATCCAGTTCCGTACCTTGTCCTCTGAATTACGGTGGAATGAGGAGGCTTTAATTGCTGCCTTTTGGAACGGCCTTTCTGACAGGATTAAGGATGATTTGACGGTTCGGGATGTGCCCACGAAACTGGATGATCTGATTTCTACTTATAACAAACTGGATTTACGGTATAGGGAACTTTGGAGAAATCCAAACTTGAGCATCCAAGTCCTCGTTTCCGGTTTAGACCTCGGCAAGATCCCTCTTCATCACCATCTGCTCCAGTAACTGAAGAGCCGATACAAATCGGTTGCTCTTGGCTTTCAGAAGAAGATCGCTCTCGTCGCCGTCAAGAGAACCTCTGTATGTATTGCGGCTCTTCAGATCACTTTGTGAAGTCCTGTAAACTCTGGACGGAAAACTCCCACTCCTAACTTACTCCAGAGAGGTTAAGCTAGGAGTTACTTTAGAATCACGTACAGGAAAGGAGCCAACTTTGCCCATTCACTTGGAAATTCTATCTTCTGTCTTCTTGGTCTCAGCTTTATTAGACTCTGAAGCAGCAGGGAACTTCCATTTCTTCCGCCTTCGTCCAGCAATTTAAGATTCAAACTGTGCCCTTGGAATAGGCTATTGCCGTCACGGCGGTGGATGGGAGTCGAATCCCTGATGGTATAATCACCCTACAAACTACCTAGAATGAACTACTTAGAATGAAGACGGGTGTATTACACTCTGAATATATCTCCTTCCTAGTGATTCCCAAAGCCTCTCATGACGCAATTCTCGGATTACCTTGGTTACAGAAACACAATCCAAAAACTATGGAGGTCCAATCCTGGGGAGAATCCTGCACCGTTACTTGTTTGGCCTCTGTTAAACCTCTTCGTTCAGTTCATGTCTCCGAAATACCCACGAGTTACCAGTCTTACCGTGACATCTTCAGTAAGCAAGGGGCAGATTCCTTACCACCTCACCGTGAATGGGATTTCCCGATTGATTTGGTGCTGGGAAAGACTCCTCCCAGAGGCCGAATTTATTCGTTGTCAATCCCTGAGACTCAGGCTATGTCCGACTACATACAAGAAAATTTGGCCAAAGGCTTCATTAGACCATCTTCATCTCCTGCAGGGGCCGGATTCTTTTTTGTTCAATGACATCACTATCAAAAATCAGTATCCACTTCCGCGGATCCCTGAACTGTTCGATCGAGTGAAGGGGGCCACAGTTTTTACCAAACTTGATCTCTGAGGCGCTTACAATTTGATTAGAATTTGTGCTGGGGATGAATGGAAAATGACTTTTAATACTCGGGATGGGCATTAAGAGTACCTTGTGATGCAGTTTGGTCTCTTTAATACCCCAGCGGTTTTCCAAAGTTATGTGAATGAACTTTTCTGGGATCTTCCCTATAAATGCTTGATGGTATACTTAGATGATATCTTAATATTCTCCAAAGATCTAGAGTCCCATCGTCTCCAAATCAAGGACGTGTTAGCTCGTCTGAGGAAGAATCGATTATTCTGTAAATTGGAGAAATGTACCTTCGAGGTAGCGTCTATTCCATTTTTAGGTTTCATCATTTCCGGATCACAGCTACAGATGGATCCTGCCAAAGTTCAAGTTATTCGCGACTGGTCAGCTCCCACGTCTCCCAAAGGGATTCAACGCTTCCTTGGCTTCGCCAATTTCTACAGAAAATTTATTAAGGGTTACTCCACCTTGGTTGCACCCATCACGGCCTTAACACGTAAAGGAGCAGATTCTGCAAATTGGACCCCTGAAGCTACTAAAGATTTCCTCGGTTTGAAACAAGCCTTCACATCTGCCTCCATTCTTCGCCAACCTGATCTTGATCATACATTTGTTGTGGAGGTAGATGCTTCCACGGAGGCAGTTGGAGCTGTTTTATCCCAAGTTTACGAGGACAAAAAGATCCATCCCTGCGTTTATTATTCTCAAAGAAACTATGCCATCGGGGAGCAGGAATTACTGGCCATTAAGTTAGCATTCGAGGAATGGAGATATCTTTTGGAAGGAGCCCAAATCCCATCACAGTATACACCGATCATAAAAATCTACTCTATCTTCAAACAGCTCAATGTCTCAATCCACGGCAAGCAAGATTTTTATTTTTCACTCGGTTTAATTTCAAGCTCACTTATCGCCCAGGATCCTTGAATAAGGAAGCTAATGCCCTCTCCCGCTCCTTCAAATCTTCTGAATCTAATGACCTAGAGGATGAACAAGCTATTGTAAGTCCAACTTCTTTTTTAACAACTCAGATTTCTTCAGCTCCTGCATCCCCGCCCGGAAAAACATTTGTTGCCCCAAATCTCCGGAAACGGCTATTGTCTTGGGCCCATGCTTCATCTTTTATGGGTCATCCTGGGGTCCGCAAGACTCTTGAATTGATTTGACGGTCCTACTGGTGGCCACGCATTAGAACTGACGTTCAAGAATTTGTAGCCGCTTGTTCAAAATGCGCCCAACAGAAGAACCCTAAGGGCCTGTCATCTGGGTTGCTTCTTTAGTTATCCATACCGAAAAAAGCCTTGGACCCATATTTCAGTGGATTTTATAACTGAGTTACCCCCATCGAAGGGACAAAATACCATCTGGGTAGTGGTGGATAGATTTTCAAAGATGGCGCATTTTATTCCTCTAACTGGACTGTCCTCGGCCCTAGTACTTGACAAATTATTCATCTCTGAGATCTTCAGGTTGCATGGTCTCCCTTTAGAAATCTTGTCAGATCAGGGCACGCAATTTGTGGCCAAATTTTGGAAAGCACTTTGTTGTTCCCTAGGCATCAAACTGTGTCATTCTTCAGCATATCACCCCCAGTCAGATGGACAAACAGAACGAGTAAACCAAGATCTGGACACCTTCCTTCGTTTATATATTTCCTCGTCTCAAGATGATTGGTCGGACTATCTTCCGCTGGCAGAGTTCTCTCATTACAATCTTTTCCACTTTTCTCCAGAGTCCACGCCATTCTATGTCAACTATGGTTTCCATCCGCGAGTACCGGTGTTTCAACCTCTCCCAACTCAAGAAGTGCCAGCGGGTGGTTTAGTGCTCAAGCAACTTTCCAAAATTTGGACTAAAGTACGCAAGTCTTTAGTTAAAACCTCCTTACGTTATAAATCCTTCACTGATAGAAAACGAAAGGCAGTGCCCAGTTACAAGGTGGGGGACCAAGTCTGGATATCCACTCGCAATCTCAAGTTCAAAGTACCCTACATGAAATTTGCACCCAGGTACATTGGTCCTTTCCCTATAGAAAGAGTGCTTAACCCTGTATCTTTCAAAGTCAAACTGCCGTCTTCCTTCAAGATCCCTGATGCCTTTCACATATCACTACTAAAGCCGCTGATCCTCAACAAATTTCGCACAACCTTACCCAAACCTCCTAAAATTCGCAGTTTACAGGATGAGGAATTTGAGGTTAAAGAAATTTTGGACTCTCATCATCGTTATGGACGTCTTCAATATCTCCTCGACTGGAAAGGGTATGGACCCGAGGAAAGGTCTTGGGTTTTCGCTGAGGATGTCCATGCTCCAAGATTAAGTCAGAACTTTCACTCCAAGAATCCTAACAAAGCTCGAAGGTGTTCGGAGACCACCGTTAGAGGGAGGGGTACTGTCAGGCAGCGTGTGCTTACCGCTGCGGGTTCCGCTGTTCGGCCGCTGCTGGTGGGCTGTCTGCAGTGGTTCAGTGGCTGCACAGGGATGCGGCTGGGTTGGACAGCGTGAGTGCGGCTTCCTGGAGGCTGGAGGGAGGACCTAGTGGCCAGCAGCTGCCTGGTGTGTCTGCAGTGCTGGGAGCGGCCATGTTGGAGACCAAGGGTAGCACACAATTAGCGTGAAGGGTGAGTGCCAGCCAATCCTGTTTTCCTGTTGCCTATAAATAGGCTGCGATTATTGCATTTTGTGCCGGTGCTTTGTTGTGGGTACTTTGTACCTAGCTCTGTGCTCCCGCAGTTTGTTCTGTGCATCTCTTGTAATTGGTTCCGTCAGGATCTCCGAATTCTCAGCTGCCTCTCGCTGTACAACGCTCACCAGCTCTCCACTGTGCAGTCCCGGTCGATCGCTCTCCCACCAATGCCTTTGGGTTCCGCAGGATTCTCGTGGCGGTTCGCTAAGTGCAGCTCGAGTTCTCCATCCACGTCTTCATATCACCCAGCATCCAGTTTTCACAGTTCTTCGTCCATGTCTTCATATCATCCAGCATCTAGTTTCCACAGTTCCTCATCCACATCTTCATATCATCCAGCATCCAGTTTCCACAGTTCTTCATATCATCCAGCATCCAGTTTCCACAGTTCTTCGTCCACGTCTTCATATCATCCAGCATCCAGTTCCCACAGTTCTTCATCCACGTTTTCATATCATCCAGCATCCAATATTCACAATTCTCCATGCACGTCTTCACATCACTCAGCATCCAGTTGTTACAGTTCTTCGTTCACGTCTTGTATCATTTAGTGACTTTATTCCCTGCAGTTCCTTAATGCTGAACTTTTGCCTCAGCTTCTCAGTTCTACTGTTTTAAATAAATATATGAGAAGGAATTATCCTCATCCTCCTTGTTTCCAGCACTCAGGGGCATCCGCTTCTTCGGGTGGACTGAGTCCAATGGATCCACAAACACAGCCTGCCCTGACAGTGTGACTGCAAGAAGAGCACAGAGGATTTAAGAGGTATGTGGTGACTGGAAAACACAGAGAAAAATACCTAAGTATTATATCCTGTGAAACACTATATTATATGAGAACCCTGATGCACTTAGCCCCCCTCAGGGTACAGAATATAGGGATAGCAATATGTGTGAGATACACGGAATAGAGATCACACAACAGCTATAGGCACATACACAGTCACATGTACAATGCAGAAATTATTACAAACAACAATAAAACTGCACTGGACTAGCAATACTAAGTAACTTTACTACCAAGTAAAGCTATGTAGGTATATAGATATAACAATGCACAGTAAAGACTGGATGTATATAACAGGGTAGTTGTACTAAATATCCCTGTAGCAATGCACTTGTTCTTAACTAACACTGTCTAAATGACATGTAGAATACTTAAGTGTCCTGTAAATGCACAGCGCTAATGATGCAGGCGGCTTTACAGAGGATACATTGCACAGCAGTCCCAGAATCAGCTCAGCATGTGTGTAATGGCACCCAAACGCTGACAGGGAGTGAGGGAGACAGAGAGATGCAGCTCCAGGGCGGGAACATTTGCAGCAAATGGCGCTTGGGGCTGCGAAAGGGGCTACAGGTTAGAGCATTATCCCCTTGCTGGACTTCACCACCGGGTACTGCGGAGCCTATTGAAATGGATTTTTATGTAATCCGACCTGTGCCCCTTGCCCTGGTGGTCTAGTGGGGTTCCTGTACGGCCACAGTGTCCAAGCCAGTGCGCGCGGTTCGTCTCCTAAAGACCGCACCGGATCGTGGTTTTCAGCGGGTCCCACCTGGGGGCCCTCTTACCTCCTCCCTATGATGCGACCACGCAATTTTGGAGAGCAGCGGCAAGTGTGTATGTGCCCTGATGAGACTGAAGCCCTCCGCTGTAAGTACCCGGCAACCAGGGTGCGGGAGTATACAGCGCCGCTGTGGGAGGTGAGGGAGCCGCAGCATGATATGTCAGGATGACATAAAGCACTTCTAAGTGCCTGTGCTGCGGCCCTTGAAGTCTTCTATCTTCTTAAAAGCTCTTCTCAGGGCTGCCTAGTGCAGCCCTCCCTGTTAGCTGCCGGCACTGCAGGCACCAACTTACAAACTGAGCTCCAGTGCCTGTAGGCGGGGATATAGAGGAGGCGGCGCTATGCATCCTGGGAACAGTCAAAGCTTTTAGCCTGTTGGTGACTCGGATCAAGATCCAACTCTACACCCCAATGTTATTCCCTGTGGAATGCTGTGTACCCCGCTGCAGAAATTTCTGTTCAGAAATTGCCATCAATAATTGGGAGTCCAGATACTGATAGATTTTTGACTGCCTACTATAAAATCTTTAAAAACATTTTACTTTTCCCACCTCTGTAACTTTTTCAATGGACATGCCTTCTCCTTACAAACACTGGAGGCTAGATACAAGAAGCTGGGAAAGAGTTTAATTTATTGCTCGTTATAGACCAATATCGTTGCTTAATGATTAAACTTTTTTCAAATTATTAGCAACTAACTTGAATGAGGTACTTCCTTACATCATATACGAGGGTGGTTCAGTAAGTAAGGTAACAAGACCTCCAACGTGTGTAATGTTTTTATATCATTCAAATTTCCCGCCAAGCCAGAGCAGGTAGACCACTGCTTCCCCTCATGGCCATTAGACTGGATCTAATATCAGTAATACTATCACAACATCAGATGTAAGATGGCGGGGCTGGTAGAAACATGGTCAAACATTGAGGTGCGTAGTTTGATCAGATTTCAGCATCTAAAGAGCACATCAGCAGCTGACATTCATCGCCAACTTGTCGAGGTGTGCGTTGATAACGTCATGTCATGGAACAGGTTTGGTGCACTGTCTTTGATAACGGCTGGTCAGACATTCAAGATGAGCAGCTTGAAAGTCTGTGTCTCACTCACCCCACACCTCTCTTCTAAATCTATTCCCTTGATCTGAGGCACTGCCTATCCATATTCACAAAAAGTATTTATATCCCAAAATTTTCACTTTAACTGAAAAAAACAGAAAAATTAAATATTAGGGTAAATATATCACTATGGCATACAAAACAAGATTTTCCCTCCATTTTCTGCTGAAAAACATAAAACTCTTTTTTTTTTCAGGACAGCCACCTTAGTACCTTAATTAATTAATTGAAATACTGAAACTTAATCATACAGTTATAACATACATGTTATATTATATTTTGGAACAGAAGAAAATAAATGGATAGAGCACATCTATAAAAATTACCTTTAAATGAAGGTCTATCACCTGGCTCAGCCTTCCAGCATTCCTGCATGAGATCTGATGCCTCCTCAAGGCAGCTGTTCAGTCTGGCATCTACCTCTGGCCTTTGACCATCACTCACGCAATGTGATATCTGTGGATCGTTAAGTGCATCTACAGAAAAAGATATAATGTGTTGCTTTATTATTCTAATTTGCAGCATTTGTACTCATGTACTAATATTGCCTTAAAACCGTTAGCCTGACATTAACTATTCGACGGGGCCAGAGCCCGGCCCCACCGATATAGTCAATGTTGGGCTGCCTGCACAGTCTATTTTTTCTTACGATGCCGATCACGCGGGACCGCGCATTGGCATCGCGAGCTGTGTACACACGGTGCAATATGCACTAACTTTCCTTACGATTTTGACTATATAGTCAAAATTGTAAGGAAAGTTAAGTGCATATAGCACTGTGTGTACACACCTTAAGCTGCATAAACACGATGAGAGATTTACTAATTGCCGATTTTCACTTTGCCATTTCCCGTGAACTACCTGGAGCCCAGAACCACCGATTCTGACTATATTTACTTGCGATTTTGACTATATACAATTTTTACTATACTAGAAACTAGATTGTACACAATATAGTCAAAATTGCCTTGCCTGCACAGTCTATTTTTTCTTGAGATACCGACCCCATGGGAGCATGCATCGGTATCGCAAGCTGTGTACACACGGTGCTCACTTTTCTTACGATTTTGACTATATAGTCAAATCGTAAGCACACATCACACCGTGTGTATGCACCTTCAGAGTGAATAGTCCATTGCTAAACTATTTACAAACAGGAACCCTGGGGTAAATTTACTAAGATGGGAGTTCTATTTAAGATGGGATGTTGCCCATAGCAACAAATCAGATTCCAGGTATTATCTTATAGAAGGTGCTAGATAAATGAGAAGTAGCATCTAATTGGTTGCTATGGGCAACATCCCATCTTAAATAGAACTCCCATCTTAGTAAATTTACCCCCATGAGGGCTGTTTTAGGGATAAAATGCACTTAGGCCCTAATTCAGGCCTGCTCGCAGCAGCAGTTTGTTCTTTAATGGGCAAAACCATGTGCACTGCAGGGGGGAGGGCAGATATAACATGTGCAGAGAGAGTTAGATTTGGGTGGGTTTTATTGTTTCTGTGCAGGGTAAATACTGTCTGTTTTATTTTTACAATGCAATTTAGATTTCAGTTTGAACATACCCCACCCAAATCTAACTCTATCTGCACATGTTATATCTGCCCACCCTGGTTTTGCCCATTACATGGTTATGACCATTATAGAACAAATTTGCTGCTGCGATCAGGTCTGAATTAGGCCCTTAATTTTAAATAGCGGTAGAATACACAAGTGATGTTAATATATTTATATACTCTATTGAATAAGGTCTGTATAAAGGTAGTGAGCTTAACGATGTAGGTTGTAACTTCTGTGTTACTTAGAAAAAGTTGTACATTATGATGGAGAGTGCACATCCTACTGTAAATGATTACTTATGTTAGAAGTAGGATCAGATTTCTATGACCTGGACAAAAGCGCTCGGTATATCCTTGTGCTTTTATGCGGCCAGAAAACTCCTGGGTGATTTTTGCAATGCATTTATAGTAGCGAGTACATTATCCCACATAACTATGATGTCACTATATCTGAAAGGGGTTCTTAACATGTGGGCAAGGACTCAAAACAGCACTCCTTGACCCTGTTTGCCAAACCAATGTGTACTAACCATTAATATACCAATTACTAATCATATTTATTTGTGCAAAATGTATATTTTCTGTTTTATAACATCTAGGAAAATACTTCTTTATAGGCAACAGCAATGTAATTCAAAATAAAAATGTAAATTGTAAATGAAAATACTAGTAACTGGATATAAACCAATTTCACATCCATAAATAGATATTTTTTTTAATCATGTATTTTTTATTGATTCTCAATCAAAACATAATTTAAATCTTAATTGAAGTTTAGGAAGTCCTACTATAAACTAAATGCTGAAATCATAAACAGATACAGCACATTTCCTCCATACTATATTGTTTGCTTAATATGTATATTAAGGTAAAACAAATAACTACCCAACATGTTTGTTAATATTTCCGTTCTACAGTACAATGGAACAAAATCTATATTTTTTACAGTTTTGTATATTTTATATGACATATACATGCATCAAGGCAAAATGGAAAAACCACATACTTAATATTAATACGTTTGGCCGCAGTTTCGTGGGCATGGTCCGGCCAATGCAGGCGCGGCCGGACCGTGGGGGGGGGGGTCGTCACACACAGCCGCTGCAGGCCGGGGAGTGACGAGTAGCTCCCGGCAAGCACGCTAAAGCTGTGCTCGCCGGGAGCTACTACTAAAGTGCAAAAGCATCGCCGCTGTGCGATGCTTTTGCACTTCTGCGGGGGGGGGGGGGGGGTCACTGATATGCAGGGCGGGATAGCCCTGTGCTGGGCATTCCCCCGCATGTCTATGGTCATGATTGTAGCCCTGCAAAGTTTTGCAGGGCTACGTTCAACTCGGAATCACCCCCTTTGTGCAGTACAATCTATAGACAATAGGACATACACTGCCTTGCTAAAATATGCACCCCCTTTGCATTTTTCATGTTTTGTTGCCTCACAGCCTGAAATTAAAATGGATTGTTTGAAGGTTTGCATCATTTCATTCACAGAACATTCCTACAACTTTTTTTATTGTGACGCAAACAACAAATAGGTCAAAAATAAGATTTTACTTACCGATAAATCTATTTCTCGTAGTCCGTAGTGGATGCTGGGGACTCCGTCAGGACCATGGGGATTAGCGGCTCCGCAGGAGACAGGGCACAAAAAGTAAGCTTTTAGGATCACATGGTGTGTACTGGCTCCTCCCCCTATGACCCTCCTCCAAGCCTCAGTTAGGTACTGTGCCCGGACGAGCGTACACAATAAGGAAGGATCTTGAATCCCGGGTAAGACTCATACCAGCCACACCAATCACACCGTACAACCTGTGATTTGAACCCAGTTAACAGTATGATAACAACGAAGGAGCCTCTGAAAAGATGGCCCACAACAATAACAACCCGATTTTTGTAACAATAATTATGTACAAGTAATGCAGACAATCCGCACTTGGGATGGGCGCCCAGCATCCACTACGGACTACGAGAAATAGATTTATCGGTAAGTAAAATCTTATTTTCTCTAACGTCCTAGTGGATGCTGGGGACTCCGTCAGGACCATGGGGATTATACCAAAGCTCCCAAACGGGCGGGAGAGTGCGGATGACTCTGCAGCACCGAATGAGAGAAACTCCAGGTCCTCCTCAGCCAGGGTATCAAATTTGTAGAATTTTACAAACGTGTTCCCCCCTGACCACGTAGCTGCTCGGCAAAGTTGTAAAGCCGAGACCCCTCGGGCAGCCGCCCAAGATGAGCCCACCTTCCTTGTGGAATGGGAATTTACAGATTTTGGCTGTGGCAGGCCTGCCACAGAATGTGCAAGCTGAATTGTACTACAAATCCAACGAGCAATAGTCTGCTTAGAAGCAGGAGCACCCAGCTTTTTGGGTGCATACAATATAAACAGCAAGTCAGACTTTCTGACTCCAGCCGTCCTGGAATTATATATATATATATATATATATATATATATATATTTTCAGGGCCCTGACAACGTCTAGCAACTTGGAGTCCTCCAAGTCCCTAGTAGCCGCAGGCACCACAATAGGTTGTTTCAGGTGAAACGCTGACACCACCTTAGGAAGAAACTGGGGACAAGTCCGCAGTTCTGCCCTGTCCGAATGGAAAATTAAATATGGGCTTTTGTAAGACAAAGCCGCCAATTCTGACAATCGCCTGGCCGAGGCCAGGGCCAACAGCATGGTCACTTTCCATGTGAGATATTTCAAATCCACAGATTTGAGCGGTTCAAACCAATATGATTTGAGGAATCCCAACACTACGTTGAGATCCCACGGTGCCACTGGAGGCACAAAAGGGGCTGTATATGCAATACTCCCTTGACAAACGTCTGGACTTCAGGAACCGAAGCCAATTCTTTCTGGAAGAAAATCTACAGGGCCGAAACTTGAACCTTAATGGACCCCAATTTTAGGCTCATAGACACTCCTGTTTGCAGGAAGTGCAGAAATCGACCTAGTTGAAATTTCTTCGTGGGGCCTTCCTGGCCTCACCCACGCAACATATTTTCACCACATGTGGTGATAACGTTGTGCGGTCACCTCCTTCCTGGCTTTGACCAGGGTAGGTATGACCTCTTCCGAAATGCCTTTTCCCTTAGGATCCGGCGTTCAACCGCCCTGCCGTCAAACGCAGCCGCGGTAAGTCTTGGAACAGACATGGTACTTGCTGAAGCAAGTCCCTTCTTAGCTCCCGAGGCCATTAGTCCTCTGTGAGCATCTCTTGAAGTTCCGGGTACCAAGTCCCTCTTGGCCAATCCGGAGCCACGAGTATAGTTCTTACTCCTCTACGTCTTATAATTCTCAATACCTTGGTTATGAGAAGCAGAGGAGGGAACACATACACCGACTGTTACACCCACGGTGTTACCAGGACGTCAACAGCTATCGCCTGAAGGTCTCGTGACCTGGCGCAATACCTGTCCCGTTTTTTGTTCGGGCGGGACGCCATCATGTCCACCTTTGGTCTTTCCCAACGGTTCACAATCATGCGGAAAACTTCCCGATGAAGTTCCCACTCTCCCGGGTGGAGGTCGTGCCTGCTGAGGAAGTCTGCTTCCCAGTCGTCCACTCCCGGAATGAACACTGCTGACAGTGCTATCACATGATTTTCCGCCTAGCGAAAAATCCTTGCAGTTTTGCCACTGCCCTCCTGCTTCTTGTGCCGCCCTTTCTGTTTACGTGGGCGACTGCCGTGATGTTATCCCACTGGACCAATACCGGCTGACCTTGAAGCAGAGGTCTTGCTAAGCTTAGAGCATTATAAATTTGCTCTTAGCTCCAGTATATTTATGTGGAGAGAATTCTCCAGACTTGATCACACTCCCTGGAAATTTTTTCCCTGTGTGACTGCTCCCCAGCCTCTCAGGCTGGCCTCCGTGGTCACCAGCATCCAATCCTGAATGCCGAATCTGCGGCCCTCTAGAAGATGAGCACTCTGTAATCACCACAGGAGAGACACCCTTGTCCTTGGATATAGGGTTATCCGCTGATGCATCTGAAGATGCGATCCGGACCATTTGTCCAGCAGATCCCACTGAAGAGTTCTTGCGTGAAATCTGCCGAATGGAATCGCTTCGTAATAAGCCACCATTTTTACCAGGACTCTTGTGCAATGATGCACTGACACTTTTCCTGGTGTTAGGAGGATCCCGATTAGCTCGGATAACTCCCTGGCTTTCTCCTCTGGGAGAAACACCTTTTTCTGGACTGTGTCCAGAATCATCCCTAGGA
Source organism: Pseudophryne corroboree (assembly GCF_028390025.1). Classification (NCBI taxonomy): domain Eukaryota; kingdom Metazoa; phylum Chordata; class Amphibia; order Anura; family Myobatrachidae; genus Pseudophryne; species Pseudophryne corroboree. The sequence goes on along the minus strand of NC_086448.1, from coordinate 509,969,090 downwards.
CCAGCAGACGTGTCGTCGGAACAACTGCGGTTTTGGAATATTTAGAATCCACCCGTGCTGTCGTAGAACTACTTGAGATAGTGCTACTCCGACCTCCAACTGTTCTCTGGACCTTGTTCTTATCAGGAGGTCGTCCATTTTCTTTGAAGACGAATCCTCATTTCGGTCATTACCTTGGTAAGGACCCGGGGTGCCTTGGACAATCCAACGGCATCGTCTGAAACTGATAGTGACAGTTCTGTACCACGAACCTGAGGTACCCTTGGTGAGAAAGGCAAATTTTGGGACATGGAGGTAAGCATCCCTGATGTCCCGGGACACCATATAGTCCCCTTCTTCCCGGTTCGCTATCACTGCTCTGAGTGACTGCATCTGGATTTGAACCTTTGTAAGTGTTCAAATATTTCAGATTTAGAATAGGTCTCACCTAGCCTTCTGGCTTCAGTACCACCATATAGTGTGGAATAATACCCCTTTCCTTGTTGTAGGAGGGGTAATTTTATTATCACCTGCTGGGAATACAGCTTGTGAATTGTTTTCAATACTGCCTCCCTGTCGGAGGGAGACATTGGTACAGCAGACTACAGGAACCTGCGAGGGGGAAACGTCTCGACATTCCAATCTGTACCCCTTGGATACTACTTGTAGGATCCAGGGGTCCTGTACGGTCCCAGCGTCATGCTGAGAACTTGGTAGAAGCGGTGGAGGGCTTCTGTTCCTGGGAATGGGCTGCCTGCTTCAGTCTTCTTCCCTTTCCTCTATCCCTGGGCAGATATGACTCTTATAGGGACGAAAGGACTGAGGCTGAAAAGACGGTGTCTTTTTCTGCAGAGATGTGACTTAGGGTAAAAAACGGTGGATTTTCCAGCAGTTGCCGTGGCCACCAGGTCCCATGGACCGACCCCAAATAATTCCTCCCCTTTATACGGCAATACATCTTTGTGCCGTTTGGAATCTGCATCACCTGACCACTGTCGTGTCCATAAACATCTTCTTGCAGATATGGACATCGCATTTACTCTTGATGCCAGAGTGCAAATATCCCTCTGCGCATCTCGCATATATAGAAATGCATCCTTTAAATGCTCTATAGTCAATAAAATACTGTCCCTGTCAAGGGTATCAATATTTTTAGTCAGGGAATCTGACCAAGCCACCTCAGCTCTGCACATCCAGGCTGAGGCAATCTCTGGTCGCAGTATAACACCAGCATGTGTGTGTATACTTTTTTGGGATATTTTCCAGCCTCCTATCAGCTGGCTCCTTAAGTACGGCCCTATCTGTAGATGGTACCGCCACTTGTTCTGATAAGCATGTGAGCGCCTTATCCACCCTAAGGGGTGTTTCCCAACGCGCCCTAACTTCTGGCGGGAAAGGGTATACCGCCAATAATTTTCTATCGGGGGAAACCCACGCATCATCACACACTTCATTTAATTTATCTGATTCAGGAAAAACTACAGGTAGTTTTTTCACATCCCACATAATACCCTTTTTTGTGGTACTTGTAGTATCAGAAATATGTAACACCTCCTTCATTGCCCTTAACGTGTGGCCCTAAAGGAAAATACGTTTGTTTCTTCACCGTCGACACTGAAATCAGTGTCCGTGTCTGGGTCTGTGTCGACCGACTGAGGTAAATGGGCGTTTTACAGCCCCTGACGGTGTTTGAGACGCCTGGACAGGTACTAATTTGTTCGCCGGCCGTCTCATGTCGTCAACCGGCTTGCAGCGTGTTGACATTATCACGTAATTCCATAAATAAGCCATCCATTCCGGTGTCGACTCCCTAGAGAGTGACATCACCATTACAGGCAATTTGCTCCGCCTCCTCACCAACATTTTCCTCATACATGTCGACACACACGTACCGACATACAGCACACACATAGGGAATGCTCTGATAGAGGACAGGACCCACTAGCCCTTTGGGGAGACAGAGGGAGAGTTTGCCAGCACACACCAAAACGCTATAATTATACAGGGACAACCTTTATATAAGTGTTCCTCCCTTATAGCATTTTAATATATATTCATATCGCCAAATCAGTGCCCCCCCTCTCTGTTTTAACCCTGTTTCTGTAGTGCAGTGCAGGGGAGAGCATGGGAGCCTTCCCACCAGCATTTCTGTGAGGGAAAATGGCGCTGTGTGCTGAGGAGAATAGGCCCCGCCCCCTTTTCGGCGGGCTTCTTCTCCGGAGTCTGTGATATCTGGCAGGGGTTAAATACATCCATATAGCCTCAAGGGCTATATGTGATGTATTTTTCGCCATACAGGTATTATACATTGCTGCCCAGGGCGCCCCCCCCCCCGCGCCCTGCACCCTCCGTGACCGCTGTGTGAAGTGTGCTGACAACAATGGCGCACAGCTGCAGTGCTGTGCGCTACCTGATGAAGACTGAAAGTCTTCTGCCGCCTGGTTCCGGACCTCTTCAATCTTCAGCATCTGCAAGGGGGGTCGGCGGCGCGGCTCCGGGACGAACCCCAGGGCGAGACCTGTGTTCCGACTCCCTCTGGAGCTAATGGTGTCCAGTAGCCTAAGAAGCCAATCCATCCTGCACGCAGGTGAGTTCACTTCTCTCCCCTAAGTCCCTCGATGCAGTGAGCCTGTTGCCAGCAGGACTCACTGAAAATAAAGAACCTAAAAACTTTTTCTAAGCAACTCTTTAAGAGAGCCACCTAGATTGCACCCTGCTCGGACGGGCACAAAAACCTAACTGAGGCTTGGAGGAGGGTCATAGGGGGAGGAGCCAGTACACACCATGTGATCCTAAAAGCTTACTTTTTGTGCCCTGTCTCCTGCGGAGCCGCTAATCCCCATGGTCCTGACGGAGTCCCCAGCATCCACTAGGACGTTAGAGAAATAACTGAAAACTTCAGCATGCATAACTATCCACCCCCCTAAAGTCAGTACTTTGTATAGCCACCTTTTGCGGCAATTACAGCTGCAAGTCGCTTTGGATAAGTCTCTATGAGCTTGCCACATCTTGCTACTGGGATTTTTGCCCATTCCTCAAGGCAAAACTGCTCCAGCTCATTCATGTTGGATGGTTTCCACTTGTGAACAGCAATCTTCAAGTCTGACCACAGATTCTCAATTGGATTGAGATCTGGGCTTTGACTAGGCCATTCCAACACATTTAAATGTTTCCCCTTAAACCACTTGAGTGTTGCTTTAGCAGTATGCTTTGGGTCATTGTCCTGCTGGAAGGTGAACCTCCGTCCCAGTATCAAATCACAGGCAGACTGAAACAGGTTTTGTTCAAGAATATCCCTGTATTTAGCACCATCCATCTTTCCCTTGACTCAAAACAGTTTAGCAGTCCCTGCTGCTGAAAACCATCCCCACAGCATGATGCTGCCACCGCCGTATTTCACTGTGGGGATGGTGTTCTTAGGGTAATGGGATGTGTTGGCTTTGTGCCAGACATAGCGTTTTCCTGGGTGGCCGAAAAGATAAATTTTAGTCTCATCTGACCAGAGCACCTTTCTCCATACATTTAAGGAGTCGTCCACAAGCCTATTGGCAAACTCAAAATGTGCCTTCTTATTTTTAACACTAAGTAATGGCTTTTTTCTGGCCACTCTTCCGTAAAGCCCAGCTCTATGGAGTGTATGGCTTATTGTGGTCACATGTGCAGATACACCAGTCTCTGCTGTGGAACTCTGCAGCTCCTTCAGGGTTACCTTTGGTCTCTGTGCTGCCTCTCTGATTAATGCCCTCCTTGCCCGGTCTGTGAGTTTTGGTGACCGTCCCTCTCTTGGCAGGTTTGTTGTGGTACCATGTTCTTTCCATTTGAATATGATGGATTTGATGGTGCTCCGGGGAAATATCAAAGATTTGGATATTTTTTATAACCCAACTCTGACCTGTACTTCTCAACAACTTTGTCCCTAACTTGTTTGGAGAGCTTCTTGGTCTTCATGGTGTGATGCGTCTTGCTTAGTGGTGTTGCAGCCTCTGGGGCCTTTCTGAAGAGGTGTGTTTATACTGACAGATCATGTGACACATATTGCACACTGGTGGACTTCATTTCACTAATTACGTGACTTCTGAAGGTAATTGATTGCACACGAAGTTTTGAGGGGCTTCATAGCAAAGGGGGTGAATACATATGCACATGCCAATTTTAAAATTTTACAACTTGTCGGAAAGACGGCAGTTTCCAACAGGTTTAGGTCGGAAGGGGATCCGACCTATTCAATGCAGCCCCGTTTTTTCCGACAAGTCGGGAAATCCGACTTATCGGAAAGCTGTCGGAATGCACGTGGATCGGCAGAATAGCCGCCGATCCGCGTGCTTCTGTCGGAAAGGGGACCAAATCCGAGGAGGGGCCGACAAATCAGAGGAGGGGCCGAATCCTCTATCCACCCTGCTGAGCTGATGATCTCTCCGTGGTGAGCAGAAGCACTGGGGTGATGAGGAGCAGCGCCGAGGTGAGCAGCAGTGCCGGGGTGAGCAGCAGCGCCGGGGTGAGCAGCAGCGGCCAAATCCGACAGTTGGATTAGGCTCAAATCCAACAGTCGGATTTTGCCACTCTTTGAATAGGGGTTGTCGGATCCATTCCGACAACTGCATGTCGGAATGGATCCGACTCTTATACCCCATAGACTATTTTGAGCAAATCCATCACATAAAATTCAGATAAAAAAAAAAATTGAATTACAGGTTGTAATGTAACAAAATAGGTAAAAAGCCAAGGGGGTGAATACTTTAGCAAGACACTGTAGGATAACAAACTGAAGCTACTGTCTTACTTTCATAGGGTTCCTTGTTGTTCAGTATCACCCAAATCACTATGCCAAAACTGTACACATCTGATTTTTGAGTGGCCTTTTGATTTATACTCTTTAAGTGCTCTGGTGCCATGTAGCTCAACGTTCCAGCATTGCTCGTATTAGCTTTCCCACTTTTGCTGAGACTTTTTTGCCGAGCTGTTTCCTCTTTAGTTAAAGTGCTCCATTTCTGGAAGCCAGCAGCACCAAGGTCTGCAATCTGTTGGGATAAAAAGAAAAGAAAAACAATCTACCAACGGATTCTAAACATAAGATCACTTGTGAATAATCAGTTATGCAGGACAGTTTGCGTAGTCGCTTGCATTACTGCCTTACACCCCTTAGCTAATGAGATCACTTCCCACTCACGACCAATCTGTGAGTAGTTTGTATGTTCTCATTACGTTTGTGTGGGTTTCCTCACAAAAACATACTTGTTGGTTTAGACGTAAGAAAGGGATTTTAAAATAAGCGCATACCTTGTGTAAATGGCAAATATATATAAATCAATGTGATACTACCTTATAGAAGTACATAAAAATGTCTTTATTAAATGTTTTCAATCTAATATTAAGAAAACAGTCCTAATACCGGTATACAAATATTCACGACAAACATATAACACAGGACAAAAAATAAAACTGATGGAGAAATACTAGGGTACGTAAAGCATTATTCACCACCCAACCGAGAAATACAAGCCTCCACGAGGTATATTTACTAATTGATTTTGGAATCATCGTTATGAATCTTCAAAATTGATTGAAATCGATTCTTTTTGATTTTCTAAAATCCTTAAAAAAAATCCCTCATTTAATAAAAATCGATTTTGCATTCGATTTTCAAATCGAATTCGATGTGAAATCCTATTTGGAAGAGACTTTGAGTTGAATTTATGAAATCCCTTCCAAAATCGAACCTCAAATCCCCATTAAAATCCCCAGCAAAGTCGAATACAAGTCAAACAGAAATTCCTCATTGCTTATTATTGGGCCAAATGCATCTCACATGCACACTGATTAAAGGAGAAACTCTCTCTTTACACTGTTGTATACATGAAAACGTAACTGATGATTATATACTGTATATATTTTATTTATTTATTAACAGTTTCTTATATAGCACTGCAAATTCTATTGCGTTTTACAATTGGAATGTTTTACAGTGCATCCGGAAAGTATTCACAGCGCTTCACTTTTTCCACATTTTGTTATGTTACAGCCTTATTCCAAAATTGAATAAATAAATTTTTCCCTCAAAATACTATACACAATACCCCATAATGACAACGTGAAAAAGTTATTTTAAATTTTTTTGCAAATTTATTAAAAATAGAGAACTAAGAAATCACATATACATAAGTATTCACAGCCTTTGCCATGAAGCTCGAAATTGAGCTCAGGTGCATCCTGTTTCCACTGATCATCCCTGAGATGTTCTTACAGCTTAACTGGAGTCCACCTGTGGTAAATTCAGTTGATTGGACATGATTTAGAAAGGCACACACCTGCCTATATAAGGTCCTACACTTGACAGTGCATGTGTGAGCACAAACCAAGCATGAAGTCAAAGGAATTGTCTGTAGACCTCTGAGACAGGATTATCTCGAGGCACAAATCTGGGGAAAGGTACAGAAAAATATCTGCTGCTTTGAAGGTGCCAATTAGCACAGTAGCCTCCATCATCCGTAAATGGAGGACATTCGGAACCACCAGGACTCTACCTAGAGCTGGCCGGCCGTTTAAACTGAGCGATCAGGGGAGAAGGGTCCTAGTCAGGGAGGTGACCAAGAACCCGATGGTCACTCTGTCAGAGTTACAGCATTACTCTGTGGAGAGAGGAGAACCTTCCAGAAGGACAACCATCTCTGCAGCAATCCACAAATCAGGCCTGTATGGTTGAGTGGCCAGACGGAAGCCACTCCTTAGTAAAAAAGCACATGGCAGCCTGCCTGGAGTTTGCCAAAATGCACCTGAAGCACTCTCAGACCATGAGAAACAAAATTCTCTGGTCTGATGAGACAAAGGGGGAGATTCAAATGTTTGAAAAGTCGGTTGGATGTCTGTTTTTTCCTGTCTAATAGATAAGAAAAAACAGACTCCCAACTGACTTTTCAAACATTTGAATCTCCCCCAATGATTGAACTCTTTGGCAGGAATGCCAGGCGTCACCTTTGGAGGAAACCAGGCACCGCTCATCACCAGGCCAATACCATACCTACAGCGAAGCATGATGGTGGCAGTATCATGCTATGGGGATGTTTTACAGCAGCAGGAACTGAGAGACTAGTCAGGATAGAGGGAAAGATGAATGCAGCAATGAACAGAGACATACTGGATGAAAGCTGATCCAGAGCGCTCTTGACCTCAGACTGCGGCAACGGTACATTTTTCAACAAGACAACTACCCTAAACACACAACCAAGATATCAAAGGAGTGGCTTCAGGACAACCCTGTGAATGTCCTTGAGTGGCCCAGCCAGAGCCCAGACTTGAATCCGATTGAACATCTCTGGAGAGATCTGAAAATAGCTGTGTACCGACGCTTCCCATTCAACCTGATGGAGCTTGAGAGGTGCTGCAAAGAGGAATGGGCGAAACTGCCCAAAGATAGGCGTGCCAAGCTTATGGCATCATATGCAAAAAGACTTGAGGCTGTAATTGCTGCCAAAGGTGCATCAACAAAGTATTGAGCAAAGGCTGTGAATACTTATGTACATGTGATTTATTTTTTCACGTTGTCATTATGGGGTAATGTGTGTAGAATTTTGAGGGAAAAAATTAATTTACTGGAATAAGGTTGTAACATAATAAAATGTGGAAAAAGTGAAGCACTGTAAATACCTTCCAGATGCACTGTAAATTCTTACAGCTGAAATAGTTGGCAATAAGCGTAGCTCTAATCTACCTTCATGGCTACCTTCCACTTTCTGTGCGCACACAGTCAGTTATTGGTAAAAAAACAGTCTGCCTGATCCCTGTTTATTGCATAATCTGGGGGGAGTGGTGTATTTCAGCCAATTATGCAATAGACGGCAGCAGAGCACAATATCAAAACACTTTTTCCAAATGATATAATATGTCTTCCGAATATTTTTTTTTTTTACATAATCCAAAGGTGCTTTCTGTCATGGGTTGGGTGGCTATATCTGCCTCTTTTTTTTTTTTTTTTTTAAACAATTTTATTCACAGAAGTAAAAGCACAAAAAAAAAAAAAACTCCACAAATCAACGAAACAAGTGTCATGTAAGGTACATTACATACAGAAGAATATGCACATGAGGCAATTGAAGAACAGAAAAGTACAGGGACAAACCAAAAGAGTATGGGTGTACAAAAAGGCTGGAAAGGCCTAGAATCGGATTTAAAAAGGGTGGCCGGCATCCAACATGGCCATATTGTACCTTGTGGTGAGGCTAAAACTTTTGCGCAAGAGTGATTTAGTTTCTGGGGGCAGTGTAGTGATATAGGGCAACCAGATGTCAAAGAAAGTCGCAGTCCGTTTTTCTTTTTGTAGGGAAACCTCAGACCAATCCATTGTGAATAGATGGGATAACCTGGGATATAAAAGAGTAATAGGTACAGGGTCTGGAGAGATCCGCTGGGATAGTATCATCTTTTTAGCTGAGGCGGGTAGTTTATTAAGCAATTTCAAGTTACCACTAGTTAAACCAGATCTCGATTCAGCAGGCACTATACCCCAAAAGGCCCATATGTCAGTAATAGTGAAGGATAGGTGTAGGACGCGAGTAATGTAGGTTTGAAGGGCAGACCACAGGAAGTAAACCCGGGGACATGACCAAAGACAGTGTTTAATGTCGGCACCCAGATCTCCATACTTGAAGCAAGCCGACGTGTCCACTTTGCCCATCAAAAATGTAACCTTGGGCGAGAAGTATGCCCTATGTAGAATTTTGTGGTTCATCTCTACATATGATATAGAGACCAGGTGTTTGTTCAAAGTTTGGTAAGCAGAAAGCAAAGACTTCATGGTGAGACCAGTGAAATCATCCTCCCATTTCAGCAGTCCCCCTGAACCTCCCTCAAGGGTCAGTACTAAGCGGGCTTGGTCATATATGTGTGTGGTAGTGAGTGGAGATCCTGGATTGCGTCGTACAACACTGTCAAGGTACGTGGACACACCTCTATCCCCTAAAGTGGACAGAATCGAGGTGACGTAATTACAGGCCTGCAGGAAGGGGAACAGAGATATTGGTAATGTCAGGAAGTTCTCCTGGAGTTGTGTACGTGTTAAGAGAGTAAATGATTCCGATTGTAAAAATTGGAATATATAACAGAGGCCATGCCTGTGCCATAACCTAAAAATTGGGGACGTGAGGTGGGGTTGAAAGTTGGGGTTTCCCCATAATGGGAAAAATATAGACTGGTAGCGTAACAAACGTACTCTGGGGCGCAAAGTACAACACAGGCGGAGTAGATTAAGCAATTGGATTTAATTGATGGCAGGAGAGCCTGAGGTGGAGTATGTAGCAAAGAAACTAGGTTCCAACTGGGTGCTAGATGGCTGTTGGAATAAGTTTGGGTGCCACTGATCCAATCAGAGGCTATTCTGTAATTAGCTGCTAGGGCATAGGATCGTAAGCACGGCAGGTTTAGACCTCCCCGCTCACGTTTTTGCTGGAGTTTAGAGGTGTTTGTTTGCCCATATGAATTTAGAAAGGGCTCTATTCAAGTTTGACAATAGGTATTTAGATGGATAAATGGGAAAAGTTTGGATGATATAGAGAAAACAAGGGAAACTGATCATTTTAAAGAGATGGCAGCGACCAATATATGTTAAAGGAAGGTGGGCCCATTTGGAAAAATCTAGGAGGGTTTTCTGAAGGAGCAGGTTGTAATTACAGTCATGTAATAGAGACGGATGGCGTGGTATCTGTATGCCTAAATAAGTGAGGCAGTTGTTCTGGGCCCAACGGAATGGGAAGGAATCCCGCCAACCTAGTTGTCCTTCTGGGAAAAAGCCAAAGCCTCCATCTGAAGATAATTGATCTTAAATCCTGAAACCGCTTCAAAGTCTGTCACTAGTGTAAAGGACCTTTGGGATAGCCGTTTTAGGGTTGGTGAAGTAGAGTAGAATGTCATCGGCAATAGCCGAAAACTTCACCTCCACCTCCCCAATCATTATCACCCGCCAAAGGGGTTCCTTATGAAAGAGTCTAAAAAGAGTCTAAAATTGCAAGATTGAACAGTAGAGGGGAGAGAGGGCAGCCTTGCCTCGTTCCTCTGGCCAAAGCAAAACAGTGGATGTTGTTAGAATTGACGGTGAGAAAGGCCTTAGGGTTATCGTAAAGGGTAGAAAATACTTTTAGGAAGGGGGTACCAAAGCCCTGTATTTAGAAAATTCGGGAAAGATGTGCCCAGGATACCCGGTCAAATGCCTTGTCGGCATCGCAACTTACTACCAGGTTATCCACTAAGCCGGCCTGGTGTGTCGCCTTCATGACAGCTAGAAGTGTCCGAATATTATGGACCGAGTGTCTCTTACTCATGAATCCCATTTGGGCAGGGTGAATTAATTTGGAGATTAAGGGTTGGAGTCGGGAAGCAATACGTTTTATGAATATCTTAAAGTCCTGATTAAGTTAAGAAATCGGTCTATAAGAGGAGGGAAGGGCGGGGTCCTTGTTTGGTTTCAAAAGCAAAAAGTTCCCAGCAACATTAAACTGTGTGTGTGGGGGGGGGGGAGGGGTTACCCGAGAGAATTGAATTAAACAGTTGGGCAAGAAGTGGGAAGACTTGCGACGTCAGGGATTTATAATATGTGGCGGATAGACCATCTGGCCCCGGGAACTTGCCTGTAGGCAACGATTTAATCGTCTGTTCTATTTCCTGCGTCGTGACAGGTGACATGAGGAATTCTCTGTCATCATCAGTAAGGACCGGGAGGTTTAGATGGGTCAGAAAGTCCATTCATGTTGCAGGGTTATCTACCGGGGCGCTATAGAACGATTCAAAGTAGGTCAAAAAGGTCAAACTTATATCAGTGTGAGAGGTAGAGAGGGTGTCGTCAGGGAGTTCAGTTGAAAGGATAGGTGCAGCTGCCGTGGATGCTCGTACCATGTTGGCCAAGAGTTTTCCCGGGTCTATTACCCCAACGAAAATAAAGATTTTTCTGATAGTTAAGATTCATCTGGGCCCTTTCAGAACAGAGGGTGTCATAGAGATCCTTAGCCTGTTTATATAAGAGGCGAGAGGATTCTGAGGGGTTGGCCAATAAGGTGGAGTAAGCCACAGAGACTGCCGTGGTATAATGTGGCCTCTTAAGACCGTTTTAGATGCTGCCCAGAGGAGATTAATGCCCGGGCGATGGACATCATTTTCTACAAGGTAATTAGAAAAAGACTGCGCTAAGTGAGTTTTAAAATAATCAGTGGATGCTAAATAGTCAGGGAATTTCCAGTTATAGGAAAAAGTTTTGGGGTGAAGTAAGGTAATTGTCATCCAAATGGGAGCATGGTCCAATAATAGAATATTCTTTATGGCCACTTGTTCTATTTTATATAAAAGAGAACCTAATACCAGCCAGTAGTCCAAATGGGAAAAGGAGTTGTGGGGATGGGAGTAGAAGGTGTATTCACGGGAGACGGGATGGAAAAATTTCCAGGAGACTACGAGGGCGAGGGAGTCAAGGAGAAGGGAAACCGTGGGGGGGGGGGGGGGTGATCTGTTGTTAAGGCGATGAGGACCTCCCGAGACATCCAGTTCTGGGTCAAAAATTACACTAAGGTCTCCGCCCAGAATGATAAATCCCTCCGCCCATGCCTTTAATTTGGAATAAACATCTGAAAAAAAGGATGCACTCGGGCCAGTAGGGGCGTAGAGGCAAACTAAGGTATATAATTGACCCTCTAAATTGACTTTCAAGAAGAGAAAACGGCCTTCTGGGTAGCACCACTCATCACGAATGATGTAGTGGACTGATTTGCTAAACAATATCAGAACCCCATGGGATTTATTATGATAAGAGGCAAAGTGAAAACGTTGTACCCAAGTGTCACGCAATGTATTAGGGTCGGAGGCCCTCCAGTGTGTTTCCTGGAGAAAAACAATATCTGGACGGAGTTTTTTCAAGTGACTCAGTACTTTTTTACGTTTGATGGGGGTGTTGAGCCCTTCAACGTTCCAGGATACACATTTAAAAGAGGTTTTAGAGTGTGGGGGAACGGTAGCTAATAGGGACGACATGATATTATCCTATACCCTTCCTGGGAAATGTAAAACAGTGAGGTGGGAGAACAGTGGACATTGGCCCATCCCAGCAAGTAGGCCAATGGGGGCATGCAAATAACAATTGTAAACAAATACGTAATCGACATCTAAAAGTGGAGTGTGTGGAGAAGAACACGAGAAATATAACAAGCATAACCTGTCAAACATTTTCAAAATTTTAAGAACCCAATAAGGAGGCCGGAGAGGCCAAACATATTCATTAACAATAACTGCAAGAACAAATAGGAGAAAGAAGCAGGAGAAAAAGGAGAAGAGAAGTTGAAAAAGCATGGAAAAAGAAGAAAAGGAGCGCTAGGCCCCAACCCCACCAAATAGGCTGAGGACCTCCAAATAGATGCAGGACCTCCCCGACATCACAGAACTAATTATGAACATAATTAACAGCGTATCAGAACTATGACATCGATACTTATCAAACTCAGCTATCAATCCGCGTCAACAGAGGACCTTGGCGAAACAGAGTCCAAAGAGGCAAAAAAGTTCAGTGCAGCTTGCGGAGTATCAAGAAAGGTGGTGGTACCGTTGTAATGCACCCTGAGTTTAGCGGGATATAGAAGCGCAAAACGAATGCCCTTGGAGAACAGCTCGGTGCACACTAGGAAAAATTCCCGATGTTTAGTGGAGACTTGGAAGGAAAAGTCCTGAATCAATAAAAGTCGGGTGTCCTCGTATTTGAGGTCTTTCAGCTTCCGGGAAGCGTCCAGAATTGAGATCTTGTCGAGGTAGTTCAACAGACGGAATATGACAGGACGGGGGCATTGTGGCTGTTTATCACGCTGGTCTGGACCGATACAGTGTGCCCTCTCTACTTGGAGCGGTCTGGCCAATGACGGTAGCCCCAAAGCTTCGGGTAACCAGGAGGACACAATATAAAGCAATTCTTTAGGTCTCACTGATTCCGGCAAATCAATAAGGCGCAAATTATTCCGGCGATTCCGATTTTCAAGTTCCTCTAGTTTGTCTTGAAATGCCAGCATATTAGTGTCCTGTGCACTATCAGGCATTTGCAAAGCCTGAGTTTGTGCAGCTAGTGTCTACCCAACACAAGTGAATTAACAAATTATCTATAGAAATCTGCGCCTGGGATTTGGGTGTGAAAACACCTACCTGTTTTTTGTCCTGTGCATGCAACAAAGTTTTCACCTCCGTCAATTCATCCTCCAGGGCTGAAATTCTATCTTTGGCTTCTGTTAAATGAGAGGTGTGTTGTTTCAGAAGCGCGGTTGCAGAGGTCACGGCCTCGGTGAGAGGGGCTAGTTTGGCGTCGAGTAGTGGGGATAATATGTCCGATATTTCCTTGGCTCTCTTAGTCGTGTCAGAACAAGCGGAGGTCGGATCAGGGGAGTCCAAGGAGTCATCCCTGGAGGGAGAGGTTCGGAGAGGGGATGAATTGACCGCAGGAAACTTCTCTTTCTGTTTCTGGGTCTGAGAATTTTTTGTGTTCCTGGGCGTTTTCGCCACATACTTATCCATGGTGAATTAGGGTAGTATAGTAAGATAATAAGATACGCTACAATGAGGTGTCCACAATAAGCTGTTTGATTGATATCATGCAGGACAAGTGATGCCAGGGGAGGAGAGGGGTCACAAGTCAATATCTCACCAAGGCAGAGCTGTGGGGCCATAGTATGGCAGGGAGGGGGGGCTGCCTAGTACAAGCAGCCTAGCAGTGTAGCCCTTCCAAGAGTGTGCCTATACAGAACAGAGAGGGAGGGGACGGCAGCCCTCGTTCCTTTGTGTAGAGTCCCCCAGTTAGCAGGCAGCATCCAGCACAGTACCCGCCGCAATGGTGACAAATGACAGTACTCACTGTGGAGCAGGCACAAACAGCGCTGTCCAGGACGTCCGAGGAAGTCTTTGCAGGTAGCTGCAGCTGTAGGAAGCACAGCGCTGCTGTGATGAGCCCGGCTGGAAGGCACAACTTGTTGGAGGCAGGAGGCCCAGGTCAGAGGCGAATGGTGGAGACGCCGCTCCCGGGAAGCACTCGCGAGGCTGGAAGCCGGGTCCCATCCGCGATCACACCGCCGCTACAAGGAGGCCGGCAGCCGCAGGCTGTGGCTCTCCATCTGGGGATCCAGCGGCTTCACTAGCGGAGGTAAGGAAGCAGACGTCTGTAGGTCAGGGTCCTGGCCAGGAAGCTCCGATGCCGGGGTTATGTGGGCCCAAGATGGCGGCCGAAGGAGCCTGCGTGTCACAAAACACCTTTGTTCCGGTAGGGCATGGGTGGTGGGAAGCCGGGTATAATGTCCTCTTGCCCACTGCTATCTCCCAGAGGTGTCCCGATGTTGGAGGGGGCTCTGCACCCGGTGGAAATACAATTTTCGGGTGTATTAGTCAAGGGGGAGCGGAGAGCTCGTTTAAAACGTGGCCAGCTGTGAGGTCCGCCCACCGGAAATCTCGTATCTGCCTCTTTATACGTATGCTCAGCAGGAGTTTGTGGATTTGACAATGGAGTCAAAAGCCAGGGGCATAAGTATACACAGTAATATAGTTGTTGAGGTTGAAAAAATACAATTTGTTCACCGAGTTCAATCTATGTTTAATCTCAGTATTAAAGGTTGTATCCTTGAATTTTTTTCTGCTAAAAATTTGTCTAACCCTTTCTTAAACATATCAATTAAGTCATCTAGTACAACCTTCTCCGGCAGTGAATTCCATATCTTTACCGCCCTCACTGTGAAGAAACCCTTTCTTCGCTGTGTATGAAAGGTCCTCTCCTCCAACCTTAGGGGGTGGCCACTCGTTCTGTGTACACATCACTTGATAAACAATTCATCTGCTAATTCCCTATATTGCCCCTTAATGTATTTGTAAATATTAATCATGTCTCCTTTAAGCCGCTTCTTTTGTAATGTAAACATATCTAACCTGGTTAGCCTTTCATTATAATCTAACGACCCTAAGCCATTAATCAATTTTGTAGCTCTTCTCTGAACTTTTTCAAGTTCCAATATAACTTTTTTTAAAGTGTGGTGCCCAGAACTGTACACAGTATTCCAAATGTGGCCGTACTGTACACAGTATTCCAAATGTGGTCGTACCAACGATTTATATAGTGGCAGGATTACACTTTCTTCCCTTGTCTCCATCCCCCGTTTTATGCATGCTAATACCTTAGTTGCCTTTGCTACTGCTCACTCACACTGGGCTCTGCTACTAAGTCTACTGTCCATGAGCACACCCAAATCTTTCTGCATTACCGATTCGCCTAACATTTACCTATTTAATGAATAAATTGCATGTTTGTTGTTAGTCCCAAAATGCATGATTTTGCATTTCCCTATATTAAACCTCATACTCCACCTAGCTGCCAAAACTTCCAGTTTGGATAAGTCATTCTGTAGACAATCAATATCTCTGATTTAATTATTTTACACAATTTAGTGTCATCTGCAAAAATGGAAACATTGCTTTCAAGACCGTCTCCCAGGTCATATATAAATATGTTAAACAGTAATGGCCCTAGTACAGACCCATGAGGTACACTACTTAATACTTTAGTCCAGTTTGAGTAATTGACATTTACCACAACTCTCTGTTCCCTATTATCCAACCAATTTTTGACCCATGTACAATTTTGCTTCCAAGTCCAACCTTTTCTAGTTTGTGCATCAACCTCATGTGCGGTACAATTTCAAAGGCTTTTGCAAAATCTAAAAAGACCACATCCACTGTGTTTCCCAGGACTAAGTTCACACTCACTACCTCAAATAAGCTAATTAAGTTTGTTTGACATGGCCTATCCCTCACAAATTCATGCTGGTTCCTACAAATAAGCTTGTAGGACCCTACGGATGGTGTAGCACTGAGGTCATGGGTTTGATTCCCACCATGGCCCTAACTGTGCGGAGCTTGTATATTCTCCCCGTACTTGAGGGTTTCCTCCAGGTACTCCGGTTTCCGTCCACAATCCAAAAATCTACTGGTAGGTTGACTGGCTTCCAACAAAAATTATCCCTAGTGTGAATGTGTCTGTGTGTACATGTAATAGGTAATATAGATTGTAAGCTCCACTGGGGCAGGGACTGATGTGAATGGCCAAATATTCTCTGGAAAGCGCTGCGGAATATGTGTGCACTATATAAATAACTGGTAATAAATAAACAATAAAGAAATACTCCTGAATGCTATCCCTCAGTATATTTTCTAATGTTTTCCCCACTATAGATGTTAGACTTATTGGTCTATAGTTTCAAGGATGGGTTTTGCTACCTTTTTTAAATAATGGCACCACATCTGCTATTCGCCAGTCCCTTGGTACCAATCCAGATGTAATTGAATCATTGAAGATTAAATATAAAAGCCTTTCTATTTCCATGCTTAGCTCCATTAAAACCCTTGGGTGAAGTCCATCCGGGCCAGGAGATTTATTAGTCTTAAGTTTGCTTAGTCGCTCACGGACTTCTTCCTCACTGAAACAAGTACTAAGTAATGGGGCATTGTCATTTACGTTATTATATAAACTTCCCACCATGTGTTATTCTCAAGTAAAAGCTGACAATTTTTTTATTTCTAAGTTTCTTCCTTGTCATCAATAATCAAAATGCCCAATTCACTTTTTAAGGGTCTTATATTGTCATTTTTTTAACCTTTTACTGTTGGTATACTAAAAGAACTTTTTGGGGTTTGATTCACTATCCTTTACAATTTGTTTTTCATTTTCTATTCTAGCCAGTCTGATTTCCTTTTTGCACTTTTTATTACAAACCTTACAGTAGAGAAAAGCCCCCTCATTCCCATCTGACTTAAATGCTTTAAAAGTCTGCCTTTTTTTTCATTTCTACACTTACCTTCTTTCTTAAGCCACATCAGCTCATACTTCGTACTACTGCCTTTGTTGCCCACGGGAATGAACTCATGCGTATACAGTATTTGTCTAGCAACATTTTAAACGCATCCCACATTTCGACAGTGTTCATACCCTTAAATAATATATCCCAATCTATGTCCTTTAAAGCGTGCTTAAGCCTAGTAAAGTTTGCCTTTCTAAAATGAAAGGTCTTAGTTGAGCTCTTACATTGCTGCTTTTTTAAACTTATTTCGAATAAGGCCATATTATATCTCAATTACCCAAAGTCTCCCTTACCTTAATATTTGATATTACCTAGAATATTCCTGTTTCTAGTTGGTTCCTCTATCACTTGGGACAAGTAGTGATCTTTTATTACATTTAAAAACCTGTTACCTCTTGCTGTGTCACATGACTCACTTAACTTTTTCTTCTTGAGCACCTACAGTATGTGTACTATAGAAATTGTTATTCTCATTTAACCAGTTTATGGCTGGGTAATTAAGATCCCCCATAATTAATACTTCCCCCATTCCTGCAGCTTTTTCAAATTGCTGTAAGAGGTGTGCTTCCTCAGTCACACTGATATCTGGTGGTTTATAGCATGTCCCTATTAGTAGCTTCTTTGAGCATTTGCCTCCATTTATTAATTCCACTCGTAAAGACTCTACGTTGTCCCATGTACCCTCATAATGTCTTTAAAAAAGGTTTTAAGATTGACTTAACATAGAGACATACGCCTCCTCCCGTTTATTTACCCTGTATCTCCTGAAGAGGGTATAGCCCTTTAAGTTTACTGCCCAGCCATGAGAATCATCCCTTCATGTTTCAGTAATACCTATAATATCATATTGTTCGTTCATTGCTACCACTTCTAAATCCCCCAATTTGGCCGAAAGGCTTCTTGCATTTGCCAACATACATTTTAGATTAGTAACACACTTAACAGGATTATTTTGTTTTGATAGGATTCGTTTTCTTTTTTGTTGAAAGCCATAGCCTAAATAACCTTTTTTGGTGGAAGGGGAACAAATTAGAACAATATACAGGTTGAGTATCCCATATCCAAATATTCCGATATACGGATTATTCCGAAATACAGAATTTTTGGAGTGAGAGCGAGATAGTGAAACCTTTGCTTTCTGATGGCTCAATGTACACAAACTGTGTTTAATTCACAAAGTTATTAAAAATATTGTATTAAATAACCTTCAGGCTGTGTGTTTAAGGTGTATATGAAGCATAAATGAATTGTATGAATGTACACACACTTTGTTTAATGCACAACGTTATTAAAAATATTGGGTAAAATTACCTTCAGGCTGTGTGTAAAAGGTGTATATGAAACATAAATGCATTCTGTGCTAAGACATAGGTCCCATCACCATGATATCTCCTTATGGTATGCGATTATTCCAAAATACGGAAAAATCCGATATCCAAAATACTTCTGGTCCAAAGCATTTTGGATAAGGAATACTCAACCTGTAATTACAAATACTATTAGCTACTTTATAAGTGGTGTAGTAGGGTATGCCTGCGGTCAGGCTCCCGGCGACCAGCATACCGGCGCCGGAATCCCGACCGCCGGCATACCGACAGCTGGGCGAGCTATCTATTCTCCCTCCAGGGGGGTCGTGGACCCCCAAGAGGGAGAAAAGATGTTGGTATGCCGGCGGTCGGGATTCCGGCGCCGGTATGCTGGTCGTCGGGAGCCCGGCCGCTGGCAAACAGAAGACCACCCCTTTATAAGCACATACTGGTATTTTACACAACAACCATCCCTCTGGCATTTTTCCCACAAGAATGTTTGCAGTCAGGGATGAATTGCTAAGGATGTAGGTATCATGGGACAAATCCGGATAGTCAGTTACAACACTAATGATTTTAAAATTCATTATATCATACAGCCAAATTGCCCAAAATAGTGCTCTGGTGCTATCTATTGCACATTCATGGAATAAGTATGATGTCTATAAGTATAAATATGCATGAATATGTATTCAACTCATCAAGCTGCTGATGGTGCTCCGATGAATCCTCCAGGGTTATCTCAGTCAGGTGGTGATTTGCATTGTGCAGGTAGGTGCACAACATACCATAACCTTGGATGTCCATTATTACTACTTCCACGCTGCCCTACCTGCTTCTGGGTACTTAAAAAGTAATCACTATCAATTTCCTATCATTAGAATGGTGTTTAGAAGCCAAAATCAAATTTCTAACATCATTCTAAACATTTGGGGATTTGAAGTTCAATTTTGAGTACAATTTCAAATCGATTCGCAAATCGAATTTTTATTAAATGAGGGGATTCTATGTTGGCCTATGGGAAAACATCAATGCTTTCAGAAATTCAATTTCTATTGGGCTGCGAGTTGAATTTGGCTTTAGACAATCGATTTGGTCTTTAGTAAATCTTTAGTAAATCTCTTCAATCCAAATTGAATGGAAATCGAATGCCAAATACCTTGAAATTTCAATATCAAATTTTAGTAAATATACCCCAGACAGATCTTGTGATTCCTGGACATGCAGGCCCTCTAACATGACCCCTTCCATCAGGTACAAAATGCTCTGCTCCTGTGTTTTACTCTTAATTTATGTGCTGTCCCATCTTGAAACACCTTTCATGTCAATGAACAAGATCAACACAGGTGACAGCAATCATCAATTGAGAGTGAAGTCCAGCTGAAGAGCATTTTGTAATAAAAACAAAAAATATACCCAAGGCGCTGGAAAAGAATTATAAATCAATATACCAAAAAAGGGTGTATATAAATCTATTTTGGTGATATATAACAATGAGTGAATCAAGCTGCTGTGTTAAATGGTAGACAACAAATAAATGCTAATAAAGAAAAAGAAAACCAGCGCTGCAGTCAATCAATTACTCAGAACTAAAAATAAGAATTTACTCACCGGTAATTCTATTTCTCGTAGTCCGTAGTGGATGCTGGGAACTCCGTAAGGACCATGGGGAATAGACGGGCTCCGCAGGAGACTGGGCACTCTAAAAGAAAGATTAGGTACTATCTGGTGTGCACTGGCTCCTCCCTCTATGCCCCTCCTCCAGACCTCAGTAAAGGAAACTGTGCCCGGAAGAGCTGACACAACAAGGAAAGGATTTGGAATCCAGGGTAAGACTCATACCAGCCACACCATTCACACAGTACAACTTGTGATAACCATACCCAGTTAACAGTATGAACAACAACTGAGCCTCAGTAACAGATGGCTCACAACAATAACCCTTTAGTTAAGCAATAACTATATACATGTATTGCAGAGAGTCCGCACTTGGGACAGGCGCCCAGCATCCACTACGGACTACGAGAAATAGAATTACCGGTGAGTAAATTCTTATTTTCTCTGACGTCCTAGTGGATGCTGGGAACTCCGTAAGGACCATGGGGATTATACCCAAGCTCCCAAACGGGCGGGAGAGTGCGGATGACTCTGCAGCATCGAATGAGCAAAGGCAAGGTCCTCCTCAGCCAGGGTATCAAACTTGTAGAACTTAGCAAATGTGTTTGAACCCGACCAAGTAGCAGCTCGGCAAAGCTGTAAAGCCGAGACCCCTCGGGTAGCCGCCCAAGAAGAGCCCACCTTCCTTGTGGAATGGGCTTTTACTGATTTAGGATGTGGTAACCCTGCCGCAGAATGAGCTTGCTGAATCCTGTTACAGATCCAGCGCGCAATAGTTTGCTTTGAAGCCGGAGCACCAAGTTTGTTGGGTGCATGCAGGATAAACAGCGAGTCAGTTTTCCTGACTCCAGCCGTCCTGGCTACATAGATTTTCAAAGCCCTGACTACGTCCAGCAACTTGGAAGCCTCCAAGTCCCGAGTAGCCGCAGGCACCACAATAGGTTGGTTCAAATGAAACGCTGATACCACCTTTGGGAGAAATTGGGGACGAGTCCTCAATTCTGCCCTGTCCATATGGAAGATCAGATACGGGCTTTTACATGACAAAGCCGCCAATTCTGACACACGCCTAGCTGAAGCCAAGGCCAACAGCATGACCACCTTCCACGTGAGATACTTTAACTCCACGGTCTTAAGTGGCTCAAACCAGTGTGATTTCAGGAAATCCAACACAACGTTAAGATCCCAAGGTGCCACTGGAGGCACAAAAGGGGGCTGAATATGCAACCTTAACAAACGTCTGAACTTCAGGCAGTGAAGCCAGCTCTTTTTGAAAGAAAATAGATAGGGCCGAAATCTGGACCTTTATGGATCCTAATTTTAGGCCCATAGTCACTCCTGACTGTAGGAAGTGCAGGAATCGACCCAGCTGGAATTCCTCTGTAGGGGCCTTCCTGGCCTCACACCAAGCAACATATTTTCGCCATATACGGTGATAATGTTTTGCTGTCACGTCTTTCCTAGCCTTTATCAGCGTAGGAATAACTTCATCCGGCGTTCAACCGCCATGCCGTCAAACGCAGCTGCGGTAAGTCTTGGAACAGACAGGGCCCCTGCTGTAACAGGTCCTGTCTGAGAGGCAGAGGCCATGGGTCCTCTGAGATCATTTCTTGTAGTTCTGGGTACCAAGTTCTTCTTGGCCAATCCGGAACGATGAGTATAGTTCTTACTCCTCTCTTTCTTACTATCCTCAGTACCTTGGGTATGAGAGGAAGAGGAGGGAACACATAAACCGACTGGTACACCCACAATGTCACTAGTGCGTCCACAGCTATCGCCTGAGGGTCCCGTGACCTGGCGCAATATTTTTTTAGCTTTTTGTTGAGGCGGGACGCCATCATGTCCACCTGTGGCAGTTCCCAATGGTTTACAATCTGTGTGAAGACTTCTTGATGAAGTCCCCACTCTCCCGGGTGGAGGTCGTGCCTGCTGAGGAAGTCTGCTTCCCAGTTGTCCACTCCCGGAATGAACACTGCTGACAGTGCTATCACGTGATTCTCCGCCCATCGAAGAATCCTTGTGGCTTCTGCCATTGCCATCCTGCTTCTTGTGCCGCCCTGGCGGTTTACATGGGCGACCGCCCTGATGTTGTCTGACTGAATCAGTACAGATTGGTTCTGAAGCAGGGGCTCTGCCAATATATTTATGTGTAGAGAGGTCTCCAGACTTGACCACTGTCCTTGGAAGTTTCTTCCCTGAGTGACTGCCTCCCATCCTCGGAGGCTTGCATCCGTAGTCACCAGGATCCAGTCCTGTATGCCGAACCTGCGTCCCTCGAGAAGATGAGCACTCTGCAGCCACCACAGCAGAGACACCCTGGCCCTTGGGGACAGGGTGATCAACCGATGCATCTGAAGATGCGATCCGGACCATTTGTCCAACAGATCCCACTGAAAGATCCTTGCATGGAACCTACGAAGGGAATTGCTTCGTAAAAAGCCACCATCTTTCCCAGGACTCGTGTGCAGTGATGCACCGACACCTGTTTTGGTTTCAGGAGGTCCCTGACCAGAGATGACAATTCCTGGGCCTTCTCCACCGGGAGAAACACCTTCTTCTGTTCTGTGTCCAGAATCATTCCCAGGAAAAGCAGACGCGTCGTAGGGATCAGCTACGACTTTGGGATATTCAGAATCCAGCCGTGCTGTTGCAACACTTCCTGAGAGAGTGCTACGCTGACCAACAACTGCTCTTTGGACCTCGCCTTTATGAGGAGATCGTCCAAGTACGGGATAATTATAACTCCCTTTCTTCAAAGGAGTATCATCATTTCGTCCATTACCTTGGTAAATATTCTCGGAGCCGTGGAGAGACCAAACGGCAACGTCTGGAATTGGTAATGACAGTTCTGTACCACAAACCTGAGGTACTCCTGGTGAGGTGGGAAAATGGGGACATGCAAGTAAGCATCCTTGTTGTCCAGCGACACCATAAAATCCCCCTCTTCCAGGCTTGCAATAACCGCCCTGAGCGATTCCATTTTGAACTTGAACTTCTTTATATAAGTGTTCAAGGATTTTAATTTCAGGATGGGTCTCACCGAACCGTCCGGTTTCGGTACCACAAACATTGTGGAATAGTAACCCCTGCCCTGTTGAAGGAGGGGGACCTTGATTATCACCTGCTGGAGGTACAGCTTGTGAATTACCGCCAGTACTACCTCCCTTTCCCTGGGAGCAGCTGGCAAGGCTGATTTGAGGTAACGGCGAGGGGGAGTCGCCTCGAACTCCAGCTTGTATCCCTGAGATACAATTTGTACAGCCCATAGATCCACTTGTGAGCGAACCCACTGGTTGCTGAAGTTTCGGAGACGCGCCCCCACCGCACCTGGCTCCGCCTGTGGAGCCCCAACGTCATGCGGTGGACTTAGTGGAAGCAGGGGAGGATTTTTGTTCCTGGGAACTGGCTGCCTGGTGCAGCTTCTTTCCTCTACCCTTGCCTCTGGCCAGAAAGGATGCTCCTCTGACCCGCTTGCCTTTCTGAGGCCGAAAGGACTGCATTTGATAATACGGTGCTTTCTTAGGCTGTGAGGGAACCTGAGGCAAAAAAGTCGACTTCCCAGCAGTTGCTGTGGATACGAGGTCCGAGAGACCGTCCCCAAATAGTTTCTCACCTTTATAAGGCAAAACTCCCATGTGTTTTTTAGAATCAGCATCACCTGTCCACTGCCGAGTCCATAATACTCTCCTGGTAGAAATGGACATTGCATTAATTCTAGATGCCAGCAGGCAAATGTCCCTCTGTGCATCCCGCATATATAAGACAACGTCTTTTATGTGTTCGATGGTTAGCAAAATAGTATCCCTGTCGAGGGAATCAATGTTGTCTGACAGGGTATCAGTCCATGCTGCTGCAGCACTACACATCCAGGCTGAAGCAATAGCAGGTCTCAGTAGAGTACCAGAGTGTGTATACACAGACTTCAGGATAGCTTCCTGCTTTCTATCCGCAGGATCCTTTAGGGCGGCCGTATCCTGAGACGGCAGTGCCACCCTTTTAGATAAGCGTGTTAGCGCCTTGTCCACCCTCGGGGATGTTTACCAATGTAACCTATCCATTGGCGGGAAAGGGTACGCCATCAGTAACCTCTTAGAAATCACTAGTTTCTTATCAGGGGAACTCCACGCTTCTTCACACAAATAATTTAATTCATTAGATGGGGGAAAAGTCACTGGCTGCTTTTTCTCCCCAAACATAATACCCCTTTTGGTGGTAACCGGGTTAATATCAGAAATGTGTAATACATCTTTCATTGCAGTAATCATGCATCGGATGGCTTATGTAGACTGTACATTTGTCTCATCCTCATCTACACTGGAGTCAGACTCCGTGTCGACATCTGTGTCTACCATCAGAGCTAGCGGGCGTTTATGAGCCCCTGACGGCTTCTGAGTCGCCTGGGCAGGCGCGGGCTGAGACCCCGGCTGTCCCAAGGCTGCTGCGTCATCAAACCTTTTATGTAAGGAGTTGACACTGTCGGTTAAGACCTTCCACATATCCATCCAGTCAGGTGTCGGCCCCGTCGGGGCGACACCACATGTATCTGCCCCTGCTCCGCCTCCACGTAACCCTCCTCATCAAACATGTCGACACAGCCGTACCGACACACCGCACACACACAGGGAATGCTCAGACTGAGGACAGGACCCCACAGAGTCCTTTGGGGAGACAGAGAGAGAGTATGCCAGCACACACCACAGCGCTATATAACACAGGGATTTACACTGCTAATACAGGTTGAGTATCCCATATCCAAATATTCCGAAATACGGAATATTCCGAAATACGGACTTTTTTGAGTGAGACTGAGATAGTGAAACCTTTGTTTTCTGATGGCTCAATGTACACAAACTTTGTTTAATACACAGAGTTATTAAGAATATTGTATTAAATGACCTTCAGGTTGTGTGTATAAGGTGTATATGAAACATAAATGAATTGTGTGAATGTAGACACACTTTGTTTAATGCAAAAATAATTACAAATATTGGCTAAAATTACCTTTAGGCTGTGTGTATATGGTGTATATGATACATAAATGCATTCTGTGCTTAGATTTGGGCGCCATCGCCATGATATCTCATTATGGTATGCAATTATTCCAAAATACGGAAAAATCCAATATCCAAAATACTTCTGGTCCCAAGCATTTTGGATAAGGGATACTCAACCTGTAAGTGATTTTCCCAATAGCTGCTTGTTTGAATCGATTTGCGCCTAAATTTATGTGCCCCCCCTCTCTTTTTAACCCGTCTTGTGCCTGGATACTGCAGGGGAGAGCCTGGGGAGCGTGCTTCCAGCGGAGCTGTGAAGGGAAAATGGCGCTGGTGTGCTGAGGAAGAAGGCCCCGCCCCCTCAGCGGCGGGCTTCTGTCCCGCGTTTTTTGTAACTTAATGGCGGGGGTTTTTACACATATACAGTTAACTGACTGTATTATGTGTATTCTTTTGCCAAAAGGTAATATAATTGCCGCCCAGGGCGCCCCTCCCCCCCCAGCGCCCTGCACCCTACAGTGACCGGAGTGTGTGGTGTGCTGTGGGAGCAATGGCGCACAGCTGCAGTGCTGTGCGCTGCCTTAATGAAGACAGGAGTCTTCTGCCGCCGATTTCATCTGTTCTTCTGTCTTCTGGCTCTGCAAGGGGGACGGCGGCGCGGCTCCGGGAACGGACGATCGAGGTCAGGCCCTGTGTTCGAACCCTCTGGAGCTAATGGTGTCCAGTAGCCTAAGAAGCACAAGCTAGCTGCAAGCAGGTAGGTTTGCTTCTCTCCCCTCAGTCCCACGTAGCAGTGAGTCTGTTGCCAGCAGATCTCACTGAAAATAAAAAACCTAACAAATACTTTCTTTCTAGCAAGCTCAGGAGAGCCCACTAGGAGCACCCAACTCTGGCCGGGCACAGATTCTAACTGAGGTCTGGAGGAGGGGCATAGAGGGAGGAGCCAGTGCACACCAGATAGTACCTAATCTTTCTTTTAGAGTGCCCAGTCTCCTGCGGAGCCCGTCTATTCCCCATGGTCCTTACGGAGTTCCCAGCATCCACTAGGACGTCAGAGAAAAGTAGATAATGCTTTGACCACACAATATTAACAATTTCAATAAGTACACACAGTGATAAAAACTGTCATACTAAAAATAAAAAAGGAGAGTTATGGTAGACTAACCATGGTTAACTCTCTTTCTGTGAGGTACACTGGGTTCCACAGGGAAAACATCGGGTGTAGAGTGGCTCTAGATACAGAGAGGCACCAACAAGCCAAAGCTTTAGGCTGTCCCAGGATGTATTGTGGGGCCTCCTCTATAACCCCGCCTGCAGGCACTGTGAGCTCAGTTTCGTTAACCAGTCCAATGTAGGAGCAGGTAAGAGAGAAGGCAGATGTTAGTCACATAGAACCACATTCTCACGACAGGAGAAGGGTCCAGCGGCTAATGCCATACAAACCCATAGAAACTAGGTGCATCAGGTTGGGCGTCCTATGGAACCCAGTGTACCTCGCAGAAAGAGTTAACCACGGTAAGTCTACCATAACTCTACTTTTCTGCAGCAAGGTACCGTGTTCCACAGGGAAAACATCGGGTGATGTCCTAAAGCAGTTCCTCAAGGGAGGGGACGCATTTTAGCGGGTATGAGAACCCGGCGCCCAAAGGAAGCATTCTGGGAGGCAGAAGTATAAAAGGCATAGAACCTGATGAACGTGTTCACTGAGGACTACGTAGCCGCCTTGCACAATTGTTCTGCGGACGCGCCATGGTGGACCGCTCAAGAAAGTCAACAGACTGAGTAAAATGGGCTTTAATAGCAGCAGGGATACCATATAGTCTCCGGGTTCCATCGCCAGAACAATTGAGCGCAGAGTTTCCATATGGAACTTGGACACTCTCACAAACTTGTTTAGTGACTTTAGGTCGAAAATAGGCCGGAAGCACCCATTGGGTTTCGGAACTAGAAACCACTGCCTCCCTGAGACAGAGGTACCAGCACTACCACTCCCGTATCCAGGAGAGAACTCACCACTTGCTGCAGAGCTTGTACCTTTAACGGATCAGAGGGAATAACCGTGGCACAAAACTGGTGAGGGGGGCGTCTCCGGAATGAGACTGCGTACCTGTGAGAGACAACTTCTCGCACCCATGTGTCTGAAGTGGTCTTTAACCAGACCTGGGTGAACTGCAGAAGTCGGCCTCCCACCCTGGGGTTCCCCAGGGAGAGGCCCACCCCATCAGGCGGCAGGCTTGTCTTGTTTAGAAGCTGGCTGGCAGGCCGCCCAGGACTGCTTTGTCTTGGGCTTAGTTGTTTTGGAAACACAAGATTGTCTCGGGTATGCCTGACCTTTTGCTTTCCCTTGAGGCCGAAAGGAACGAAAAGTGGTACCTTTTGCCTTCTGTACAGAAGGATTAGTATTTGGGAGAAAGGCAGTCTAAGCCGCCGCCAGTTCAGACACAATTTTATTCAGGTCTTCTCCAAATAAAATGTCTCCCTTAAAAGGGAGTGCCTTCAAGGGCTTTTTGGACCTCAACCACAGAATAGGGCGAGCCAGGACAGACGTAGTTGACGTCTTGGCTGCCAACACACCCGCCTCAGAGGACACCTCCTGTATGTAATAGGCGGCAGTGGTAATGTGAACCCATGCTTCGATACCTTTAGCAGCACAAGAGGCAGCAATAGTGGGTCTATGTACAGCACCTGTAAGGGAGTAAAGAGATTTCAGGCATCCCTCCACAAGCTTATCTGTCAGTTCTTCCAGTGAAGTGACAGTGGTGACATGCAGAGTGGATGACACCACTAGGCGGGTGACCTGAGAATCCACCGTCGGTGAATTTTCCCAATTATTACATAACTCTGCCAGGAGAGGATAGCGAGCTAAGGCCCGTTTAGAGAGAGGGAACTTTTTCCCTGGATTAGCCCAGGGTTCCTTCCTGAGGTCTACCAAATGGTCAGAATGGGGCAATAGATTTTTAACCACCTTCTGCCTTTTAAACATATCAGTTTTCGTAGTGACAGTAGTGGATTCCTCATCATCAGTGATTTGTAGGATTTGCTTAATAGCAACCACTACAGCAGGAACATCGATTTGTAATTCAGAGTCCTCGTCAGATACACCAGATTCAGTGTCTGACAGGACAGTACCCCCCTATTCAGATGAAACATCTGAGAGGTTCGTGGATTGAGAAGAGGAAGCAGCCCGCTTAGATGACCCAGAGACTCGGAAGTGACCTGGTGTAGATTTTTGTCTAACCAAAGTTTGAGTTAACTGCTGTACCTGAGTAGACAAATTATCCGCCCAAGGCGGGTTAACCATAGGGATAATTTGAGGCTGTAATAGCACAGGTGGTCCCATGGGGGGCGTTAGGCAATCCACTGTTACGGTGTTTAATGGGTTAATGCTGGAGTTGCAGTCTACAGATGATAGGATGATGGTTACACGGATAAATACAGGAGTTGCACAGATGACAGGTGATGATGGTTTAAAATAAAACTGTATTGAAGCATAATTCCAAATAAGGCATACAGGATAACTGAAGAAACATGACATAGGCATACAGAATCAGGTTAACTTCACCTGAACACATGGATGGCAAGGAAAACAGTCACTGATATTAGGTGCAGGCAAGGTTCAAGACTTCGACTACAGCAGGGATTCCGGCACAGGACCAAGCAAACAAGGACTCCAAAACTGTGACAAATAAACTGGCTAGGAACAGACTAGAAACAACATAAGTTAACACGAGCTGGAACAAAACTATAGCTGGCTCTGACTCTCAGGGCCAATCACTAGAGCACACACAAATACACACAATGTGCTGCAGCTGGAAAAGGTAATCAGGAGAGAGCATGTTCCACCTGATTACCCCAGCTGGGACTGCTCTTCCAATAGCAGCACCCCTGGCTGCTCAGAGGTACTGCAGGTGAGAGACATAACAGCAGCACCCCTAGCTGCTCAAAGGTACTGCAGGTGAGAGACATAACAGCAGCACCCCTGGCCGCCCAAAGGTACTGCACTCCAGAACATCATAGATGGCAGAGTCGTAGCATCCACTAGAGTACCTAGTAAGTTTGAGAACGTGGCCCACGGTGGCTCCTGATTGGCTACAGTAGCTGCGGACTGACTAGGAGGTATGTGGCACACAGTACACAGACTATCATACACAGCTTCCCCCTCTGGTAAATCCTTGGCGCATGCTCTGCAGGATGCAGGAGCATCTACAGATTTACTGCCCATTCCATTAGACATTGTACACAAATGCAAGACAGATCGAATTAGTACGATGAAGCCAGACAGAGTACAATACCTGCAAATAAATCCATTAGTATGTGACTGAGTCCCCAGTACACAACACCTGTGAATAAATCAGGTATTGTGTGACTGAGTACACAGTAGAATACACTTAATAGGTAAATAATGTGACGCACTATATAAACGACCCTGACGCACCTAGAGGGTCATTCCGACCTGATCGCATGCTGCGGATTTTCCCAGCACAGCGATCAGGTCAGAACTGTGCATGCGTATGCACTGCAATGCACGTGGTACGAGTGCAAAGCGGATTGGCGCCCAGCGATGGATTCTACGACAGGCGAAATTGACAGGAAGGAGGCATATCTGGGTGTCAACTGACCATTTTCCGGGAGTGGTTGGAGAAACGCAGGCGTGTCAAGGAGTTTGCAGGGCGGGTGTCTGACGTCAATTCCGGGACTGAACAGGCAGAAGTTATCACAGCGGCTGAGTAAGTTCTGAGCTACTCAGAAACTGCACAAATTGTGTTTGCATCTCTCGGCTGCAAAAGCGATCGCACCCTTGCACAGCAAATATACACTCCCCAGCGGGCGGCGACTATGCGTTCGCACGGCTGCTAAAAACAGCTAGCGAGTGATCAATTTAAAATGACCCCCCTAGTCCCTTAGGGTAAAGAATATAGTGATAGATCACTGGGAAACACTGAAAGTGAAACCGTACAGCAGATACAGGCACACAAAGTCACAATAGCAATGCAGATAATTATTAGTATGACCATAAAACTGCACTGGACTAGTATATATATATATATATATATATATATATATATATATATATATATAAAACACAGAACGGTCCTAGACTGGAGGTATATATCAGAATACTCGTACAATATATCCTGAAATTGGTACACTTTTTCTTAACTAACGCTGTCTATATAGAGACGTGTAGAATACTCAAGTGTTTTTGAAGTCACAGTGCTGTATACAGGCGGCTTTACAAGGGAGACCTTGCTCTGCAGTCCCGGAGACCAGCCGCAGCTATGCTCTAAGATGGCGCCCAGCGTCTCAGTCATGGAGTGAGGGAGAGTGTGATGAAGCTCCAGGGTGGGAAAATCTGCAGTAGATTGTGCCCTGGGCTGGGGAGGAGCTACAGGTCAAGCGCCACCTCCCCTATGCTGGGCCTCACCGCCGCTACTACAGTGCCTTATTAACAGGGGCGTTAGTACACCCGACCTGTACTCCTATGCCCTGGCGGATATAGTGGAGTCCCTGCTCGGTGACAGTGTCCATGCCAGCATCGTAGTCCGTCTCCCTAGATATGCGATCGAAACGCAATTTAATGGCAGGTCTCGTCCGGGGGACCCTCTTACTACCTTCCCGTAGCAGCCATGCGAACCAGGAGAGCGACTGCGACTGTGTGCCTAGAGCCGTACCGTCTCCGCCGCAAGTACCCGGGAACAGGCCGCAGGAGTATGCGACGCCGCTTGGGAGGTGACGGAGACGCAGCACTGAATGTCACCATGACATATTAGTGCTGCGTCCCTTGAAGTCTTCTTAAAAAAGTTTTCTTCAGGGCTACACAGCGCAGCCCTCCTGTTAGTGACCTGCTTCTACAGGCACCAACTCGAAACTGAGCTCACAATGCCTGGAGGCAGGGTTATAGAGGAGATCCCACAATGCATCCTGGGACAGCCTAAAGCCTTAGTTGGTACCTCTCTGGATTATGATCCACTCTACACCCGATGTTTTCCCTGTGGAACACAGTGTACCCTGCTGCAGAAATACAATTTATAAGCAATTTATAAGTTCCCATAATGCATTTCTGTAATCATGGCTGACATGCACATGTATAAAATGGACAGCTTTATTTGGTGGATTTTCTGTACTGCGCAAATGCAAATGATGCATGTATGAAGATGCTCATGCCGTTCTTCACTGCACAGTGTGAGATACAGAGGAGAAGAGAACATTTTTTGGTGGAAAGGGAGACCAACCGCTAACATTATTTACACCGGAGAAGAGCCATGATTACATTCAGCTTCTCATCCATACTGAGTAAGCAGAGGGTCATCTCGCAGAATGTGGGCTCAAGCTCACAAAATGGAGAAGTTTTCTGGGCTACAGAAGAGGCACTTTTACGGAAAACCAATAGATGGCACATTTTAGGATGTGTTATATCCTGGAACGTTGGCGTTGTTTGTTAAAGCGCAATGATATAGACATTCACCTGATGCTGCATGCTGTATCTTGCATAATATTTGCGAGATATAGAGAGATCAATACCTGCTGTAGTGGGGCGTCTTGGAGGAGTCTGTTGGGAGCAATCTTCTTCCCCCACCACCCAGCACTGATGGACAAACTAGTCATAATGCTTCCACATTAATAAGAAACACGACATCTCAAAGCATAACAGATTTAAAAAATACAAAATTATGTATTATAGAAAAGTAATATAAAAAATATGTATGGTTGCTATTACATATATCAAGCCCTTTATTCAAAAGGCAGGCAAAAGACAAACCAAAAACATACAAAACAAAAGTGCACATCTACTTCATAATACTCTCAAAACTCTGTATGGACTTTGGTATAGATAGTTCATGTTATTAGTGCATATATTTCACATAATATAAAGGCCTTTATTCAAAGAGACAGAAAAAGACACCCCAATAAATATAAAACAAATGTGCACATCTACTCTCAATACTCTATATTTCTGTATGGATTTTTTTATAGGTAGCTCATATCCTAATACCAGTTACAATAACACACAAAAAAACAATGTGTATTGAGAGGAGCAGTCGACTTCTCCAGGACTCCTGCAGTTTTATAACTAACAAGGCTATCCCTGGAGTGATCCCCGTCCCTGCTCCATCAAAGAGCCTCTCCATAATCTGCTGCCACATCAGGTGTCTGTGCCTGGCTCCCCTGCACCCTCGGAGTGAGCTCTATGCTCCAGGGCCTAACTTCCGGCTACAAATGCGGTCCTTCCCCGCACCCTCTTCACCGTAGCCGCCAGCAGAGGATTGTCCCAACTCTACCGCCCCCGGACCGGGGCGACATCCCGCTGCCTCCCTCACCAACCCCCTGACTCATACCTTGGGGTCTTTCTGCCTCGGCAGTGCGGGGGAAAGCGCGGCCCGTGTGCTGATCCCTCGGAGACGCCTGCCTCCATCTTGCCTCCCTGTCGCCGCATCCAGGCATCTCCAGCTCTCTGCCCTCGGCTGCTGAGATCCCACCTGGGCTCTGTGACCCTGACATTGCTTCCCTGTCCCTGGAGGGCTGAGGTACGTGACTCCCGCTGTCAGGGAGAGGTAGCTTTCCCGCTCTGCTGTGTGGCTGGGGGCCCTGTACACTGTGCTATCCTCTCACTGGGACTCCTTGGTGGCGGCCATCTTGGAGGACAGTACCAGCAGAATAAACCAACCTTCAGGTTACGGATACCACTCGCACCCGCTTCTTCCTGCCCTCCTCCTGCCCCATTATTTGTGCAGCCTCAAGAATCTCCCATATATAGCAGGCCAAAGGTGTTTATGAGGCTGCTCTCTGGACTGATCTGATAATTGGGGCTCCGACCCCCCTGCTCACATAGCGGCCCTGAGACCACTAATTGACTCCTATACCTCCTCTTTGATATGTATTGTTATGCCGCTGATAGCCGCTTCATTATGTCTGGCCCTGGGATCACTCTAATGCTCCCTTGAGTTCGGTCTGAGCAGCCTCCCCTGGGTGTTTTTACTCTCCGTCCTCCCACCTCCATGCCTCTCTGAAATTCCTGTCTCCCCTGACGGTTCATTGACCATAGTAGAATATCTTACTCTGGTTTGGTCCACATGCAGAGATCTTCGACCAAGACTCCTAAACAAGGGGGCGCTGATATCTTTCACCATTTTACTAGGGGCACCAAAAATACCCAATCTAGGGGTCACCCCTCCACCCCTCACGATTCTATGGATAGCTCTGCCAAATCGCCCTCTGCTCTGTCCACTAAGAATTACATTTTAGCTCTCCGCTCTCTTATTACGGACTTTAAGGAATCTCTGGAGTCCAAATTGGATAAAGCGGTGGCCTCCATTAAGATGGATATCTCCTCTCTCGCCTCCAGAGCCACTAAAATGGAAACCCGACAGGACAATTTTCAGATAGCTTTAAATGATACGGGTCATGATCTAGACCAGATCATCTCCGAATTATCTGAACTCCGCACTAAAAATGAGGACCTTGAAAATCTAGAGCGCAGATGTAATCTCCGCATCCGCAACATCCCTGAATCCGTTAGTGCGGATAGCTTGGAACCCTACCTGCATACACTATTCTCCTTTCTTATTCCAGATCTGGGGGAGGTACAGCTTCCACTGGAAAGGGCTCATCGTGCCCTTCATCCTAAACCTAGGGATGGTGACCCTCCCCGTGATTTGGTCCTATGGCCCTCATTCCGAGTTGTTCGCTCGTTCTTTTTCATCGCATCGCAGTGAAAATCCGCTTAGTACGCATGCGCAAAGTTCGCACTGCGACTGCGCCAAGTAACTTTACTATGAAGAAAGTATTTTTACTCACGGCTTTTTCTTCGCTCCGGCGATCGTAATGTGATTGACAGGAAATGGGTGTTACTGGGCGGAAACACGGCGTTTCAGGGGCGTGTGGCTGAAAACGCTACCGTTTCCGGAAAAAACGCAGGAGTGGCCGGAGAAACGGTGGGAGTGCCTGGGCGAACGCTGGGTGTGTTTGTGACGTCAACCAGGAACGACAAGCACTGAACTGATCGCACAGGCAGAGTAAGTCTGGAGCTACTCTGAAACTGCTAAGTAGTTAGTAATCGCAATATTGCGAATACATCGGTCGCAATTTTAAGAAGCTAAGATTCACTCCCAGTAGGCGGCGGCTTAGCGTGTGTAACTCTGCTAAATTCGCCTTGCGACCGATCAACTCGGAATGAGGGCCTATGTTTTCTCAAGTTCAAAGATAAAGAAAGGATCCTCACTTCTACCCGGGGCAAACTTCATGTTCTTTTTAACTCAACTATACTCTAGTTTTTCCAAGATCTGGCCCCTCTAACCGTTGCTAAATGGAGGGAACTCCGTGACCTAACCAAAGCCCTGTGAAATAGAAACATTCAATACTGTTGGTGATTCCCCTTCAAGCTGATCGTAGATATTCAGGGGCCTCCGTAAAAGCAAAGACTTGCTGTCGCACATAGAAGAGTCTGGGACCCATGTGATAATTTTCACTTTCGTATATATATCCCCATCGTTCCTACTCCAGAATTGATTTTCTGTTCTGTGACACCCCCCCCCCCCCCCCCATGCTGCTAAACACATTCTGTCTTTTCTGTCTTCATCGATTGTCCCTAATGTTTGGTCGGATCATTCCTCTATCACGTTTACGTTTGACCTACTGGATTTATACCAAACTCTCGTCCCACTTGGCACTTGAACGAAACCCTTCTCAAAATCCCTTCCTTCAAGGCCAAAATTGATGAAATACTTACTGAATACTTTTCTTTTAACAATCCCGACTGGGAAGCTCATAAAGCTGTCCTTAGGGGTCATGTAATTAGCTATGCATCTTACCGTAATAGGGAACAGAAATTACTCCTCAGGACCCTCACTGACCAGGTTCACACTCTAGACTCACTCCACAAGCGTATCCCTTCGGACTTGGGGGTCATTCCGAGTTGTTCGCTCGCAAGCTGCTTTTAGCAGCTTTGCACACGCTAAGCCGCCGCCTACTGGGAGTGAATCTTAGCTTCTTAAAATTGCGAACGAAAGAATCGCAATATTGCGATAAGACATCTCTGTGCAGTTTCTGAGTAACTCGAGACTTACTCGGCATCTGCGATCAGTTCAGTGCTTGTCGTTCCTGGTTTGACGTCACAAACACACCCAGCGTTCGCCCAGACACTCCTCCGTTTCTCCAGCCACTCCCGCGTTTTTCCCAGAAACGGTAGCGTTTTTTCACACACACCCATAAAACGGCCAGTTTCCGCCCAGAAACACCCACTTCCTGTCAATCACATTACGATCACCAGAACGAAGAAAAAAACGTGAGTAAAATTCCTAACTGCATAGCAAATTTACTTGGCGCAGTCACAGTGCGGACATTGCGCATGCGCACTAAGCGGAAAATCGCTGCGATGCGAAGAAATTTACAGAGCGAACAACTCGGAATGACCCCCATGAACTGTAAACGGCTTATCGTAGCTAGAGCTGCTCTCAACTCACTGTTAACCGAAAAAATAGAAAAATCCTTTTGTTGGCTCAAACAGCGCTTTTATGAGAAAAGCAACAAAGCTGATACTTTTCTTGTAAACAGATTGAAAGCACGCAAAACCCTTTCCTCTATAGTCTCGATCAAGGACTCCACAGGTAATACTCACTACAATCCCGCTAACATCAACTCTATCTATAAGGAATATTAAACCCGCCTATATAATTCTCCAGACACTACTTCTACCCTCCCTGATTCACACACGCACGTCTCAGACTATCTGACCTCATGTTCTCTGCCGCAGTTAGACTCTCCCTCATACACGGAACTATGTAAACCAATATCTGACGAGGAGTTATCTACCGCCCTTAAACTACAAAAACCATCTAAAGCCCTGGGACCGGACGGTTTACCCTTTGCCTATTATAAAATGTTCCAGTGCACTCGCGTCCCTCATCTACCATCTACTTTTAATAAAATTCTTAATGGCAACTTCTTCCATGCCGAAACCACCAAAGCATTAATTACTGTTCTACCCAAACCAGCTAGGACCAACAACTGGTCCCTAATTATTGCCCTATTTCCCTCCTTTACACCGACTTTAAACTATTTGCAAAAATACTGGCCTTATGTCTAAACCCCCTTCTTCTGTCTCTCATACACCCCGACTAAGAAGGATTTGTCCCTTCTCGTCAGGCTCTGGACAACACCAGACGCACCATTAAATTGATTCATCATGCTAATACCACTACACTCCCTTCTCTTCTGTTGGTCTTAGATGCGAAGAATTCCTTTGATAGGGTCTCCTGGCCTTTCCTTAATCGAACCCTCCGTAACTTCGGTTTTCAAGGGGAGTTCCTCCAAGCTATTACAGCACTTTATCATAACCCTTCTACTTCGGTCTTAACTAACGGAATTCTTTCAGACTCCTTCGCTATCTCCAATGGCACAAGACAAGGATGCCCTCTGTCGCCCCTTATATTTACTTTAATGCTCCAACCTCTCACCTGTCGTATCCGTTTTAACCCGGACATTTCGGGATTTTCTGTTAAAGATTCCCAGTACAAACTTTCTCTTTCACAGACGACGTCCTTCTTACTCTTACTAACCCGTTAATCTCTCTACCCAACCTTTTTTAAGAATTGTCTCTCTACAGGGACCTCTCCGGCTATAAGGTTAACAACGACAAATCAAAAGCTCTCCCCTTGCATATCCCAGCCAACACACTGAATCTTCTTAAAACTAATTTTCCTTTTACATGGTGTCCACATTACCAAATATTACCACACGCTATACAAGGCGATCTACCCTCCCTTATTTAAGGAGATATCGCAAAACATCCTAGGCTGGAAAAAACACTTCAGTTCCTGGATAGGTAGAATTAATGCTATTAAGATGAATGTTCTCCCCAATATATTATACCTCTTCCAGACTCTCCCAATCCCTGTTCCTCTTCAAATTTTGGCAACCCTCCATACTCAATATGGTAAATTCATCTGGAACAATAAAAATCCGAGATTATGCAGACACATTCTCCAGAAGAGCACTACACGTGGTGGTTTGGGTCTTCCCTCCCTATCAAGATATTACCATGCCTCAGCACTCAGCCAACTAGCCGCCTGGCATTCCCCGAGACACGCGAGAATGTGGGTTGGCTTAGAGAGTGACCTAGCTCAGGTTGCTTCCATCTCTCACCTTCCATGGCTCCCTTGCATCCACAGGCCTAAAACTTTTCAGTCAGTGCCAACAGTTTCCCTAACGCTTTCAGTATGGAACTCACTACATGCTAAGCTTTCACTTCACGCACCTTCCCGCTCCCCCCTCCCGACTCCCAATTGGAATAACCCCTCCTTCGCCCCGGGTCAATCTTCTCATATGGCTTCCAACTGGTCAAAGGCAGGCATCTCCTGCTTTCATCATATACTCCATAACATCCCGTACTCCTTCTCAGACCTTCAAACAAAAAATACTCCCTCCCCACTTCTTATTTCTATCAGTGCCTTCAAATCCGCAATTTTATCATGTCCACTACTAGGAAAATGGCTCTTCCTAATGTCTAACACCGATGGAGCGCCTTTGTATATACCGTGCCATGCATCGAGGCATTATCTCTATCCTGTATCAGTCCATCTTATCGCCAGATTCTTCCCCCCCCCATGCATCACATGAACTTGCATGGGAAATGGATCTAGGGACTTCCATTGATGATGACGCGTGGAACTCTATTCGATTAAATATTTCTAAATGTTCTAACAGCGCCTCCATCAAGGAAAGCTCCTTTAAAATATACACACGCTGGTATTTAGTCCCAGAACAATTATACAAAATATTTCCAAATACGTCCAACCTTTGCTGGCGTCAATGTGGCCACATAGGCTCTTGTTTTCATATTTGGTGGAGCTGCCCTAAGATAGCTTCCTTTTGGTCCTTGTTCCGACATCTTATTAAGTCAGTTATACTTGACTGCCCTCCCCCCTCTCCCCTGAGACGCTTCTGTTGTGTCCCCCAGCCTGTCAGCTATCTAAATCTGAAAACAAACTGCCTCAAAATATAGCCCGCGCACCTAAGCTCCAAATCGCTAAATCATGGAAACAACCTACCCCTCCCACCTGTCATGAACTGGTGAACCGTATCTGGTTTGTAGCGAAGATGGAATGCCTTTCCTCCCTGTTGGACAACACAGTAGACAAATTTCACAACATATGGACTCCTTTGTATGTCCAATTTCAAGTAGCCCTCTAAGTAAGATGGTAGGTCTCACCTACCCTCTTACTCGTTTATTCTTCCCCTTGACTTTCTTTCACTCTTTCTTCTTCTCTCTCTTCAAATTTGCTTATTAATACCACTTTCTCTTTTCTCTATCTTTCTCTATACTTCTTTGCAATTTCTCCTGGGTGATCCACTGGTTGGCCCCTAGGTATGTACTCTACCTATTGTTTTTGTTTGCTTTTTGCAATAAGCCCGGTATGTATGATTTTCTAGTCTACGTATCCTAGCATGCAATCCATTGTGATCATTTTTGTCTACTGATTATCCCAATTTGCACCTTTTGTTATTGTGCTTCATTTGTATCTACTGTTTTTATATAACATTGTTACTCTCATTTCAATAAAATTTGTGAATGGAAAAAAACAACAATGTATATTATAAATAAAACATATTAATACAATTTGGAATAGCAGCCATTTCTAACATATGAAGAGGGTGAACTAACTGTGAAACTGGATTCAGTATGGGTTCCTGGTGGATCGCCACGTTGCAGGCTTGGTGGCAAGCATAGCTTGCCACATTATTATTATTATTATTATTATTATCCTTTATTTATATGGTACCACAAGGGATCCGGAGCGCTCAATTACAGAGTAAACAAATAAGCAAAACATCAAGACAGTGACTTACAATTCAATACAATATAGGACAAGTACAGGGTATATAAACGGGTGTAGTATGGTTTGCCGGCGGTCGGGGTCCCGACGACCAGCATACCGGCGCCGGAATCCCGACCGCTGGCATACAGACAGCTGGGCGAGCGCAAATGAGCCCCTTGCGGGCTCGCTGCGCTCGCCACGCTGCGGGCACGGTGGTGCGCTATGCGTGCCACGCTATCTATTCTCCCTCCAGGGAAGTCGTGGACCCTCAAGAGGGAGAAAAGATGTCGGTATGCCAGCGGTCGGGATTCCAGCGCTGGTATGGTGGTCCCCGGGAGCCCGGCCACCGGCAACCTGAAGACCACCCTATATAAACACAGCTGCGTTAGTAAACAGCACTGAAATAAGTATCAGGGTGGCAGAAAACCGAGGGATTTGGTGCCATCAAAGGGAGTATTGAAAAGAAG
Organism: Pseudophryne corroboree; assembly: GCF_028390025.1. NCBI lineage: Eukaryota > Metazoa > Chordata > Amphibia > Anura > Myobatrachidae > Pseudophryne > Pseudophryne corroboree. Next base: position 509,930,071 of record NC_086448.1, on the reverse strand, counting down.
TAAGAGACGTAAAAGCACATGAGGGAAGAGGACCCTGCTCGTGAAAGCTTACATTCTAAAGGGGAGGGACACACAGACAGGGGTCACACAGATGGGGTAGAAAGTGAGCGTGGGCCACAGAGGGCCTAGGATGAGAGACAGCTGGGTTTGGTGAGCCCGTTTAAAGTTTTGTAGAGAGGTGGAGTCTGAGGGGGAGAGGTAAAAAATTCCAGAAATAGGGCACATGCAAAACCTTGGAGGTAGGAGTGGGAGGAGGTAATCAGTAGGCAGGAGAGGTGGTGTGCATTAACAGAGTGAAGAGGACGGATAGGAGTGTAGAGGGAGATAAGGTCAGAGATGTTACTAAGAGAAGATGGGTGAGGGCTTTGTAAGTGAATGTGAAAAGCTTGAAATGGATTCTGAAGGGGAAGGGGAGCCAGTGAAGTGTTTGTAAGAGATGGGAGGTGGCTGTACTGTGTTTGGTGAAGAAGATGATCTGGCCAGCAGCATTGAGGATAGATTGGAGTGGAGAGAGGTATGTGTTAGGGATGCCAGTCAGGAGGAGATTACAGTAGTGCAGTCTGGGAATGACCAGTGAGTGGATAAGGGTCTTAGTGGCATCATGGGTGAGAAAGGGTCTGATCCCGGAAATATTTTTGAGATGAAAATGGCAGGTTTGTGAGAGGTGCTAAATGTGTGGTTTGGAGGAGAGGAAGGAGTCAAGGATTACTACAAGACAGCACACTTGGGGGTTGGAGGAGATAGTAGTACCATCTATAACTAATGAAATTGTGGGAGGTAAGGCTGTGCGGGAGGGTGGGAAGATAATCAGTTCAGTCTTAGACATGTTAAGTTTAAGAGAGCGCTAGGACAGCCAAGAAGAGATAGCAGAGAGACAGTTGGATACACGAGTGAGGAAAGCACGAGAAAGGGTCAGGGGGGAAAGGTAGATTTGAGTATCATCAGCAGAGAGATGATATTGTAAGTCAAAAAAACTGAGTTCACCTAAAGAGGATGTATAGAGAGGGAAAATGAGAGGACCAAGAACAGAACACCTACAGTTAGTGGAAGTGGGGGGACGAGGTGGAGCCATGAGAGGAGACAGAGAAGGAATGGTCAGAGATGTAGGAAGATAGCCAGGAGAGGACAGTATCACACAGGCCAAGGGAGTGAAGGATTTGCAGAAAATAAGATTTTAAACCTACCGGTAAATCTTTTTCTCCTAGTCCGTAGAGGATGCTGGGGACTCCGTAAGGACCATGGGGTATAGACGGGCTCCGCAGTAGACATGGGCACTCTAAAGACTTTAGAATGGGTGTGCACTGGCTCCTCCCTCTATGCCCCTCCTCCAGACCTCAGTTAGAGAACTGTGCCCAGAGGAGACGGACAGTACGAGGAAAGGATCTTTGTTAATCTAAGGGCAAGAAACACACCAGCCCACACCATCCACACCGTACAACTTGGAACATACGAACCAGTGAACAGTATGAAACAAAACAGCATCAACCCGAGACTGATCAAAACTGTAACATAACCCTTATGTAAGCAATAACTATATACAAGTCTTGCAGAATTTAGTCCGCACTGGGACGGGCGCCCAGCATCCTCTACGGACTAGGAGAAAAAGATTTACCGGTAGGTTTAAAATCTTATTTTCTCTTATGTCCTAGAGGATGCTGGGGACTCCGTAAGGACCATGGGGATTATACCAAAGCTCCAGACCGGGTGGGAGAGTGAGGATGACTCTGCAGCACCGATTGAGCAAACATGAGGTTCTCCTCAGCCAAGGTATCAAACTTGTAGAATTTAGCAAAAGTGTTTGAACCCGATCAAGTAGCCGCTCGGCAAAGTTGCAATGCCGAGACACCTCGGGCAGCCGCCCCAGAAGAGCCCACCTTCCTAGTGGAATGGGCCTTTACCGAATTAGGTATCGGCAATCCAGCCGTAGAATGAGCCTGCTGAATCGTGTTACTGATCCAGCGGGCAATAGTCTGCTTAGAAGCAGGGGTGCCAATCTTGTTGGCAGCATACAGGACAAACAGTGCCTCTGTTTTCCTAACTCGAGCCGTCCTGGCTACATAAACTTTTAAGGCCCTGACTACATCAAGAGACTTGGAATCCTCCAAGTCCCCCGTAGCCACAGGCACCACAATAGGTTGGTTCATATGAAACGATGAAACCACCTTAGGCAGAAATTGAGGTCGAGTCCTCAACTCTGCTCTATCCACATGGAAAATAAGATTTTACTTACCGGTAAATCTATTTCTCAAAGTCCGTAGTGGATGCTGGGGACTCCGTAAGGACCATGGGGAATAGACGGGCTCCGCAGGAGACAGGGCACTTTAAGAAAGAATTTGGATACTGGTGTGCTCTGGCTCCTCCCTCTATGTCCCTCCTCCAGACCTCAGTTAGAGAAACTGTGCCCGGAAGAGCTGACAGTACAAGGAAAGGATTTTGGAATCCAGGGCAAGACTCATACCAGCCACACCAATCACATCGTATAACTTGTGATAAACTTACCCAGTTAACAGTATGAACAACAACAGAGCATCAGATCAACCCTGATGCAACTATAACATAACCCTTATGTAAGCAATAACTATATACAAGCATTGCAGAAGAAGTCCGCACTTGGGACGGGCGCCCAGCATCCACTACGGACTACGAGAAATAGATTTACCGGTAAGTAAAATCTTATTTTCTCTAACGTCCTAGTGGATGCTGGGGACTCCGTAAGGACCATGGGGATTATACCAAAGCTCCCAAACGGGCGGGAGAGTGCGGATGACTCTGCAGCACCGAATGAGCAAACACAAGGTCCTCCTCAGCCAGGGTATCAAACTTGTAGAACTTTGCAAAAGTGTTTTAACCCGACCAAGTAGCTGCTCGGCAAAGCTGTAATGCCGAGACCCCTCGGGCAGCCGCCCAAGAAGAGCCCACCTTCCTTGTGGAATGGGCTTTTACTGATTTTGGCAGCGGCAATCCAGCCGCAGAATGAGCCTGCTGAATCGTGTTACAGATCCAGCGAGCAATAGTTTGCTTTGAAGCAGGAGCACCCAGCTTGTTGGGTGCATACAGGATAAACAGCGACTCAGTTTTCCTGACTCTAGCCGTTCTGGCTACATAAACCTTCAAAGCCCTGACCACATCTAGTAACTCGGAATCCTCCAAGTCACGGGTAGCCACAGGCACAATAGGTTGGTTCATATGAAAAGATGACACCACTTTTGGCAGAAATTGCGGACGGGTCCGCAATTCTGCCCTGTCCATATGGAAAACCAGATAGGGGCTTTTATATGACAAAAGCCGCTAATTCTGACACACGCCTAGCTGAAGCCAAGGCTAATAGCATGACCACCTTCCACGTGAGAAATTTTAACTCCACGGTTTTAAGTGGCTCAAACCAGTGTGACTTCAGGAAACTCAACACCACGTTAAGATCCCAAGGTGCCACTGGAGGCACAAAAGGGGGCTGAATATGCAGCACTCCCTTTACAAACGTCTGAACTTCAGGAAGAGAAGCCAGTTCTTTTTGAAAGAAAATGGATAGGGCCGAAACCTGGACCTTAATGGAACCCAATTTTAGGCCCAAAGTCACTCCCGACTGTAGGAAGTGAAGGAAACGGCCCAGCTGGAATTCCTCCATAGGGGCATTCCTGGCCTCACACCAAGCAACATATTTTCGCCATATACGGTGATAATGTTTAGCCGTCGTGTCCTTCCTAGCCTTTATCAGCGTAGGAATAACCTCATCTGGAATGCCTTTTTCTGCTAGGATCTGGCGTTCAACCGCCATGCCGTCAAACGCTGCCGCGGTAAGTCTTGGAACAGACAGGGCCCCTGTTGCAACAAGTCCTGTTTTAGAGGCAGAGGCCATGGGTCCTCTGTGAGCATTTTTTGCAGCTCTGGATACCAAGTCCTTCTTGGCCAATCCGGAACAATGAGTATTGTTCTCACTCCTTTTTTCCTTATGATTCTCAGCACCTTGGGTAAGAGAGGAAGAGGAGGAAACACATAAACCGACTGGAACATCCACGGTGTCACCAGTGCGTCTACAGCTATCGCCTGAGAGTCTCTTGACCTGGCGCAATACCTCTGTAGCTTTTTGTTGAGGCGGGATGCCATCATGTCTACTTGTGGCAGATCCCACCGACTTGCAATCTGCGTGAAGACTTCTTGATGAAGTCCCCACTCTCCCGGGTGGAGGTCGTGCCTGCTGAGGAAGTCTGCTTCCCAGTTGTCCACTCCCGGAATGAACACTGCTGACAGTGCTCTTACGTGATTCTCCGCCCAGCGAAGAATTCTGGTGGCTTCCGCCATCGCCACCCTGCTCCTTGTGCCGCCTTGGCGGTTTACATGAGCCACTGCGGTGATGTTGTCTGATTGGATCAGCACCGATTGGTCGCGAAGCAGGGTCTCCGCTTGACTTAGGGCGTTGTATATGGCCCTTAGTTCCAGGATATTGATGTGAAGGCAAGTCTCCTGACTTGACCACAGACCTTGGAAATTTCTTCCCTGTGTGACTGCCCCTCACCCTCGGAGGCTTGCATCCGTGGTCACCAGGACCCAGTTCTGAATGCCGAATCTGCGGCCCTCTAGAAGGTGAGCACTCTGCAGCCACCACAGGAGAGACACCCTGGCCCTGGGGGATAGGGTGATTAACCGATGCATCTGAAGATGTGATCCGGACCACTTGTCCAGTAAGTCCCATTAGAAGGTACTCGCATGGAACCTGCCGAAGGGAATGGCCTCCCTTCCCAGGACTCGAGTGCAGTGATGCACTGACACCTGTTATGGTTTTAATAGATTCCTGACCAGTGTCACGAGCTCCTGAGCTCTCTCTATCGGGAGATAAACCCTTTTCTGGTCTGTGTCTAGGATCATGCCTAGGAGAGGCAGATGAGCTATAGGAACCAACTGCGACTTTGGAATATATAGAATCCAGCCGTGTTGCCGTTACACTTCCAGAGAAAGTGATACGCTGTTCAGCAACTGCTCTCTTGAACTCGCTTTTATGAGGAGATCGTCCAAGTACGTGATAATAGTGACACCTTGCTTCCGCAGGAGCACCATCATTTCCGCCATTACCTTGGTGAATATTCTCAAGGCCGTGGAGAGACCAAACAGCAACGTCTGAAATTGGTAATGACAATCCCGTACCGCAATTCTGAGGTACGCCTGATGAGGTGGATAAATGGGGACATGAAGGTATGCCTCCTTTATGTCCCGAGTCACCATAAAATCTCCCCCTTTCAGGCTTGCAATGACCGCTTTTAGCGATTCCATCTTGAACTTGAACCTTTAAATTCAATATGGGTCTGACCGAACCGTCTGGTTTCGGGACTACAACATGGTCGAATAATAACCCCCTCCTTGTTGAAGGAGGGGAACCTTGACCACCACCTGTTGAAGATACAATTTGTGAATTGCAGTTAACACTGTTTCCCTCTCATGGGGGGAAGCCGGCAGGGCCGTCGGTGAGGGGGCATCTTCTCAAAGTCCAGCTTGTAATCCCTGAGACACAATATCTATTGCCTAGGGATCTAACAGGGAGTGAACCCACTTGTGGCTGAACTACGAAGGCGTGCCCCCACCGGGCCTATCTCCGCTTGTGGAACCCAGCGACATGCGGTGGATTTTTGTAGAGGCCGGGGAGGACTTCTGTTCCTGGGAACTAGCTGTGTTGTGCAGCTTCTTTCCTCTGCCCCCGCCTCTGGCAAGAAAGGACGCACCTCGGACTTTCTTGTTTCTTTATTCGAAAGGCTGCATTTGATAATGTCGTGCTTTCCTAGGCTGTGCAGGAATATAAGGCAAAATATCAGAATTACCAGCTATAGCTGTGGAGACCAGGTCCGAGAACACTTCTCCACACAATCCTCAGCCTTCCATATGCCTCTTAAGTCGGCATCATCTGTCCATTGCATATTCTACAGGACACGTCAAGCAGAGATCGACATAGCTTTGACTCTAGGACCCAGTATACTCATGTCTCTTTGGCAATGTTTTATATATACATATCTCTAAAGACAGCATCTTTAATATATATATATATCTATATATACATATATATCTATATGCATACTAGGGTCTCAATCTCCGCTGATAAGGTACATGTCCACGCTGCCACAGCGCTATAAACCCATGCCGACACAATCGCCGGTCTGAGTAGTGTACCAGAATGTGCACGCTATCTGCAGGATCCCTGAGACTAGCTGTTACGTCAGGGCTACCTTTTGGGCAAACGTGACACCCTAGGGGAAGATTCCCATCATATCCTGGCCCTAGAGGGGAAAGGATACTGCCTGAGAATTCTTTGTGGAAAACTGCAGTCTCTTGTCTCGAGATTCCCGCTCTTTTTCATCATGAGAGGAGGGAAATTTACCTCAGCTTTCTTCCCCTTAAACATGTGTACCCTTGTGTCAGGGACAGATGAGTCATCAGTGATATGCAAATCATCTTTTATTACAATAATCATATATTGAATACTTTTCTGCCAATTTGGCTGTAACTTTGCATAATCGTAGTCGACACTAGAGTCAAACTCTGTGTCGATATCAGTGTCTATTATTTTGGATAGTGAGCATTGAGAAACTCTAAAGGTCTCTGCGACATAGGGACAGACATGGGTAGATTTCCTGTCTGTTCTCTAATCTTTTGTGCAATAAATTCACCTTAGCACTTAATTACACATATCCAAACAGATGTCGGCGTTGTCGACGGAGACACCCTCTCACACACATATTTGCTCCATCTCCTCCTTAGGGGAGCCTTTTACCTCAGACATGTCGACACACACGTACCGACACACCACACACTCAGGGAATGCTCATCTGAAGACAATTCCCCCATAAGGCCCTTTGGAGAGACAGAGAGAGAGTATGCCAGCACACACCCCAGCGCTATTAACCCAGGAATAACACAGTAACTTAATGTTAACCCAGTAGCTGCTGTTTATATTGATTTTTGCGCCTAATTATGTGCCCCCCCTCTCTTTTTACCCTCTTCTACCGTGTAACTGCAGGGGAGAAACTGGGGAGGTTCCTCTCAGCGGTGCTGTGGAGAAAAAACATGGCGCTGGTGAGTGCTGAGGAAGAAGCCCCGCCCCCTCGACGGCGGGCTTCTGTCCCGCTTTCATGTACAATTTTGGTGGGGGCTCATACATATATACAGTGCCCAACTGTATATTATGCAAACTTTTGCCAAAGAGGTCTCTAATTGCTGCCAAGGGCGCCCCCCCCCCTGCGCCCTGCACCCTACAGAGACCGGAGTATGTGGGTTTAGTGTGGGAGCAATGGCGCACAGCTGCAGTGCTGTGCGCTACCTCATATGAAGACTGGACGACCAAGGGTGCGATCCTGTGTACGATCCCTCTGGAGCTAATGGTGTCCAGTAGCCTAAGAAGCAGGACCTATCTTCAGTGAGTAGGGCTGCTTCTCTCCCCTCAGTCCCATGTAGCAGAGAGTCTGTTGCCAGCAGATCTCTCTGAAAATAAAAAAACCTTACAAAATACTTTCTTTTTAGCAAGCTCAGGAGAGCTCACTAAGTAGCACCCAGCTCGTCCGGGCACAGATTCAAACTGAGGTCTGGAAGAGGGACATAGAGGGAGGAGCCAGAGCACACCAGTATCCAAATTCTTTCTTAAAGTGCCCTGTCTCCTGCGGAGCCCGTCTATTCCCCATTGTCCTTATGGAGTCCCCAGCATCCACTAGGACGTTAGAGAAAATCAGGTAGGGGCTTTTGTGAGACAAAGCCGCCAATTCGGACACCCGCCTCGCAGATGCCAAGCCCAACAACATGATCACTTTCCAAGTGAGAAATTTCAACTCAACTGTTTGAAGAGGTTCAAACCAGTGTGACTTAAGGAACTGTAAGACCACGTTAAGGTCCCATGGTGCCACTGGGGGCACAAAAGGAGACTGGATGTGCAGCACTCCCTTTACAAAAGTCTGGACTTCTGGAAGAGAAGCCAATTCCTTCTGAAAGAATATAGATAGGGCCGAAATCTGTACCTTAATGGAGCCTAACTTCAGGCCCATATCCACTCCTGTCTGCAGAAAGTGGAGAAAACGGCCCAGGTGGAAATCTTCCGTAGGAGCATTCTTGGCTTCACACCAAGAAACATACTTCCTCCAGATACGGTGATAATGTTTCGCCGTCACCTCCTTCCTAGCCCTTATCAGAGTAGGGATGACTTCCTCCGGAATACCTTTCCCAGCTAGGATTCGGTGTTCAACTGCCATGCCGTCAAACGTAACCGCTGTAAGTCTTGGAACACGCAGGGCCCCTGCTGCAACAGGTCCTCCCTGAGAGGAAGAGGCCATGGATCTTCTGTGAGCATCTCCTGAAGATCTGAATACCAAGTCCTTCGAGGCCAATCTGGAACAATGAGTATTGGTGGTCATTCCGAGTTGATCGCTCGTTATTTTTTTTTCGCAACGGAGCGATTAGTCGCTAATGCGCATGCGCAATGTCCGCAGTGCGACTGCGCCAAGTAAATTTGCTATTAAGTTAGGCATTTTACTCACGACATTACAAGGTTTTTTCTTCGTTCTAGTGATCGTAGTGTGATTGACAGGAAGTGGGTGTTTCTGGGCGGAAACTGGCCGTTTTATGGGTGTGTGTGAAAAAACGCTGCCGTTTCTGGGAAAAACGCGGGAGTGGCTGGAGAAACGGGGGAGTGTCTGGGTGAACGCTGGGTGTGTTTGTGACGTCAAACCAGGAACGAAACTGACTGAACTGATCGCTGTGGCAGAGTAAGGGTATGTACACACGGTGAGATCCTTGCTATGTACTATTTTTACTTGCGATTTCCCTTGAACTGCCCAGAGGCCAGATAGGACAGATTTTGACTAACTTTTCTTGAGATATGGACTATGTGTGCTTACAATTTTGGCTTATGTGAGATTTTGGCTTATGTGAGATGTCATTAACATGTGAGATGAACATAGATAGTACACCGATCTAGCAAGGATTGACTTGCCTGCACAGTCTATCTTTTCTTGCGATGCCGACCTGGCGGGATCGCGCATCGGGATCGCAAGGTGACTTTTACCTTGCGATCTGCACTAACTTTTCTTACGATTTTGACTATATAGTCAAAATCTTAAGAAAAAATCTCACCGTGTGTACACACCCTAAGGGTGCATACACACGGTGAGATTCGGACTTATCCGATTCTCACCGTGCGACAGGGGGCCGGGTCGGCACTTAGCCAGTATCGCAAGCACATAATGAGTGTGCTTGCGATGCTGGCTATGTGCGATGTCAATCCTGACTATCTCTTCTATAGAGATAGCCAGGATTGACTTGCCTGCACAGCCTATTTTTTCTGCCGATGCCGACCGCGCGGGGCCGCGCATCGGCATCGGATCGGGATCGCAAGGTGACTGTCACCTTGCGATCTGCACTATCTTTTCTTCCGATTCTGACTATATAGTCAGAATCGGAAGAAAATATCTTACCGTGTGTACACACCTTAAGTCTCGAGCTACTCAGAAACTGCTAAGAACTGTCTATTCGCAAATCTGCTAATCTTTCGTTCGCAAATCTACTATGCTAAGATACATTCCCAGTAGGCGGCGGCTTAGCGTGTGCAATGCTGCTAAAAGCAGCTTGCGAGCGAACAACTCGGAATGAGGGCCATTGTCTGCACTCTTTTTCTTCTTATGATTCTCAATATTTTGGAGATGAGAGGAAGAGGAGGGAATACATAGACCGACTGAAACACCCATGGTGTCACCAGGGCGTGTACCGCTACTGCCTGAGGGTCCCTTGAACTGGCACAATACCTCCGAAGCTTCTTGTTGAGGTGTGACGCCATCAAGTCTATTTGAGGAAGTCCCCAAAGACTTGTTATCTCTGCAAAAACTTCATGATGAAGTCCCCACTCTCCTGGATGGAGATCGTGTCTGCTGAGGAAATCTGCTTCCCAGTTGTCCACTCCCGGAATAAAGACTGCTGACAGAGCGCTTACATGATTTTCCGCTGTTATGCACACCAGTGCCAGCAGTAATGTACTGGTGTCTGAACGGAGAGGGATGCAAAACAAATGAACTCACAGACAGACTGGGGAATATGACATTACATACATAGGGTAACAAAATAACCACAAAGTGAACAGAGAAGCCCAAAGGCTAAGAAACTGGGTGTCTCCCTAGTATTAGGAATGCTCAGATGGAAAGAAGCGAAATGTAGTGATTTAATACGTAGAGAACCCGAAATACTGTTGCTAAGGGCAACAGCAAAACCCTAAAGGGTTACCAACGGGTGTGGCAGTAAACTCCTTGGTCAGAGATGGAATAATAGACACAAGGAGAGTCTCCACAATCCTAGTCCTCACTTGCAGTGCACTGGTTCAGCTTACTGCCACTAAACTGACACCTGAACACCTTGCACAGTGAGAAAGGATTTTGGCAGGCAAGTCTGAGAATACAGCCGCAAACTCGCTAGGTTCACAGAGTAGCAAAAGAACCCCAGCAGGTTAAACGACTGACTCCAGTCTTACTGCTAGGTCTGGATTGGCAGAGTGTAATACCAAATCCCAAGGCCTATTTGCAGTAAGCAACAACAAATACAAAGTTTACACAGTACTAGCTAGCTTTCAGGAACTGACTACCCAACAAAGATTCAGCAGCATTTGCCTAACCTGCGAAGAGGGTTTATATAGCAGGTGCTGTCCACGCCCCACTCAGACCTCACAGACTGTGAGCACAAAAACCAGCACCGGATCCCCTGCCGTGCACAGAGCCTGTAACCACTGCACAGCAAAAGACCTGAACCGGAGTATCAGCTACGCTCAGGTTACTCAGCTAGCACTTGTCTCCCGGTTGCCATGACGACGTGGCAGCACAGAGCAGGAGACCCTAACATCCGCCCAGCGCAGAATCCTTGTGGCTTCCGCCATTGCCACCCTGCTCCTTGTCCCGCCTTGGCGGTTTACATGAGCCATGGCTGTGACGTTGTCTGATTGAATCAGAACCGGTAGGTCGTGAAGAAGATTCTCCGCTTGTCGTAGGCTGTTGTATATGGCCCTTAATTCCAGTATGTTGATGTGTAGACAAGCCTCCTGGCTTGACCATGTTCCCTGAAAATTTCTTCCTTGTGTGATTGCTCCCCATCCTCGGAGGCTCGCGTCCGTGATAACCAGAACCCAGTCTTGAATGCCGAACCTGCGACCCTCTAGAAGGTGAGCACTCTGCAGCCACCACAGGAGAGACACCCTGGCCCTGGGGGACAGGCTTATTTTCTGATGAATTTGAAAATGAGACCCGGACCACTTGTCCAGAAGGTCCCACTGAAATGTCCTCGCATGAAATCTGCCGAAGGGGATGGCTTCGTAGGTCGCCACCATTTTCCCCAGTACACGAGTGCATTGATGGACCGACACCCTTTTCGGTCTTAACAGGTCTCTGACCATGTTCTGGAGTTCCTGGGCTTTTTCCATCGGGAGAAAAACCCTCTTTTCTTCCGTGTCCAGAATCATGCCTAAGAAAGATAGCCGAGTCGTTGGAACCAACTGTGACTTTGGTAGATTTAGAATCCAGCCATGTTGCTGCAGCACTCTCAGGGAGAGCGACACGCTTTTCAGCAACTGATCTCTCGATCTCGCTTTTATCAGGAGATCGTACAAGTACGGTATAATTGTGACTCCATGCCTGCGCAGGAGCACCATCATTTCCGCCATTACCTTGGTGAAAATCCTCGGGTACACCTGATGAGGAGGATATATGGGGACATGAAGGTATGCATCCTTTATGTCTAGTGACACCATAAAATCCCCCCTTCCAGGCTGGAGATAACTGCCCGGAGCGATTCCATCTTGAACTTGAACTTTTTCAAGTACAGGTTTAGGGATTTTAGATTTAGAATGGGCCTGACTGAGCCATCCGGTTTCGGAACCACAACTAGGATTGAATAGTACCCCTTCCCCTGTTGAACTAGGGGAACCTTGACAATCACTTGCTGTTGATACAGCTTTTGAATTGCAGCTAAAACTATCTCCCTCTCTGGGGGAGACGCCGGTAAAGCCGATTTGAAAAATCGGCGCGGAGGCACCTCTTCGAATTCCAGCTTGTATCCTTGGGATGCAATTTCCATCGCCCAAGGATCCACGTCTGATTGAACCCAGACGTGGCTGAAGAGTCAAAGACGTGCCCCCACCGGGGCGGACTCCCTCAGTGGAGCCCCAGCGTCATGCGGTGGATTTAGTAGAAGCCGGGGAGGACTTCTGCTCCTGGGAACTAGCCATAGCAGGCATTCTTTTCCCTCTACCCTTACCTCTGGCGAGGAAGGAAGAGCCCCGACCTCTTCTGGACTTATGCGACCGAAAGGACTGCATCTGATATTGTTTTCTTTTGCTGTGGGGGAACATAAGGTAAAAAAGTAGATTTACCCGCGGTAGCTGTGGAAACCAGGTCCGCGAGACCCTTCCCAAATAAGACCTCACCCTTGTAAGGTAAAACTTCCATATGCCTCTTTGAGTCGGCATCACCCGTCCATTGGCGGGTCCACAGGGCTCGCCTAGCAGAAATCGCCATGGCGTTGGCTCTCGAACCTAGCAAGCCAATGTCTCTCTGAGCGTCCCTGATATATAAGACTGCGTCTTTAATGTGAGCTAAGGTCAATAAAATGATATCCCTATCTAGGGTATCAATGTCAGCTGACAAGGTATCTACCCAAGATGCTACAGCGCTACAAACCCAGCCGACGCTATTGCCGGTCTGAGCAAGGCACCCGTATATGTATAAATTTATTTCAAGGTAGTCTCTTGTCTGCGATCAGCAGGATCCTTGAGGGCCGCCGTGTCTGGAGACGGTAGCAACACCTTTTTGGACAAGCGCGTTAAAGCCTTGTCCACCTTAGGCGAGGATTCCCACCGTAACCTGTCCTGTGCAGGGAAAGGATACGCCATAAGAATTCTCTTGGGAATCTGCAATTTCTTGTCTGGAGTTTCCCAAGCTTTTTCAAATAACTTGTTCAGCTCATGAGATGGGGGAAAGGTTACCTCAGGTTTCTTTTCCTTAAACATGCATACCCCCGTGTCAGGGACAGAGGGGTCATCTGTGATATTGAAAACATCTTTTTTTGCAATAATCATATAATGAATACTTTTGGCCACCCTTGGGTGTAACCTCGCATCATCGTAGTCGACACTGGAGTCAGAATCTGTGTCGGTATCAGTGTCTACTACTTGGGACAGGGGACGTTTATGAGACCCTGAAGGGCCCTGTGATACAGCCAAAGCCATGGATTGACACCCTGTTTTATCCCTGGACTCTGCTTTGTCCAATCTCTTATGTAATAAAGGCACATTTGCATGTAAAACATTCCACATATCCAACCAATCATGCGTCGGCGTTGCCGACGGAGACACCACAATCATCTGCTCCACCTCCTCCTTAGATGAGCCTTCCGCTTCAGACATGCCGACAAACACGTACCGACACCCCCACACACTCAGGGATATATCTAAATGGAGACGGTCCCCCAATAAGGCCCTTTGGAGAGACAGAGAGAGAGTATGCCAGCACGCACCCAGCGCCACCGGACACTGGAATAAAATCCCAGTTAGTACAGCGCTTTTATATAAATATATCCAATTACACTCACTGCGCCAATTAAATGTGCCCCCCCCCCCTTCTTTGCCCTCTGTAACCGTGTTCAGCAGGGGAGAGTCCGGGGAGCCAGCTTCTCTGCAGTGTGCTGTGGAGAAAATGGCGCTGGTTAGTGCTGGAGGATCAAGCCCCGCCCCCTCAGCGGCGGGCTTCGGTCCCGCTCAAATTATTTATACTGGCGGGTTTTTTTAAATATACCGCCTCCGCAGTATATATTGCCTATGCCAGTGTCCCTTGAGGTTAATATTGCTGCCCAGGGCGCACCCCCTGCGCCCTGCACCCTTACAGTGCCCGCTGTGTGTGTATGTGTGGGAGCAATGGCACGCAGCGTTACAGCTGCGCGTTACCTCAGTGAAGATCTGAAGTCTTCTGCCGCCTTTGAAGTCTTCTTTTCTTCTTAATACTCACCCGGCTTCTATCTTCCGGCTCTGTGAGGAGGACGGCGGCGCGGCTCCGGGACGAACGGCAAGGGTGAGACCTGCGTTCCGACCCTCTGGAGCTAATGGTGTCCACTAGCCTAAGAAGCAGAGCCTATCATTTAAGTAGGTCTGCTTCTCTCCCCTCAGTCCCACGATGCAGGGAGCCTGTTGCCAGCAGCGCTCCCTGAAAATAAAAAACCTAACAAAAGTATTTTTCAGAGAAACTAAGGAGAGCTCCCCTGCAGTGCACCCAGTCTCCTCTGGGCACAGGATCTAACTGAGGTCTGGAGGAGGGGCATAGAGGGAGGAGCCAGTGCACACCCATTCTAAAGTCTTTATAGTGCCCATGTCTCCTGCGGAGCCCGTCTATACCCCATGGTCCTTACGGAGTCCCCAGCATCCTCTAGGACGTAAGAGAAAGAGAGGGTGATCCACAGTGTCAATAGCAGCAGAGAGGTCAATGAGAATAAGCAAAGAGTAGTGACCCTTGGATTTAGCAGAAAGGAGGTAATTGCAGACTTTTGTGAGGGCAGTTTCAGTGGAGTAGAGAGGACGGAAGCCAGACTGGAATGGGTCAAGCCGTGAGTGGGATGAAAGAAAGGCAGCAAGGCAAGTATAGACAATACGTTCAAGGAGTTTGGAGGCAAAAGGAAGGAGAGAGGTGAGTCGATAGTTGGAGAGAGTGTGTGGATCAAGGGTAGGTGTTTTAAGAATAGGGGAGATGAGTGCATGCTTGAAGGCAGAGGGAACAGTGCCTGATGAGAGGGAGAGATTAAGGAGGTAGGCAAGATGGGAGCAGACAGAGAGAGAGAGGTAGTGGACGAGGTGGGAGGGGATAGGGTCATGTGGGGAGGTGGAGGGGGGTGAGGAACGGATGAGGGCCATGACTTCCTCACCAGAGACACTGGAGAAAGATGTCAGAGTTGGTAATAGGGAAGGGGAGAGGTGGTAAGGGAAAGGAGGTGGCTGGTTGCTGATTCTTTGGTGGGATATGAAGTCCTGACGTAAGGAGTCAATTTTGGATGTGAAGTAAGTGGCAGAGTCAAGAGCAGAGAGTGAGGAGGGGAGATAAGGTGGGCGTGGGCGGAGGAGGGAGTTGAGTTTTAGTGATGGTAGCCTGAGGATGTAGAGATGGAGAAGCAGAGAGAGAGATAAGTTAAAGGAGAGCAGGTGGTGGTCTGAGAGGGTAAATGGGGAGTTGAAGAAATCAGAGATTGAGTGAAGACAAGTGAGTGAGTGAAGACAAGATCCAGTGAGCTCACATTGACATGGGAGGGAGAGGAGGTCTACTGGAAGAGACCAAGTGAAGATGTAAGGTTAAGGAGTTTAGAGGTAGATGATTTTGTGGGGATATCAATTGGAATGTTGATGTCGCCTAAGATAATAGAGGGAATGTCAGAAGAGAGGAAGTGAGGAAGCCAGGAAGCAAAGTTGGAGAGCATGCCAGGGGGGCAGTAAATAACAGCTACTTGTAGATGGACAGGTTGGAAGAGGCATATAGCATGGATCTCAAATGTAGAGAATGTAAGGAATGGTTCTGGGGGAATGAGTTGGTAGGAGAAGCTAGAGGGTTAAAGAATCCCAACACCACCGCCTTGGCGACCCCTCCGGTGGTGGAGTGGACCAACACCCTAAGGAGAATACTGGGAGTGTGTCGGGATTACGTGCGCCGGCATGTCGGGTTTTTGGTGTTGGGATCCCAACAGCCGGGAAACAAAATGCATCCTGCGCAACTTCTAGGAATCCGGGCAACCAACTATTTTGCTCCACTAGCTCAAATATACATAAATAGATAAAAAAAAGAGGGTATTTTCGGCATAAACCATCCTTAGGATAGGGGTGGGAAAAGGACATTAGAATTGTAAAGGAATTGAAGAGAGACTGATCCACTTATAAAGATAAAACAATAAATGTATTATTTCACAGCAAAAAAGGGGTTTAAAACCATGTATACTGGTAAGCAACTTTCAATACAGAAAGGTAACATTTGATACAGACTGCACCACGTCCACACCAATTATAGTCACTTTGGCATACCTCCAGGTGATACTTTGATCTTAACACGGTATGCTATAAGCCCTTTTCAGGGGTTATTGCAAGAGTATGCATATCAAGTAATGCAAGCTCTGTTAGGAACACTTCTAGATAATGCCTAAACCATATCAGATTAGCATAAAACCTTTTGGCATAAAACTAATAATGCAGTGGTTAGTAGTGCGCACATCATATAATAATTTATAGTTCCACCTGAGCGGTGTTTGAATATTCCAGAGACCTGTTTACTTATGCCTAAATGACTGATGTTAAAAGAATATTTGTAGCTAAAAATGGCGTTTGTCACTGGCAGAGGTGATTCATGCACAAACTGTATCATATAATCATAATAATAATTCTAAGCTACGGTAATACCACTCACCCTAAGGGGGAGATGTACTTGAAAAGTGATAAATTGCACTGTGATAAAGTACCAGCCAATCAGCTCCTAACTACCATGTTACAGGCTTTTAAGTGTTTGGGCTCCTCAGATGGGGTGTGTTAAGTGCTGCTGCAGCTCCGTTTCCCACCTTAGGTGGTCCAGGTTCCCATAGTGTAATCTTGTCTTGGTATGATTTCCTTTTGATAGACAGGTGCTGCTACGTTCTTCCTGCCCGCTGGAACACAGGATGGCGACTTCCGGTTCTGCGTGTGCCTACTTCCATTAATACGGGAGCATAGAGCTGCAATGTGTGAAGTCCATACAATGCTTTTCTCCCTCAATGTGACAACTCAAACAAACTGACACTCTCACGACTGGTACTGACACTGAAATGCTCCGCAAACTGTCATCAGCACTGTTCTCGTTTTCCCACTCTCAGTACTGGCACTGTTCTCCATGTGTCTGCAGCGTCTCTCGCTTTCTCCAGCTACCGCTGATAATGTCATCATCATGCATCAATCAGCACTTGCCGGCCAATCATGAGCTTCCATGGGCGCCTTGGGAGTAAAATCCCATGTTGCACCAACCACACATAACCCGGGTTGACTACCCAGGATGAAAGTCCTGGAAAAAAACAATGCTGAATAGCAGAGGTGCCGACCTGGAAAAGCGTTCCTGGGTTGATGCCTTTCAGACGTATGTGAGATATGGGTAGTTTGGCTAAGCCCCGGCAAAAACCCGGGAATCTTGCTGAAAGGGGTATAGGGGATGATTCTTTTATAAAAATGTTTCTGCTGAGAAGTGCTTGTAAATTGTATTTTTATTTAAAAGAAAATTAATATGATATGTACAGTACATCCAGAAGTATTCACAGCGCTTCACTTTTTCCACATTTTGATAAGTTACAGCCTTATTCCAAAATGGAATAAATAAAAAAAATTCCCTCAAAATTCTACACACAATACCCCATAATGACAACATGAAAAAAACTAAGAAATCCCATGTACATAAGTATTCACAGCTTTTGCTTAATACTTTGTTGATGCACCTTTGCCATCAATTACAGCCTCAAGTCTTTTTTAATATGATGCCACAAGCTTGGCACACCTATCTTTGGGCAGTTTCACCAATTCCTCTTTGCAGCACATCTCAAGCTCCATCAGGTTGGATGGGAAGCGTCGGTGCACAGCCACTTTCAGATCTCTTCAGAGAGATGTTCAATCAGATTCAAGTCTGGGCTCTGGCTGGGCCACTCAAGGACATTCACAGAGTTGTCATGAAGCCACTCCTTTGATATCTTGGCTGTGTGCTTAGGGTCGTTGTCCTGCTGAAAGATGAACTGTCGCCCCAGTCTGAGATCAAGAGCGCTCTGGAGCAAGTTTTCATTCAGGATGTTTTTGTACATTGCTGCATTCATCTTTTCATCTATCCTGATTAGTCTCCCAGTTCCTGCCGCTGAAAAACATCCCCACAGCATGATGCTGCCACCACCATGCTTCACTGTAGGGATGGTATGATCCTTCCTCCAAACAGGACGCCTGTCATTCCCGCCAAAGAGTTCAATCTTCGTCTCATCAGACCAGAGAATTTTGTTTCTCAAGGTCTGAGAGTCCTTCAGGTGCATTTTGGCAAACTCCAGGCGGGCTGCCATGTGCTTTTTACTAAGGAGTGGCTTCTGTCTGGCCACTCTACCATACAGGCCTGATTGGTGGATTGCTGCAGAGATGGTCGTCCTTCTGGAAGGTTCTCATCTCTCCACAGAGGAATGCTGTAGCTCTGACAGAGTGACCATCGGGTTCTTGGTCACCTCCCTGACTAGGGCCCTTCTCCCCCGATCGGTCAGTTTAGACGGCCGGCAAGCTCTAGGAAGAGTCCTGGTGGTTCCGATCTTCTTCCATTTACATTGTGGCAAATGGGACATTTATTTGCATCAAGTGATATAAGACTTGTATGTAATGTCTACGTGTATATAATAATGGAGTCTGTGACACAACATGGCTGCCAGCCTGTCCTCTAAGTGAAACCATAGCTACACAGATATGAGAGCAGAGGACACTGATGTATAGTGAGGAGTCAGAAGTTAGTTTATGGCCCTTACCTTATCTAAGAAGCTATAAACTATAGTTAGGAGGAACATCACAGGTCAAGAAACCTGACCTCTTGAAACTTAAAAGAAAGCCAGCTGGAAGAAGCAACTCTGGTTTCTCACTGCCCAGGTACACAGCATTAAGAGAGTTAAGGAAATGGTGGGGGCTGCTGCTGTGAGGGGGTTATATCTGTCCCTCTCACCCACACTGGGTTGTTTATTCCTGAGCGAACAGCCAAGAGCTGGGGACACATCATATATCTTACACTGTGAAATCCCTCCACACAGAAGGCTCACCTACTGCTGAGTAAGTTAGGTTTTCTGAAATTATTCTCACTTTTGTTTTATTTGAAATGGTATACAAATTTGGTGTGTACTTTTAAATATTTCTCATAATCTTTGTAACGCTTTTTTATAACTGAAGCTCTGAAGATATTCTTGAAATGAAAAATCTAATTTTTAGTTCTGGTCTGTGTTCTTATGCCCAAAGGACTCATGGTCCATGCTATCATTTGTGACGTATTAATAATTGTGTGTGTAGGCCGAAGCGAAGACGGCCTTGTGTTTAGTCGCTAAAATCTTCTTGCTGGTGGCAGTTTCGGGTTTAAAGTAATCCAGTAGTCACGCACGGCGATTCTCGGATTGGGGTATCTGGAGAACCCGGAGGTCGTGACACAAATGATGATGGCCACTGTGCTCATTGCGGAATTCAAAGCAGCAGATATTTTTCTGTACCCTTCACCTAATTTGTGCCTCAAGACAATCCTGTCTCGGAGGTCTACAGACAATTCTTTTGACTTCATGCTTGGTTTGTGCTCAGACATGCACTGTCAAGTGTGGGACCTCATATAGACAGGTGTGTGCCTTTCCAAATCATGTCCAATCAACTGAATTTACCACTGGTGGACTCCAATTAAGCTGTAAGAACACCTCAGAGATGATCAGTGGAAACAGGATGCACCTGGGCTCAATTTCGAGCTTCATGGCAAAGTCTGTGAATACTTATTTACACGTGATTTCTTAGTTTTTTATTTTTAATAAATTTGCAAAAATCTCAAAAAAAACTTTTTTCACATTGTCATGAGGTATTGTGTGTAGAATTTTTGGACTAAGGATGTAACATAACAAAATGTGGAAAAAGTGAAGCGCTGTGAATACTTTCCGGATGCACTGTATTAACCATATGAATGTGTACTTCTTACATATGTATCAAATTGTTAATTTTATGTGATCAAAGCATTATCTCTTTTTCTTTATTGGCAGAGCATTCTGTACTGAAAGGAAGGAGTCACGTTGGGGAGTCTGGACACGTGGGGATACCTCGAGCCGCACTACAAGGCACTTGTTATACATGAGTGATTTAAATCACTACATGGGGGGCATTCAATTAAGTGTAGTTATTTCAACTGGTCAAAAAAAACTACACTAATTTGACACACAGCAGGTATTCAATTGTGTCATTTACGCCCGTTTTTTTAATCCATTTTCGGTCATGTTGTTTCACTTTTTTTTTCCTTCAAAATGGCATGGGCGAAAATTGCGCCAAAAACAGACAAAAACACCTGCAAATTTACCAAAATCCGTTAATCAGCGCGAATTCGCCAATACACGTGGTTTTCGCCAGTGCGAGAGTTTTCGACCAGTCGAAAAACGGCATGGGCAATAAATAGGCCAAATGTAAATTCGACCTAAACACAGGCGAAAAGTAAAAATTTTTCGACTGTTCGAAAAAATGGCACTAATTGAACACCCCCCATGGACTGTGAGTCAGATGGAATTATTTACTAATATTGTACTTAGGTGTAAAATACACTTTTATCTGTCTAGTGTCTGGTTGCTAAGGGTTAGTACAAAAATAAGATTTTACTCACCGGTAAATCTATTTCTCGTAGTCCGTAGTGGATGCTGGGGACTCCGTAAGGACCATGGGGAATAGACGGGCTCCGCAGGAGACTGGGCACTCTAAGAAAGATTTAGTACTACTGGTGTGCACTGGCTCCTCCCTCTATGCCCCTCCTCCAGACCTCAGTTAAGGAAACTGTGCCCGGAAGAGCTGACATTACAAGGAAAAGATTTTGGAATCCAGGGTAAGACTCATACCAGCCACACCAATCACACCGTATTACTTGTGATAACATACCCAGTTAACAGTATGAACAACAACAAAGCATCAACCACGGATGCCAACATAACATAACCCTTTATTAAGCAATAACTATATACACGTATTGCAGAAAGTCCGCACTTGGGACGGGCACCCAGCATCCACTACGGACTACGAGAAATAGATTTACCGGTGAGTAAAATCTTATTTTCTCTAACGTCCTAGTGGATGCTGGGGACTCCGTAAGGACCATGGGGATTATACCAAAGCTCCCAAACGGGTGGGAGAGTGCGGATGACTCTGCAGCACCGAATGAGCAAGCACAAGGTCCTCCTCAGCCAGGGTATCAAACTTGTAGAACTTTGCAAAGGTGTTTGAACCCGACCAAGTAGCTGCTCGGCAAAGCTGTAATGCCGAGACCCCTCGGGCAGCCGCCCAAGAAGAGCCCACCTTCCTTGTGGAATGGGCTTTTACTGATTTTGGAGGCGGCAAGCCAGCCGCAGAATGAGCCTGCTGAATCGTGTTATAGATCCAGCGAGCAATAGTTTGCTTTGAAGCAGGAGCACCCAGCTTGTTGGATGCATACAGGATAAACAGCGAGTCAGTTTTCCTGACTCCAGCCGTTCTGGCTACATAAATCTTCAAAGCCCTGACTACATCTAGTAACTTGGAATCCTCCAAGTCACGAGTAGCCGCAGGCACCACCATAGGTTGGTTCAAATGAAAAGATGACACCACCTTTGGCAGAAATTGCGGACGAGTCCGTAATTCTGCCCTGTCCATATGGAAAACCAGATAGGGGCTTTTACATGACAAAGCCGCCAATTCTGACACACACCTAGCCGAAGCTAAGGCCAATAGCATGACCACTTTCCACGTGAGATATTTTAACTCCACGGTCTTAAGTGGCTCAAACCAGTGAGATTTCAGGAAACTCAACACCACGTTAAGATCCCAAGGTGCCACTGGTGGCACAAAAGGGGGCTGAATATGCAGCACTCCCTTTACAAACGTCTGAACTTCAGGTAGAGAAGCTAGTTTTTTTATGAAAAAAAATGGATAGGGCCGAAATCTGGACCTTAATGGACCCCAATTTTAGGCCCAAAGTCACTCCCGACTGTAGGAAGTGAAGGAAACGGCCCAGCTGGAATTCCCCTGTAGAGGCATTCCTGGCCTCACACCCAGCAACATATTTTCGCCGTATACGGTGATAATGTTTAGCCGTCACGTCCTTCCTAGCCTTTATCCGCGTAGGAATAACCTCATCCGGAATCCCTTTTTTCTACTAGGATCCGGCGTTCAACCGCCATGCCGTCAAACGCAGCTGCGGTAAGTCTTGGAACAGACAAGGTCCCTGCTGCAACAGATCCTGCCCTAGAGGCAGAGGCCATGGGTCCTCTGTGAGCATTTCTTGCAGCTCTGGATACCAAGTCCTTCTTGGCCAATCCGGAACAATGAGTATTGTTCTCACTCCTTTTTTCCTTATGATTCTCAGCACCTTGGGTAAGAGAGGAAGAGGAGGAAACACATAAACCGACTGGAACATCCACGGTGTCACCAGTGCGTCTACAGCTATCGCCTGAGAGTCTCTTGACCTGGCGCAATACCTCTGTAGCTTTTTGTTGAGGCGGGATGCCATCATGTCCACCTGTGGCAGTTCCCACCGACCCACAATCTGCGCGAAGACTTCTTGATGAAGTCCCCCCTCTCCCGGGTGTAGGTCGTGCCTGCTGAGGAAGTCTGCTTCCCAGTTGTCCACTCCCGGAATGAACACTGCTGACAGTGCTCGTACGTGATTCTCCGCCCATCGAAGAATTCTGGTGGCTTCTCGCCACCCTGCTCCTTGTGCCACCTTGGCGGTTTACATGAGCCACTGCGGTGATGTTGTCTGATTGGATCAGCACCGATTGGTTGCGAAGCAGGGTCTCCGCTTGACTTAGGGCGTTGTATATGGCCCTTAGTTCCAGGATATTGATGTGAAGGCAAGTCTCCTGACTTGACCACAGCCCTTTGAAACTTCTTCCCTGAGTGACTGCCCCCCACCCTCGGAGGCTTGCATCCGTGGTCACCAGGACCCAGTCCTGAATGCCGAACCTGCGGCCCTCGAGAAGGTGAGTACTCTGCAGCCACCACAGGAGAGACACCCTGGCCCCGGGGGATAGGGTGATTAACCGATGCATCTAAAGATGTGATCCGGACCACTTTGTCCAGTAAGTCCCATTAGAAGGTCCTCTCATGGAACCTGCCGAAAGGAATGGCCTCGTATGATGCCACCATCCTTCCCAGGACTCGAGTGCAGTGATGCACTGACACCTGTTTTGGTTTTAATAGATTCCTGACCAGTGTCACGAGCTCCTGAGCTCTCTCTATCGGGAGATAAACCCCTTTTCTGGTCTGTGTCTAGGATCATGCCTAGGAGAGGCAGATGAGCTGTAGGAACCAACTGCGACTTTGGAATATATAGAATCCAGCCGTGTTGCCGTTACACTTCCAGAGAAAGTGATACGCTGTTCAGCCACTGCTCTCTTGATCTCGCTTTTATGAGGAGATCGTCCAAGTACATGATAATAGTGACACCTTGCTTCCGCAGGAGCACCATCATTTCCGCCATTACCTTGGTGAATATTCTCGGGGCCGTGGAGAGACCAAACGGCAACGTCTGAAATTGGTAATGACAATCCCGTACCGCAATTCTGAGGTACGCCTGATGAGGTGGATAAATGGGGACATGAAGGTATGCCTCCTTTATGTCCCGAGTCACGATAGAATCTCCCCCTTTCAGGCTTGTAACGACCGCTCTTAGCGGTTCCATCTTGAACTTGAACCTTTTCAGGTATATGTTCAGGGATTTTAAATTCAATATGGGTCTGACCGAACCGTCTGGTTTCGGGACTACCACATGGTCGAATAATAACCCCCTCCTTGTCGAAGGAGGGGAACCTTGACCACCACCTGTTGAAGATACAATTTGTGAATTGCAGTTAACCCTGTTTCCCTCTCGTGGGGGGAAGCCGGCAGGGCCGTCAGTGAGGAGGCATCTTCTCAAAGTCCAGCTTGTATCCCTGAGACACAATATCTATATCCCAGGGATCTAACAGGGAGTGAACCCACTTGTTGCAGAACTTACGAAAGCGTGCCCCCACCGGGCCTAGCTCCGTCTGTGGAGCCCCAGCGACATGCAGTGGATTTTCATAGAGGCCGGGGAGGACTTCTGTTCCTGGGAACTAGCTGTGCTGTGCAGCTTCTTTCCTCTGGCCCCGCCTCTGGCAAGAAAGGACGCACCTCGGACTTTCTTGTTTCTTTGTTCGAAAAGCTGCATTTGATAATGACGTGCTTTCCTAGGCTGTGCAGGAATATAAAGCAAAATATCCGAATTACCAGCTATAGCCGCGGAGACCAGGTCCGAGAACCCTTCTCCACACAATCCTCAGCCTTCCATATGCCACTTAAGTTGGCATCATCTGTCCATTGCATATTCTACAGGACACGTCAAGCAGAAATCGACATAGCTTTGACTCTAGGACCCAGTATACTCATGTCTCTTTGGGCATGTTTGTTTATATATATCTCTTAAGACAGCATCTTTAATATATATACATATCTGTCTATATACATATATATATATATATATATATAAACTAGGGTCTCAATTTCTGCTGATAAGGTACCTCCACGCCGCCCCAGCGCTATAAACCCATGCCGACACAATCGCCGGTCTGAGTAGTGTACCAGAATGCGCACGCTATCTGCAGGATCCCTGAGAATAGCTAGGGCTACCTTCTGTGCAAACGTGACACCCTAGGGGAAGATTCCCATCACATCCTGGCCCTAGTGGGGAAAGGATATTGCCTGAAAATTCTTTGTGGGAAACTGCAGTCTCTTGTCTAGAGATTCCCGCTCTTTTTCCTCATGAGAGGAGGGAAATTTACCTCAGCTTTCTTCCCCCTAAACATGTGTACCCTTGTGTCAGGGACAATGAGTCATCAGTGATATGCAAATCATCTTTTATTACAATAATCATATATTGAATACTTCTCTGCCATTTTGGCTGTCACTTTGCATTATCGTAGTCGACACTGGAGTTAAACTCTGTGTCGATATCAGTGTTTATTATTTTGGATAGTGAGCATTGTGAGACTCTGAAGGTCTCTGCGCCATAGGGACAGACATGGGTAGATTTCCTGTCTGTTCTCTAATCTTTTGTGCAATAAATTCACCTTAGCACTTACACATATCCAAACAGGTGTCGGCGTTGTCGACGGAGACACCCTCACACACACATATTTGCTCTATCTCCTCCTTAGGGGAGCCTTTTACCTCAGACATGTCGACACACACGTACCGACACACCACACACACAGGGGATGCTCTATTTGAAGACAGTTCCCCCACAAGGCCCTTTGGAGAGACAGAGAGAGAGTATGCCAGCACACACCCCAGCGCTATTAACCCAGGAATAACACAGTAACTTAATGTTAACCCAGTAGCTGCTGTATATATTGTTTTTACGCCAAATTTATGTGCCCCCCCTCTCTTTTTCACCCTCTTTCTACCGTGAGTCTGCAGGGAAGAGCCTGGGGAGCTTCCTCTCAGCGGAGCTGTGGAGAGAAAATGGCGCAGGTGAGTGCTGAGGAAGAAGCCCTGCCCCCTCAGCGGCGGGCTTCTGTCCCGCGTTTCTGTGTAAAAATAATGGCGGGGGCTCATGCATATTACAGTGCCCAGCTGTATATATGCTGCTTTTTGCCAGGAGGTACTCAATTGCTGCCCAGGGCGCCCCCGCCCCTGCGCCCTGCACCCTACAGTGACCGGAGTGTGTGGGTTAGTGTGGGAGCAATGGCGCACAGCTGCAGTGCTGTGCGCTACCTCATATGAAGACAGGAGTCTTCTGCCGCCGATTTTGACATCTTCTTGCTTCAACCCGCCGGCTTCTGTCTTCTGGCTCTGCGAGGGGGACGGCGGCGCGGCTCCGGGAACGGACGACCAAGGTTAAGTTCCTGTGTTCGATCCCTCTGGAGCTAATGGTGTCCAGTAGCCTAAGAAGCGCAACCTAGCCGCAGTTAGTAGGTTTGCTTCTCTCCCCTCAGTCCCCTCAGTCAGCAGAGAGTCTGTTGCCAGCAGAAGCTCTCTGAAAATAAAAAACCTAACTAAAATACTTTCTTAATAGCAAGCTCAGGAGAGCTCACTAAAATGCACCCAGCTCCTTCCGGGCACAGATTCTAACTGAGGTCTGGAGGAGGGGCATAGAGGGAGGAGCCAGTGCACACCAGTAGTACTAAATCTTTCTAGAGTGCCCAGTCTCCTGCGGAGCCCGTCTATTCCCCATGGTCCTTACGGAGTCCCCAGCATCCACTAGGACGTTAGAGAAATTTGCAACTAAATGCACAAATCATTCTCTTAAAATTCTCCAAAACAATTTCGAAAGCGTGGCTCCAATCCGTGCAATACCTTGCCCGTGTCAAAGCAGAATGACAAAATACTGTATATTACTGTACATTTAGGCATAATAAGTCAAAAAAGCCTGCAATAGAGGCAGCATCCCATAAAGCATAAATATAAAATAATCAGAGCAGTCAAATATGAAGGAGCAATGCATAGGGGTATATGCAATTGCGGTCGAATTGCCGAAAATGTCGAAAAACTGGTCATTTTTGACACAAAAAAACCTGTCGAATTTGATTCGACAATGCAATAAAGTACTTTTCGCCAAAAAACCTGCCGTTTCATTTTCGACTTTTGGCAATTCGACTTTTTTTCGATTCGACATGTCTGCAATGTTAAAATGCGGCTTTTCGACAAAAGTATATTCAATTGAAGAATGTCGATTCGACAACAATGCTTTTTGACAGTCATTTCGTCAATTTCATTCCGCCTCATTTTCCTGTCGTGATATAATAAATTTTTTTTAAAAACATTAATTTTTTTGTGCTTTTTTTTATTGCTAATAGCATATCTATTTATATTAGAAGGGATTATCTACTTGGTTTGTACTTAGGAGCCACAAGTATTATTTAATCGATGTTTTAAAAGAATATTTTTTTTTTTTTTTTACTAACTACAATAATATGGAGAGATCAGTACATGTTTTTAGGTTGGAAGGGGTGTGCAAGTGTTAAAATTCCTGAAAAAAAATGTGTGGGGTCCCCCCTCCTAAGCATAACCAGCCTCGGGCTCTTTGAGCCGGTCCTGGTTGTAAAAATATGGGGGGGGAAATGACAGGGGTTCCCCCGTATTTTAACAACCAGCACCGGGCTCTGCGTCCGGTCCTGGTGCAAAAAATACGGGAGACAAAAGACGTAGGGGTCCCCCGTATTTTTCACACCAGCGCCGGGCTCCACTAGCCAGAGACATAATGCCACAGCCGGGGGACACTTTTATATAGGTCCCTGCGGCCGTGGCATTAAATCCCCAACTAGTCACCCCTGGCCGGGGTACCCTGGAGGAGTGGGGACCCCTTAAATCAAGGGGTCCCCTTCCTCCAGCCACCCAAGGGCCAGGGGTGAAGCCCGAGGCTGTCCCCCCCCCATCCAAGGGCGGCGGATGGGGGGGCTGAAGGCCATGTGTCAAAAAAAAGAATATTGTTTTTTTGTAGCAGAACTACAAGTCCCAGCAAGCCTCCCCCGCAAGCTGGTACTTGGAGAACCACAAGTACCAGCATGCGGGGGGGAAACGTGCCTGATGGTACCTGTAGTTCTACTACAAAAAAATATCCAAATAAAAACAGTACACACACACCGTGACAGTATAACTTTATTACATACATGCACACCTACATACATACATACTTACCTATGTTGACACGAAGAGTCGGTCCCCTTCTCCACGTAGAATCCACGGGGTACCTGTAAATAAAATTATACTCACAACAATCCAGTGTAGATCGGTCCTCTTCTTGTTTGTAATCCACATACTTGGCAAAAAAAAAAAAAAACGAAGAACCCGAACCACGCACTGAAAGGACCCCTTTCCCTGACTGGCGGGACTCCCCGTGACTGCTGTCAAAGAGGGTCCCTTCAGCCAATCAGGGAGCGCCACGGCATGGCACTCTCCTGATTGGCTGTGCGCGCCTGAGCTGTCTATCAGGTGGCGCACTCGAGATACACTGTAGCGCATAGGCGCTCCATTGTATCCAATGGTGGGAACTTTGCAGTCAGCGGTAGACCACAAGGTTATGTGGGGTCACTCTTATGGTCTACCGCTGACCGCAAAGTTCCCACCATTGGATACCATGGAGTGCCTATGCGCTACAGTGTATCTCGAGTGCGCCGCCTGATTGACAGCTCAGGCGCGCACAGCCAATCAGGAGAGTGCCATGACGTGGCGCTCCCTGATTGGCTGAAGGGACCCTCTTTGACAGCAGTCACGGGGAGTCCCGCCAGTCGGGGAAAGGGGTCCCATGTGTAAACATGGGACCCCTTTCAGTGCGTGGTTCGGGTTCTTCTGGTTTTTTTTTTTGCCAAGTACGTGGATTACAAACAAGAAGAGGACCGATCTACACTGGATTGTTGTGAGTATAATTTTATTTACAGGTACCCAGTGGATTCTACGTGGAGAAGGGGACCGACTCTTCGTGTCAACATAGGTAAGTATGTATGTATGTAGGTGTGCATGTATGTAATAAAGTTATACTGTCACGGTGTGTGTGTGTACTGTTTTCATTTGGGTATTTTTTTTGTAGTAGAACTACAGGTACCAGCGGGCCCGTTTCCCCCCCGCATGCTGGTACTTGTGGTTCTCCAAATACCAGCTTGCGGGGAGGGCTTGCTGGGACTTGTAGTTCTGCTACAAAAAAAACAATATTCTTTTTTTTTGACACATGGCTATCAGCCCCCCATCCGCCGCCGTTGGATGGGGGGGGGGGGGGGGGGGCCTCGGGCTTCACCCCTGGCCCTTGGGTGGCTGGAGGGGGGACCCCTTGATTTAAGGGGTCCCCACTCCTCCAGGGTACCCCGGCCAGGGGTGACTAGTTGGAGATTTAATGCCACGGCCGCAGGGACCTATATAAAAGTATCCCCCGGCTGTGGCATTATCTCTCTGGCTAGTGGAGCCCGGTGCTGGTGTGAAAAATACGGGGGACCCCTACGTCTTTTGTCACGGAGATCAAATCCTCAGAACAAAACATGGCAAACATAAGCATTAGACGTTACTTCTAAGTAAGTTTTGCACAGATCTGTGAAGCCCTTCTATCCAAAGGTTATACAGTAGGTGTCTTTAACAAAGGTGAAAGTAAAATACTAGGAAACATACCTTAATATGAAATTCATCATCTGCTAATATGTTTTCTGGCTTCAGATCCTTATGAATCACTGTTTGATTATGCAAATAAACCATTCCTTCAATAATTTCCAGAATAAACCGTGCCTTCACTGAATCCGGTACTGCAATCTAGATACACATAAAGGAATGAGAAATTAAATCCAAAACACGCCATTTAAATCTTCTATGCCTACTGTGTAACAATAAATGATAAACATCATAATAACTGCTATGACAAATTCAGCGGGATTTCCTACAGCAAATACGGAACATAATACAACACTTTAATGATATGGTTAAAAAAGCAGAAATCAGTGTAAATAAGGAATCAATTCAAATTGTACACTGACTTAACATTAATCTGCTTCAGTGCAATGGGTTCATTGCATTTACATTATTTCTTCTAATAAAAAAAAAGCAAACAAAGCTAAATATGTCATAATCAGCATGTCTACTTTCAAAGTTTCAATGTTAATTTACATCAGGACCAATGTTGAAAATAGGATTTTAATACCTACCGGTAAATCCTTTTCTCCTAGTCCGTAGAGGATGCTGGGGACTCCAAAAGGACCATGGGGTATAGACGGGATCTGCAGGAGACATGGGCACACTATAAGACTTTGAATGGGTATGAACTGGCTCCTCCCTCTATGCCCCTCCTCCAGACCTCAGTTATAGGAACTGTGCCCAGGGAGACGGACATTTTGAGGAAAAGGATTTTTGTTACACTAAGGGTGGAATACATACCAGCTCACACCACAAACACACCGTACAACTGGATTAGCAGGAATACCAGAGAACAGTATGAACGAAAAACAGCAACAAGCTGAACATAACCGATACACAACCATCGTGTAACCGATAACAACCACTAACAATACAACTGCAAGTACAGGTTGAGTATCCCTTATCCAAAATGCTTGGGACCAGAGGTATTTTGGATATCGGATTTTTCCGTATTTTGGAATAATTGCATACCATAATGAGATATCATGGTGATGGGACCTAAATCTAAGCACAGAATGCATTTATGTTACATATACACCTTATACACACAGCCTGAAGGTAAATTTAGACAATATTTTTTATAACTTTGTACATTAAACAAAGTGTGTCTACATTCATACAATTCATTTATGTTTCATATACACCTTATACACAGCCTAGAGGTCATTTAATACAATATTTTTAATAACTTTGTGTATTAAACAAAGTTTGTGTACATTGAGTCATCAAAAAACAAAGGTTTCACTTTCTCACTCTCACTCAAAAAAGTCCGTATTTCGGAATATTCCGTATTTCGGAATATTTGGATATGGGATACTCAACCTGTAACAGTACGCACTGGGATAGGCGCCCAGCATCCTCTACGGACTAGGAGAAAAGGATTTACCGGTAGGTATTGAAATCCTATTTTCTCTTACGTCCTAGAGGATGCTGGGGACTCCAAAAGGACCATGGGGTCTATACCAAAGCTCCAGACCGGGCGGGAGAGTGCGGACGACTCTGCAGCACCGATTGAGCAAACATGAGTTCCTTATCAGCCAGTGTATCAAACTTGTAGAACTTAGCTAAAGTGTTTGAACCCGACCGTGTAGCTGCTCGGCAAAGTTGAAGAGCCGAGACCCCTCGGGCAGCCGCCCATGATGAGCCCACCTTCCTGGTAGAATGGGCCTTCACTGACTTCGGCAACGGCAGTCCAGCCGTAGAATGAGCGTGCTGAATCGTATTACAAATCCAGCGTGCAATAGTCTGCTTGGAAGCAGGATTTCCAATCTTGTTGGAAGCATACAGGACAAACAGAGCCTCCGTTTTCCTAACAAGAGCCGTTCTGGCAACATAAATTTTCAAAGCTCTTACGACGTCGAGAGACTTTGGCACCGTCACGGCATCCGTAGCTACAGACACCACAATAGGTTGATTTATGTGAAACGAAGAAACCACCTTCGGCAGAAATTGTTGCCGAGTCCTCAATTCCGCTCTATCCACATGGAAAATCAAATATGGGCTCTTGTGAGACAGAGCCGCCAATTCCGACACCCGTCTAGCGGACGCCAAGGCCAAAAGCATGACCACTTTCCAAGTGAGAAATTTCAACTCCACCTTCCGCAAAGGTTCAAACCAGTGAGACATAAGAAATTGTAACACTACGTCAAGATCCCACGGTGCCACGGAGGATGGATATGCAGCACTCCCTTCACAAAAGTCTGAACTTCAGGAAGGGCGGCCAATTCTTTTTGAAAGAAAATAGATAAAGCCGAAATCTGCACTTTGATGGAACCCAATTTCAGGCCTGCATCCACACCTGCCTGCAAAAAATGGAGGAAACGACCCAGCTGAAACTCCTCCGTAGGAGCTTTCTTGGCTTCACACCACGACACATATTTTCTCCAAATACGGTGACAATGCTTCGCCGTGACCTCCTTTCTAGCCTCAAGGAGAGTGGGGATGACTTCCTCGGGAATACCCTTTCGAGCTAGGATTTGGCGTTCAACCTCCACGCCGTCAAACGCAGCCGCGGTAAGTCTTGAAATACGCACGGCACCTGCAGTAACAGGTCCTCTCTGAGAGGAAGCGGCCAAGGATCTTCTATGAGCAATTCCTGAAGATCCGGATACCAGGCCCTCCGTGGCCAATCTGGAACGACGAGCACTGCCGGAACCCTAGTTCGTCTTATGATCCTCAACACTTTTGGAATGAGAGGAAGTGAAGGGAACACATACACCGACTGAAACACCCACGGAGTTACCAGGGCGTCCACTGCACTGGCTTGGGGGTCCCTTGACCTGGAACAATACCTCGGAAGCTTCTTGTTGAGGCGAGACGCCATCATGTCTATTTGAGGAATCCCCCAACGCCTTGTCACTTCTGCAAATACCTCTTGATGAAGCACTTTCCTGGGTGGAGATCGTGTCTGCTGGGGAAGTCTGCTTCCCAGTTGTCCACGCCCGGAAGGAAGACTGCTGACAGAGCGCTCACATGCTTTTCCGCCCAGCGGAGAACTCTTGTGGCCTCCGCCATCGCCGCTCTGCTCTTTGTTCCGCCCTGGCGGTTTACGTACGCCACCGCTGTTATGTTGTCCGACTGAATCAGGACAGGTAGACCTCAAAGAAGGTTTTCCGTTTGCAGAAGGCCGTTGTAAATGGCTCTTAACTCCAGGACATTTATGTGGAGACAAGATTCCTGGCTTGACCATTTTCCCTGGAAACTTCTTCCTTGTGTGATTGCTCCCCAGCCTCGGAGACTTGCATCCGTGGTCAGCAGGACCCAATCCTAGATCCCGAACCTGCGTCCCTCTAGAAGGTGAGAACTCTGCAGCCACCACAGGAGAGAAATTTTGGACCTGGAAGATAGACTTATTTTCCGGTGCATGTGTAGGTGAGACCCGGACCATTTGTCCAGCAGGTCCCACTGAAACACCCGGGCATGAAACCTGCCAAACGGAATGGCTTCGTACGCCGCAACCATCTTCCCTAGCACTCGAGTGCATTGATGAATCGACACTCTTGCCGGTTTCAGAATCTCTTTTACCATGCCTTGGATTTCCAGAGCTTTTTCCGCTGGAAGAAACACTCTTTGCAGTTCCGTGTCCAAATCAACTGGGACTTTGGCAAATTTAGAATCCAACCATGATGTTGCAGAACCGTCACGGAGAGCTCCACATTTCTTAGCAACTGCTAATTCGATCTCGCCTTTATCAGGAGATTGTCCAAGTATGGGATAATTGTGACACCCTGCTTGCATAGGAGTACCATCATTTCCGCCATGACTTTGGTGAAGACCCTCGGGACCGTGGAAAGCCCAAACGGCAACGTCTGAAATTGGTAATGAGAATCCTGCACCGCAAATCTCAGGAAAGCTTGATGTGGAGGATATATCGGGACGTGTAAGTTGACATCTTTTATGGCAACTGACGCCACAAAATCCCCCCCTTCTAGACTGGAAATCACAGCTCGAAGAGATTCTATCTTGAACTTGAAAGTTTTCAAATACAGATTGAGGGATTTTAGGTTCAGGATCGGTC
Organism: Pseudophryne corroboree; assembly: GCF_028390025.1. Lineage (NCBI taxonomy): Eukaryota > Metazoa > Chordata > Amphibia > Anura > Myobatrachidae > Pseudophryne > Pseudophryne corroboree. The sequence goes on along the minus strand of NC_086448.1, from coordinate 509,897,177 downwards.
TGACCGAGCCGTCCGGCTTTGGCACGACAAAGAGGCTCGAATAGAACCCTTCTCCCGGGGGAACCGGGACAATGACACTCTGTTGAAACAGCTTTTGTATCACAGCATTTACTACTTCCCTTTCTGGGATAGAAACTGGCAAGGCTGATTCGAAAAATCGGTGGGGGGGGGGGGGGGGGGGGCATCTCATGAAACTCCAGTTTGTACCCTTGGGACACTATGTCTAAGACCCAAGGATCTAGGCCCAATTGAAACCAGACCTGACTGAAGATTCGGAGACGGGCCCCCACCGGCACGGACTCTCGTAGGGGAGCCCCAGCGTCATGCGGAGGACTTCGCAGAGGCCAGGGAGGACTTTTGGTCCTGGGCGCCAGACACCACAGGCGACCTTTTTTCCCCTTCCTCTACCTTTTGAAGCGAGGAAGGACGAGCCCCTTCCTTTTTTGTATTTATTAGGCCGAAAGGACTGCAACTGATAATGGGGAGCCTTTTTCTGTTGTGCGGGAACATAAGGAAGAAAAGATGACTTACCCGCTGTAGCGGTAGACACCAGGTCAGCGAGGCCGTCACCAAACAAGACACTACCTTTATAAGGGAGAGCTTCCATAGCTTTCTTGGAGTCGGCATCAGCATTCCATTGATGAATCCACAGCGCTCTCCTGGCCGAGACTGCCATGGCATTGGCCCTTGATCCCAAGAGGCCAATATCCCTCGCCGCATCCTTTAGGTAAGCTGCAGCATCCCTGATATAACCGAGAGTCAAAAGAATGTTATCCCTATCTAGGGTATCTATGTCAGATGCCAAATTATCAGCCCACTTAGCAATAGCACTACTCACCCATGCCGACGCCACGGCAGGTCTGAGGAGTGCCCCCGTAGTGACATAAATGGCTTTTAATGTCGTTTCCTGCTTACGATCCGCAGGATCCTTGAGGGCAGCAGTGTCAGGAGACGGAAGCGCCACTTTCTTGGACAGCCGGGACAGAGCCTTGTCCACATTGGGAGATGACTCCCACTTTTCCCTGTCGTCAGAGGGGAAAGGATATGCCATAAAAATTCTCTTGGGAATCTTCCACCTTTTGTCAGGCGACTCCGAAGCCTTTTCACAAAGAGCGTTCAGTTCATGAGAGGGGGGAAACGTCACCTCAGGCTTTTTCCCTTTAAATAAACAAACCCTTGTATCTGGAACAGGAGGCACCTCATATGTAAAACATCTTTAACTGCCACAATCATGTACTGAATACTAAAAACCAATTTTGGATGTAAACTGGCCTCACTAAAGTCGACACTGGAATCAGAGTCCGTGTCGGTATTCTTATCTGCCATCTGGGTAAATGAACGTTTCTGTGACCCTGAGGCCCCCTAGGCTGTACCTAAGACAAGGCGTCCTCCATGGATTTTCTCCACGTTTGTGTCTGAGAATCAGATTTATCCAGCCTCTTAGACAATAACGCCACATTTGCATTCAATGTACTCAACATATTCACCCAATCAGCAGTCGGCGGTGCCGTCAGAGTCACTCCCAAATCCTTCTCTGCGCCCCCAGTAACTTCCTCCGGAGGGGAGGAGCACTCAGCCTCAGACATGTCGACACACTGTACCGACACGCACACATTCACACTGGCAATAGGAGACAGACCCACAGGGAAGCCTGTTAGAGAGAACACAGAGGGAGTATACCAGCTCACATCCCAGCGCCCATATACTACTAAAAAATAATATATGATCACTGCGCTGTTTTATATACATATATATAGCACCAATTGACTGTGCCCCCCCCCGTTTTGCTCCCTGTACTTTTAAGGAGAGTGGAGGTCCGGGCCAGCGTCTCTGCATGCTCTGTGAAGAGAGAAAATGGCGCTGGTAAGCTGTGCAGGCTAAGCCACACCCCAACCCGGCGCGCTGTAGTCCCGCTAAAATTCAAAAAATTATACTGGCGGGGGTCTTATATTTAGTGCCCAGGCACCAATAATATGCTCTTTGCCAGAGAAAAACTCCAGTAACCTGCTGCCCAGGGCGCCCCCCCCCCCCCCCCCCCCTGTGCCCCTGTGCCCTGCACCCTGTGAGTGCCGTTGGTGCGTGTGTGTCACTGAAGTCTTCTGTCTTCTGTATACTCACCCGGCTTCTTTCTTTTGGCTTCTGTAAGGGGGTTGACGGCGCGGCTCCGGGAACAAGCAGCTAGGCGCACCAAGTGATCGAACCCTCTGGAGCTAATGGTTTCCAGTAGCCTAAGAAGCAGAGCCCTTAACTCAGAAGAAGTAGGTCTGACTTCTCTCCCCTCACTCCCACGAAGCAGAGAGCCTGTAGCCAGCAGGTCTCCCTGAAAATAAAAAAACTAACATAAAGTCTTTTCAGAGAAACTCAGGAGAGCTCCCCTAGTGTGTGTCCAGTCTCTCTGGGCACAGAATCTAACTGAGGTCTGGAGGAGGGGCATAGAGGGAGGAGCCAGTTCACACCCATTCAAAGTCTTATAGTGTGCCCATGTCTCCTGCGGATCCCGTCTATACCCCATGGTCCTTTTGGAGTCCCCAGCATCCTCTGGGACGTAAGAGAAATAACATTAAAACATTGACAGTAGACATGCTGGTTATGTCATATTCTGCGTCCCTGAGTGCTGCCGAATATTTGGTATATGTATGACTTTTCCCGTGCTGGGAGCAGTATGGAGCGGAGCGCAACGGGGCAAGCTTTTTTTGTCTTTATATGTTTGGAACAAAATTGTATGGGCATATTTTCTAATAGTATAACAGTAATTCTTTTTCTGAATCCATAATTAAATAATCCTTCAAACAAACTGAAAATTAAAGCTTTTGTTGTCTTTATACATATCTGTTTGGAGCTTCTATATTTCAAAAGAATGTATTATCGAGCAGTGAAACTGTGATTCAAAAACTGAGATTATTCCCCATGTATGAATTCAAGCATGCCCTTAATCCTTACTGTAACTCTCACCTCTTCATCTCCTCTTTGAGCAGATTATGGCCAGTCACTTTATCAAGTTCCTTCCTTCTACCTCCTTAATCCACTTCAACCTGGATTTCGTACTTCTTAAACTACAGAAACTGGCCTCACTAAAGCTTGTAATGATCTTCTAATTGCCAAATCTAAGGGACAGTACTATTTAGTCATCTTCCTGGTACCTCTCTGCTCACTTTGACACTGTGGTTCCCAGTGTCCTCTCTTTCACTATATTCTGTTCCACAAGTCTGCTGCCTTGGAGTTGCCATCGGCTCCTCACTCTCTTTCAGACTCCACTGTCATGCCTTCTTCTATTCATAATAATCCCACCTACTAATATGTGCAGGATATTTACGGGTCATCATCTTGACTGGACTACTGCAACATTCTCGTGCCCAGCCTTCCTACTCTCCACTCATTCTAAACTTTGCTGCTTGGCTCACTGTTTTCAGCCCCCCCCCCATCCCCTTTCTTCCAGGCCTACACTCGCTTTCCTTCTCCTACAGAGAACATTTCAAGCTAATAACACTCACCTATTAAGCTCTCACCCAATCATCACAATCTTACATCTCTTACCTCATCTCCCTCCACATTCCTGTCCATCCACTTCACTCTGCTAATTGCAACTACCTTGTTTCCCAACTGATTACCTTTTCCCACTCCTGTATCTATGACTTTCTCATGTTTTGCTGCCCTATCCATTGGAACTCACTCCCTTTCCTATCACAGTGGTTCTCTAACTCAGAACTCAGGATCCAAAACAGTTCCCTTTTTCCAGGTCACCAGAGGTACACAGGTGCCGGGCCGGAGTTGCCGCTAGTCAACCAAGGCATGCGCTTAGGGCCCCATGAGTCTCAGGGGGCCCGGACGTGGCCACGGATTGCCATAAGTAGCAGTGCTGCAGAGGAGATTTTGTTTTTACATGCATCATTCTGAACCGGCCCGGCCCCAGCAGGCTGTCAGCGCACGCTGACTGGACAGCTGCCGCTGGGACCAGAGCCAGCTCACAAACACACTGTACCCCCTCCTCCATGTGACTGACCTGCAGCACGATGACCGGGCTGTGGAAGGAGAGCTGCTGCCCAGCCATAGGAGAGAGGAGAGCTGCTGCCCAGCCATAGGATAGAGCCTGGTCACCGTCGGAGGATTGAAGGAGGAGAGCTGTCAGTGCTCAGTAAGTATCGCGGCAGTGGCCGGGGCCCAGGCTGCCTTTAAAGTGTGTGCGGCGGCTACGCCTGGAAGGGGGGGGTAGGGGGGTTTAGGTGGTGAAGCTAATGGGGCGATCCTCATCCTTCCTACTTCTTGATGGGGGCCAGGGGGGGAGGCAATCAGCCAGGGGGTGAGACTGACAGTGTGCCTGCCACTGCCAGTACTGCTGGTGGTGAGGGTGAGCTAGGTGAGGCCAACAATCAGCGTGTGGGGGGGGAGGGGGTGGGATGATGGGTGCTGTAGGAAGGTGGACTGTGTGGCATAATGTATATTTCAGCTCATACTGTAGTGCATAATATGCATTTCTACTCATACCGTATGGCGTAATATGAATTTCGGCTCATACTGTGTGGCGTAATGTATATTTCGGCTCATACTGTGTGGAATAATATGCGTTTTGACTCATATCATGTGTCGTATTGTGAATTTCGGCAAATACCGTGTGGCGTAATGTGAATTTTCGGCTCATACTGTGTGGTATAATGTATATTTCGGCTCATACTGTGGTGCATAATACGCATTTCTAATCATACCGTATGGCGTAATATGAATTTCGTCTCATATAGGGGGTAATTCCAAGTTGATCGCAGCAATACATTTTTTAGCAGTTGGGCAAAACCATGTGCACTGCAGGGGGGGGCAGATATAACATGAGCAGAGAAAGATAGATTTGGGTGTGGTGAGTTCAATCTGCAATCTAAATTGCAGTGTAAAAATAAAGCAGCCAGTATTTACCCTGCACAGAAACAAAATAACCCACCCAAATCTATCTCTCTCTGCACATGTTATATCTGCCCCCCCCCCCCCTGCAGTGCACATGGTTTTGCCCAACTGCTAAAAAATTTCCTGCTGCAATCAATTTGGAATTACCCCCATTGTGTAGCGTAATGTATATTTTGGCTCATACTGTGGTGCATAATATGCATTTTTACTCACACCATGTGGTGTAATGTGAATATCGGCTCATTGTATGTGGCATAATGTGAATTTCGGCTCCTGCTATATGGTGATAATTAAATATTATGTTTGCACTGTGTTTTTATGTACCCTTTTAATGTATGTGATGCCAGTAATGTTTAAAATTTTAAAAAGTAGAAGGAAAAAAATCAGTATTTTGGTACTTACCGATAAATCCCTTTCTCCGATTCCACAGGGACCACTGGAGTGCAGACACAATGGGGGATATAGTAGGCAGTAACTGGGAGCTGGCACTTTAAATTTATAACCATGTGACTAGCTCCTCCCCTACTATGTGCCCCCTCCAAGGCAGTCTTAGTTAAAACTGTGCCCGAGGAGAGCTGGAAAAGACCAACGTCAAAGTAGAGGAGGTTCACTAAGCCAACTAAACAGGTTAACACCAAGGAAAGCTGGAAACATAGTGATAGGGTAACATGAACAATACGCGCAGTCACACAGTGACATGCAACCCGATAAGTGAAGTAGGAGGAAACAGCGCTGGGTGGGCGTCCAGTGGAATCGGAGAAAGGGATTTATCGGTAAGTACCAAAATCCTGATTTCTCCTTCATCCACTAGGGGCCACTGGAGTGCAGATACAATGGGGACGTCCCAGAGCTCCCAAGACGGGAGGGAGTGCGCTGAGATTCCAGCAACAACCGTTCGGCCCAACTGTGACACAGAGGCCGCAAAAAAGGCAAATCCGTAAAACGTGACAAACATATGATGTCCCGACTAAGCGGCATCGCAACATAAAGCATTCACGGAAACCCCGTGGGCGACCGCCCCTGAAGGTCCCCTAGAGCGCGTGGAGTGCGCCGAATTGGAAAATGGAGGCCCTCGAGCAACCGCCAAATAAGACTGTCTGATGGCCAGACGTATCCAACGGTTCACGACCATTGGGACCCCGGACAATCAGGACGGGAACATCGTACAAAACAAAGACGAAAGCAAGTTGCCGAACAGCCGAAGAGCTCTGTACAGGAGAACCCTGACAACATCCAAAGGTCACGAATCCGGTGAAACCGCCGAGAGGGCCGAAAACACAAATGTCAGATGTATATGAAAAGCGGACATCACCCCTGGAAGAAACGACAGCTGAGTATGAAGCCCAGCCGTAACTCAATTCGAAAGGGAGAATGTCGGTAGAGAACTCCCTGCAAGAAAACCTGAACTTCAGGCTGCCAGGCTAATTACCTTTGGAAGAAAACCAAAAGAGTAGAGACCTGAAACTCAGGTCAACCGAGTCGAAGCGCAGCCGAGCAAACCACCCGGAGAAACTAAAGAAGGCGGTTAAATGAAAAACCGAAGGGAAAAACCCTCGGCATCCACACCAGGCCACAAAAAGTTTGCAAAAGTGGCAAAAGATAGACGAAGTAACTGACTTCCGAAATCGGGGCCCAGTAGGTATAACCGAAGCAGGGAAACTCCCTCCTTCTGAGAAGGTCTCGTGAACGGCCAAACCCTTTAAACGAAACCTGTGGAAGACAGAACAAAGGACCCTGTTGAAGTAGACATTCCCACAGAGGTAGGGGCCAAGGCTCCTCTACTGACAACAGGTGCAGGGTGGATTTCCAAGTCTTGTGCGGCCAAACCGGAGTATCTGGAGGACTAGCGCACATCCTCCCTTTATGCGTTGCAGAAAGTGAGGTAGTAACAAAAAAAGGAGGAAAGATAGACTAAACAGAAGCTCCAAGGAGCTGTGAGGGCATCCTCGGCTACTGCCGCCAGAGCTCACGTCCAAGAGTAGTAAAGGGGCAGTTGAAGAGTCAGTCGGAACGCCATGAGGTCGATCCGAGTTCTCCGCCAACAGCCGACCAGCTGACAAAACTCCGGGTAATGTCCACTCACCCGGGTGCTTGACCTGGAATGAAGATTGTTGTCCTCTGCTCAGAGGAGGCTGCAGGTGACCTCTCTCAGCGCCGCACTTGGCTGAAGAGAGAGGGGAACTAGGCCCGAGGAAGGAAAAATCTTCTGACGGACCCGGATTGAGAACCATCTCTAAGAAAAGAAAACAGTACGAGGAGCATAAATGCAACCCGTGTCGAATCAGAAGATCTTGAATCCTCCGGATATTCAGAAGCAACCTAATCTGTAGAGTGGGTTTCCAGCAGTAGATTATCCAGTTAGGGAACAAACGTTCCTCCCTGCCTTTGAAGTAGGGCCATCCTGTGACTTTCAGGAACACGGTGGGAGCGGAAGAGGGACCGAACGGAAAGGTCTGAAAGTGGAAATGAATATCCTGTACTACGAATCGGGGGAAAGCCCAATGAGGAAACCCAATGGAAACCAGTAAACAGGCATCCCTGATGACTAAGGACGCCTAAACCCTCTTTGCTCCAAACTAGCAATCACAGACTGAAGGGATTCTAAGCTCAGAATAGGCCCGGCCGGGCCATCTGGCTTCGGCACGGAAAAAAACAAAAAACAAAGGCCTGAGAAAATGCCCCGATTCCAATGATGTGAGGAAACAGGGATCAGCACCCTTGCAGTTAGAAGCATCTGGAACGCCGCCTGCAGCACGACTCTGTCGTCGGAAGCTGGCAGACATGTGGTGAGGTACCACTGAGGCGGTTGGACTCCAAAATCGCGTATGTAACCGCCCGTGATGAGAAACCTAACCCAAGCATACCCAGGCCTCCCAGAAAAACCACAGACATGCGCCCACCCTGGGATCTCCCAGGTGGGAGGGAGGTTTGACCTGCGGTGGGTGTGTTGGAGGACCGACAATCAGACTGGTCCGAGGATGCTGAACCGCTGCCTCGGTCTCTTACTTTGAGATCCCTTGGTGACGGAGATACCGTCCCTGTCATGTACTCGAAACCCGGAAAAGGTACGGAAAGATCTAAGGGAAAGACCGGTATAGGTCCATCTTGGAGCTGGAGCAGCAGTAGGGGAAAGAAAAGTGGACTTACCCAATGGCCTGAGAAATCCAGGCTGGAAGATCCTTCCCGACAGAACCCGTAATGAACCACGCCACTGCTGCCCCTTAGGATTCAATATCCGCCTGTTACTATCGCAGCCCTAAAGGTCGTCGGGTTAAGACAGCCCAAGCGGAGTTCAGGCTCCGAGTATACAGACTTCCTTGGAGATCTCAAAAGAACATAAAGCAGAATCGTAACTCTAATCTGTCCAAGGAATCAGTTGCGTGTAACCCAGAGGATAATTGTTTTACAACCTACCTGCTCCGGACAAGGTAGAACCTCTGCTGCCGCATATTTCTCTCCGATGGCTCCCTCCGCAAGGTAGCCCTAGGAACCATCGAGGGGTATACCCTTGGAGAGGTCCGATATCGGTTCCTGCTTTCTGCGTAGAAAGGACAGGAAAACAAACATTGTTTGATACCTGAAATTGTATATTCAGATGTCTCCAGTCCGCCGACCGGAGCACATCCAGCTCATCCGAAACTGGACAAGTCGCTGTCGTCTCTTCATTGGTACCGAACCCCGAGGAATGTGAAGCGCTCCTTTACCTGCATCATCTGACGAACTGCTGTGCAATGCGCCTCATGTCCTGTACATCTCTCGCCTCCCCCAAGAGAGGCCTCTCATCCGCAGTGTAAAATGGAGGTTATCAAGCTCCGTTTAGAAACCTGGAGAGGAGAAATGACGGACGGGGTCTCTGGTTAATAGTGACCTTACCTGCATAATCTGAGCTGTTCAAACAGGAGCGTGCTGCAGCTGCGTTAAGGGCTAAGCAGATGGTTCCACCGCACAATCCCCACATAACAGGGAATTCTCTGAGTTACATTTAGGTAAATGAAAAGAGAAAAAGGAGGGTTAAAGAAGTGCAGCCCTATGTAATCTCCACACTATAAAGTGCAGTGACAGGCACGTCTCCCTTCTCTGAGTTCAGATGCCTCTATTAGCGTACTGAGCCACTGCAGCAATTTGTCTGATGACACACACACATTCTTAAAATTACAAACAGCATTAGTACCAAGGGAAACAAAGGAATAATAAAGGGAAGGCAATACCCGCCCTGTATATAGTGTACTGCTAAATTAGTAAGAAACAGGAGCAATACATGTTTCTCGGAAGCTCCGCTGGTTGTGGATAATTGCAGTCCATAGTGGGGTGGACCTTTGGATTTGCAGACAGTACGTCTATCACTGTTAAGTTATGTGGGACGAGAAACCAGGTCTGTACCTGGAAGTCCCTGGTATTATAATAAACAGAGGTGAAAGTTTTGTGTTCTACCTTATATGTACAGTAGGGTGTAAGCCCCGCCCTCCCCCCTGCTATGGCGCCTATGTAAAATCAACGGCGCTAGCGCTATAATATCCTGCCAAGGGAGGGCCTTGTAATAATTGAAAAAGCTACTCACCACTGTGAGATGAACGAGGCTTCATAAACCCAATGCTCTGACTGTAGGAGGTATCCATCCCAATACAAGTCACACATTGCAAAGATCAGTCATTGTATGTGTGGTCTCCCGGGGAATGAGTTATGTTTTCTATTTTCACCCTCCCCAATCTCTGGGTTTGCTGGACCCATAAACCAAAATAATCATACTCTGTAATGAGGGATATGCAAGAGTAAATGGGCGCCAGCGCGTGCATAGCCGCCGGGATTAGTCGGGATGAAGCTCCCCCCCCCCCTTCCCCCGTTATGGCGCCCAATTTAAATCTTAAAAACTCCAGCGCTAACGTAGCGGACGGCGCCCCGCATCCCCCGCCGGCGATGCGAGCCACGGCCGGGGAGCGGAGGACTAACATAGCGGGGGGCACTCTGTGAGCAACGGCCGGGGAGCGGAGGAAGCTGAGCCCGCTGTGTAGAGCGGGCTTAAGCTCCGCTCCCCGTATTGGCATCCATCTGAACCCCAGAAGCTACAGCACTAACCTAACTGGGGCGCCCTGCAGGCAATGCAAGCCACGGCTTGATTGTAAAGTGGGATTAAGCTCCGCCCCCCCTGTAATGGCGCCAGTTTCAAACTTACTAAGCGCCCTGAGTATCCCCGCACAGGTTCTAGCGGGGATCTGTGTGCGGGGTGAGCGGAGGGTGCCGAAAACCAGAGCGGGCAGCGGGAGGGGAGAATGCAAGACCCAAACTGCGACTGCAGAGCCGATGCCAGCGCCAACCAGGTGCACCACTGGCTCTCTGCGTCTTGCAAGGAAACTGAGAGCGGGAAGCGGTGATATGAGCCGCTGGAGACAAGAGATGAGTCAGAGTCTCTGGCGGCTGTCTCATGGCTCAGCATTAGATTAAAGTAAAGTTGTACTCCCCGCTGCTGCTGCTGTTGTAGATGGAGTGGCCGCGACACGCGCCGCACGCAGCGGTGTCCGGTCACTTATACTCACCGCTGCCGTGCTGCCAGGATCTTCTGCCGACGGAGCGGCCCCGACACGTGCCCACGCAGCGGTGTCCGGCCAGTCTCCGGAGAGCTCAGTGTCTCCTTCAGCCGGGGCCCATCCCGAGCCGCACGCAGCTGCGATGGGACCCCTAGTAAGAAAAATAAAAATAAATTCTTCAGAGAAGACCCAAGTGAACCAGCTCCCTTGGGCACTAAACTAAGACTGGCTTGGAGGGGGGACATAGTAGGGGAGGAGCCAGTCACATGGTTATAAATTTAAAGTGCCAGCTCCCAGTTACTGCCTACTATATCCCCCATTGTATCTGCACTCCAGTGGCCCCTAGTGGATGAAGGAGAAATTACAAATAATGTAAGGGGAATAAATCAGGAATGAAAATACAGTGTTATGGATTGTTTGAGGAAGGGAGGTGACCCAAATCGGTATCCTGCTTAGGGTCCCATGAGATCTAAATGCGCCTCTGAGGTGTACTAATTACTCACTGACACATTTTAAAAGATACACAAGTAGTGCTAATTATTTCACTTGTGATTCTGTGATTTTGCTCTAAAACCCACTTATTATAAAAGTGACCATCTGCTACCAACATCCCAAAGTTACAATTTAATTAATTATTAATGCCATGACGGTTAATTAATTAATAATTTTATAGTATGTAAATTATAACTGTTACTTCAATGCTGATTGGTTGCCATGGGCAACTTCTACACTGGCTCATTTCTCCACTCTTATCACTGCTTCATACATTTAACCCAGTGTTCCTAATAAGAGGAAAATCATTGTAAAGCCCCCACGCTGAACGCTTAATGGTACGGAGTCAGTGCGGATGAAACACTTAGGGAACTCAACCCACCTGCACAGCGCCTATTACATATTGTGGACCAGTGTACTTCCCCTTTCCACCAGGGAAAACACGCTCTCCCTATTGGGAGGTGGCACTAAGACCTGCATAATGGCAGCATAAGGAACAGCGCTGCACTCCTGCACTCTCTAAAAGGATGAGAGTGTGCAACTTTCTCCAGCCCCCGGCGATCTATGTGGAGTCTCCAAAATGTGCCATACTTATGGAGGCACCTAAAGAACACTGGAATTCTGGGGCTGCAGAGAGGAGGAGCTCAGATTTTAAAGTTACAGTAGTTTAAGTGCTAAGCTCCAACCCAACCTACAGTCCCATGGTCCAGTGTCCGCCAGACTTGCTGCAAAAGAAGTATGGATTGGAGTTCCTAAAACGTTTCTAGAGTTGAGATTAGTCACAGATGTTCTAAATACTACAAGTTAAATATACCCTAAATAGACTTTTGGGTTATATATATGGCACATGCGTATTTAATATCACTTATTTAGCCTAAGTATTAGTAATTTAATTCACTAGGAGGTGCCCTTTACCTTTATATATACTTTTTTTACTCTCTATATGGGGAAGGGGGGTATTTATTAAAGCCTGGAGAGAGGAAAAAATGTACAGATGTAAATTAAATTTACAAATGTAAAAATGTGAGAGATAAAGTACTAGCCAACCAACTTTTGCCTGATACAGGCTGTGTTTGAAAAATGACAGTTAGGAGCTGATTGGTAAATACCCCCGACCCTCCCACCCCACCCTCAGGTATTTATTGTCACATAAACGTTTTCAGGTGTTTATAATAGGGTAGATGCACATAATTTTTTCATTGCTGCTTACATATAGACTTGGCAGAGTATGCTACATACAGGACGGAACTTTACAGTTATAGCTGACGTTTTCCTAAAGAATCTGTGTTGATCGTGCGTAGCAACGTAATATCACCTTTGACTCAGGATCGTCACTCTATTCGTCTAATATTTAGCTGGCTTAGAATTTTTTCCCAACTTTTTTAAGTGTTTATAAGTTCTATTTATTATGCAATTACAAACTTTTTTCCCAGTGGATGACATAAATTCTGTTTAGTATACCCAGGATAGCAAAATCCAAAATTACAGGATATCCAGCGGTGGCCATCTTGGGTTAGCTGCAATTGAACATGTGTATTTAATTGTGACTAAGTAAGGACAGCTAGTGATGGCATAGTGATGGCAGTAAGTGCAGCTCTGCATATAGCTGAATATACACATCTATGTGTACACATCCCTCATAGCCCCAACAAGCCATGACGAGCTGCGTCTTTTCTGGAATTTTGTTTCACCTGCCTCAGGCAGGCGAAATCAAATCCCCGAAAGCAGCCTCGTTTTCATGTGAAAATGGGGCTGCGGCCACTAAAAACACACAGGTTTAACTGAGCCTGTGTGTTTTTGCGAGAAAAAGTATTTATTTTATGGGCGATCTAATTGGATAGCCCGTAAAAATATATAACAGTAAAACATCGGAAAAATGGTTTCATAGTGGGTAATTGGATACCCCTCATATCTGTACATACAATGCAGCTGACTTGTAGCTGCATTGTATGTACATTGTAGCTGCATTGTATGTACTAAATCATCCGCACGGGTATCCCAGATGATGCAAGAAGTGTTCATACAGTACCTGTTTTAAAACCTTTAACAAGTGTCCTTTGGGCATATACTCAATCACCAAAGAATAGTTGCTGTCTTCTAAGATGATACCAAGCAGCTTTACAATTCGCTCATGTTTGAGCTTATACATTATTTCACCCTCTTCAAGGAGATCCTTACTGTACCTAATACAAAAATATAAAAATATATTAATACATCTAAAATCTCATGTGCACTTAGCCACTGAAAATAAAATATTTATAATATAGTATGAGAAGAATAAAACTTGATTGAAAAGACGGCTCATGCTTCTTTACTGATCCACAGGAAAACGTGCGGGATTTTGGCAAAACATACAGGACTGATGCCAATTTGAACGCAAGTCAGTTCTGCAGAGGAATCGTGTGTATTTTGTACTGTACATGCTCCTGAGCTGAGCACACTCAACGGGTGGTCTTCTGTTTGCCGGCGGTCGGGCTCCCGGCGCTCAGTATACCGGCGCCGGGAGCCCGACAGCCGGAATACCGACAATTATTTTCCCTCGTGGGGGTCCACGACCCCCATAGAGGGAGAATAAAATAGTGTGGCGCGCGTAGCGTGGCGAGCGCAGCGAGCCCGCAAGGGGCTCATTTGCGCTCGCCAAGCTGTCGGTAAGCCGGCGGTCGGGCTCCCGGCGCCGGGATGCTGGTCGCCGGGAGCCCGACCGCCGGCCAGCCGTAGTGAACCCCACTCAACTATGGGGGATGCTGAGTCATAAGTAACTCAGTAGCATCTTCACTTGCAGATGAAAAGGCGTAAACAGGGTATTTGCACTTAGGCCGCGGTTAAGGGGGGTACTCACGGGAGAGATGTGTGCTGAGCGATCTTAACACAGACCGCTCAGCACACATCTCTCACCCCGCTCAGCACAGCGCGATGTGCTGAGCGAGGGGGAAAGCCGACGGGGGGCCGCTCACTTCACACAACGGTGAAGTGAGCGACTCGCTAGATTGAGCCTGCATGCAGCTCAATCTAGCATCGGCGATAGCGATGTGCGGGGCCGCGCATCGCTATCGCTGGAGGGCATACACACGGCAGATCCGTGCTTAAAATCTAAGCAATCTAGCAAGATTGCTTAGATTTTAAGCACGGATCTCTCCGTGTGTACCCCCCTTTAGTAAGAGAAGGTCGTGAGACATTATGCAGAGCTGGGTAAACTACTGATAATGTTTGTCTAAATAACAATTGTGCCTCTGTGTCAGAGCCGTAACTACGTGTGTGCCAGGCACACAGCGCAGTCGCCCTGAGGGCGCAACTGCCCACTTTCCCTAAAATCATCAGCGGCTTGTAATGAGTCAAACTGACTCATTATAAGCCGCCTGTGTGAGTGTGCTGCTGCCGGAGAGGAGCAACTCCGGAGGCAGGGGAGAAGGAGGAGGAGGGAGGGGGAGGAGGGAGCCGCAGCAGCACTATGTAATTGGTGGCAGAGCCACTGCAGTTGCCCCTCTCCTTCCACATAGGCTGGCTGCCGCCGCAGTGAATGCTGGGATGCGCTTCCCTCATCCCAGCATTCACAGTGGCGGCGGCCAGCCTATGTGTAAGGAGAGGGAGAGCTGCAGCGGCGCTGCCACCAATTACATAGCGCTGCTGCGGCTCCGGAGTCCCCCTCCCTTCTCCTCCTCCGCTGCCTCTGGAGCTGCCAGCACGGAGGAGCCTGACTGCCTGAGCCAGCAGAGAGATGGTATCTATCTATCTATCTATCTATCTATCTATCTATCTATCTATCTATCTATCTATATCTCTATCTCTCCTGTATACCTAATGTGTAAAAGGGGGACTGGCTGCCGTAACGTGTAAAAAGGGGGGTGCTGTCTGCCGTACCGTGTAAAAAGAGGGACGCTGTCTGCCGTAATGTGTGATAAGGGGATGCTGTCTGCTGTAACGTGGGAAAATGGGGACGCTGTCTGCCGTAATGAGAAAAAGGGGGGTGCTGTCTGCCGTAATGTGTAAAAAAAGGACGCTGTCTGCCGTAATGTGTTATAAGGGGATGCTGTCTGCCGTAACGTGTAAAAAGGGGGACGCTGTCTGCTGTAATGTGTAAAAAGGGGGACGCTGTCTGCTGTAATGAATAAAAAGGGGGACGTTGTTTGCCGTAATGTGTAATAATAGGATTTTAGTTACCTATCGGTAAATCCTTTTCTCGTAGTCCGTAGAGTACCATGGGGTATAGACAGGTCCACCAGGAGCCATTGGCACTTTAAAAGTTTAACAGTGTGGGCTGGCTCCTCCCTCTATGCCCCTCCTACCAGACTCAGTCTAGAAACTGTGCCCGAGGAGACGGCATACTTCGATAAAAGGATTATACACAGATAGTGGCGAGATTCATACCAGCTCACACAACAAGGCAAATCCAGCCAACATGCCGGATAAACTTAGCAACAGCTGAAACAGTACTGAAACAGTAAAATGCAGAACTTACCTAGAAACTAGGCAGTACTGAACTAAATAACCACTGCATGAAAACGAAGCGCCGGGGCGGGCGCCCAGCATCCTCTACGGACTACGAGAAAAGGATTTACAGGTAGGTAACTAAAATCCTATTTTCTCTTACGTCCTAAAGGATGTTGGGGTCCATATTAGTACCATGGGGATGTACCAAAGCTCCCAGAAAAGGAGGGAGAGCGCGGAGGCTCCTGCAAAACTGCTTGACCAAACTTGAGGTCATCAGAGGCCAAAGTATCGAACTTGTAAAACTTAGCAAACGTGTTCGACCCAGACCAAGTAGCTGCTCGGCAAAGCTGTATAGCCGAGACACCCCGGGAAGCCGCCCAGGAAGAACCCACCTTACGAGTAAAGTGGACCTTAACAGATTTTGGACATGGCATTCCTGCCGTAGAATACGCATGCTGGATGGTGAACCTGATCCAGCGTAAAATCGACTACTTAGAAGCAGGACACCCAATTTTCTTGGGATCATAGAGGACAAACAGAGAGTCAGATTTTCTATGACGAGCCGTCCTCTTCACATAAATCTTCAAAGCCCTGACAACATCCAAGGCCTTTGAAGCAATTGAGGAGTCAGTAGGCACTGGCACCACAATAGGTTGGTTGATATGAAAAGCTGACACAACCTTAGGAAGGAACTGTGGATGAGTCCTGAGCTCCGCCCTATCTTCATGGAAGACCAGATAGGGACTTTTACAGGACAACGCCCCCAATTCCGACATACGTCGAGCAGAAGCTAAGGCCAACAGAGTGGAGGCTCAAACCAATCCGATTGCAGGAACTGTAACACCACATCAAGATCCCAGGGTGCCGTTGGCGCCACAAACGGAGGCTGGATGTGCAGAACCCCTTTCAAAAAGGTCTGAACCTCAGGGAGGACAGCCAATTGTTTTTGGAAGAAAATGGATAAAGCGGAGATCTGGACCTTGATGGAGCACAATTTTAGGCCCATATCCACACCTGCTTGCAGGAAAAGGAGAAAACGTCCATGTTGAAACTCCACCGCAGGAAATTTCTTGGATTCACACCAAGACACATATTTTTTCCATATTCGATGGTAATGTTTAGACGTTACCCCCTTCCTAGCCTGTATCAGGGTAGGAATAACCTCGCTCGAAATAGACTTCCAAGCTAAGAACTGGCGCTCAACTGCCATGCTGTCAAACGTAGCCGTGGCAAGTCTTGATAAACGAACGGCCCCTGCAGTAGAAGATCCTCTCAAAGCGGTAGGGGCCTTGGATCTTCCAGCAGTAGATCCAGCCGATCCGCGTACCAAGCCCTCCATGGCCAGTCCGGAGCAATGAGGATTGCCAGAACCTTTGCTCTTTTTATAAGTTGTAGAATTTGAGGAAGTGGAGAGAACACATACACTGACGTGAACACCCACGGTGTTACAAGTGCGTCCACCGCCACTGACTATGGGTCTCTCGACCTGGAACAGTACCTCCGCAGCTTCTTGTTGAGGCGGGAGGCCATCATGTCTATGTGAGGAACCCCCCCACCAACCAGTTACCTCCTCGAACACTTCCGGGTAGAGGCCCCACTCTCATGGATGAAGATCGTGTCTGCTGAGGAAGTCCGCTTCCCAGTTGTCTACTCCCAGAATGAAGATTGCTGACATCACTACCGAGTGCCTTTCTGCCCAGTGGAGTATTCTTGTCACCTCTGACATTGCAGCCCTGCTCTTCGTTCCGCCTTGTCGGTTTATGTAGGCCACTATGGTCACGTTGTCCGACTGCACCTGAACAGCCCGATCCTGCAGATGGTGTGCTGCTTGAAGAAGGCCGTTGTATACGGCTCTTAGCTCCAGGATGTTTATCGGGAGAAGGGATTCTTGACTTGACCACCTTCCTTGGAAGGTTTCCCCCTGAGCGACTGCTCCCCAACCTCTTAGACTTGCATCCGTGGTTAGAAGGATCCAGTCCTGAACTCCGAACCTTCGGCCCTCCAGAAGGTGTGGTAGTTGAAGCCACCAGAGGAGCGAAATCCTGGCTTTCGGTGACAGACTTATCCTCTGGTGCATATGTAGGCGAGATCCCGACCACTGGTCCAAGAGATCCAGCTGAAAGGATCAAGCATGAAACAATCCGTACTGCAGAGCCTCGTAGGAGGCAACCATCTTCCCCAGAAGGCGGATACACTGATGAACCGATACCCGGGCAGGCTTCAAGACATCCCGGACCATTGTTTGAATCACCAACGCTTTCTCCACCGGTAGAAACACCCTCTGCACCTCCGTGTCGAGGATCATCCCCAGGAAAGACAGACTACTTGTCGGCTCCAGATGCGATTTTGGAAGGTTCAGGATCCAACCGTGCTCCTTGAGCAGATGTGTCGTGAGAGCAATGAATCCTAACAACTTCTCTCTGGATGATACCTTGATCAGCAGATTGTCCAGATACGGAATTATGTTCACCCCTCGCTTGCGGAGGAGAACCATCATCTCTGCCATCACCTTGGTGAAGACCCTCGGCGCCGTGGAGAGACTGAACGGCACTGCCTGAAACTGATAGTGATCGTCTAACAGTGCAAACCTGAGATAGGCCTAGTGCGGCGACCAAATGGGAATGCGGAGGTACGCATACTTGATGTCCAGGGACGCCAGGAACTCCCCCTCCCTCAGTCCGGAGATAACTGCTCTCAGAGACTCCATCTTGAACTTGAAGTCCCTGAGATATGGGTTCAAAGACTTCAAGTTCAGAATTGGCCTTACCGAACCATCCGGCTTCGGTACCACAAAAAGGTTCGAGTAGTAACCTTTGTTCAACTGATGAGGTGGAACTGGAACAATGACCTCGGACACTACCAATTTTCGGATAGCGTCCAGAAGAATAGCTCTGTCTGCCGGCAAAGCTGGCAAGCCTGATTTGAAGAAACGGTGAGGCGGGAGAGTTTGAAACTCCAGCCTGTACCCCTGGACACAATATCCTGTATCCAGGGGTCCAGGCCCGACGACACCCAGACGTGGCTGAAATGCAGGAGTCTTGCTCCCACCTGACCTACCTCCAGGCTATGCGGTCCACCGTCATTCTGAGGACTTTGAGGTACCAGAAGCCGGCTTCTGGTCCTGGGAACCTGCACGACCACCTCTAAAGAAGGTGTGAGAAGGCTTGTTCTTTCTAGGCCTCGCGGGCCGAAAGGACTGTGACGTGTTGGGAGTACAAGGCTTCTTCATAGCCGGTGCAGCTGAGGGGAGAAAAGGAGACTTACCAGCGGTAGCCGTGGCAATCCACGCATCCAGCGCCTCCCCAAACAGAGCCTGCCCACTTTTCCTGGATTCCGCGTCCGCAGACCATTGGCGCAGCCAGAGACCACTGCGAGCCGAGACGGACATGGAGGAGATCCCTGCAGCCATGAAACCCAGGTCCTTCATGGATTCTACCAGGAACCCTGCAGAATCCTGTATGTTACGTAAAAACAAATCAACATCACCTTTATCCATCGTAGTCAAGTCCTCTAGCAGAGTGATTGACCACTTGGCTATAGCTTTAGAAATCCATGCACAGGCAATAGTAGGCTGCAGTATAGCCCCTGAAGCCGTGTATATGGATTTGTGCGTAGCATCCACTTTGCGATCAGCCGGGTCCTTCAACGCGGTAGATCCCGGGACTGCCAATACCACCTGTTTTGACAGCCTGGAGACAGAGGCGTCAACTATTGGCGGGGACTCCCATTTTTTTCTATCGTCTTCCGGGAAGAGAAGAGCAACCAGGACCCTTTTAGGGATCTGGAATTTTTTCTCCGGGTTTTCCCAGGCTTTTTCAAATATAGCATTTAATTCCTTAGATGCCAGGAAGGTGAGAGGGGCTTTCTTACTGTCCGTGAAAAAGGCCTCCTCAACCTGCTCAGAAGGTGTGTCAGAAATATGTAACACATACCGCATGGCCTCAGTCATCAACTGCACCCCCTTAGCAAGTGATGCCGTCCCCCTCGACACATCCCCATCACCGTCTGCTGTGTCAGAATCAGTATCCGTGTCATCCTGCATAATTTGGTCAAGAGC
The DNA here is from genome assembly GCF_028390025.1 of Pseudophryne corroboree. NCBI lineage: Eukaryota > Metazoa > Chordata > Amphibia > Anura > Myobatrachidae > Pseudophryne > Pseudophryne corroboree. Next base: position 509,877,788 of record NC_086448.1, on the reverse strand, counting down.
ACGTTTGTGAGAATGTACCGCAGGGGCCCCTGAGGGAGCAGCATCAGACCATACTGCCATAGAGGATTGCAACACCTGAGTGGCATGTTCAGTCCTTGCAACCCTTTCAGAAATCTGAGAAATAGCCCCCCTAAGAGAGGTTAACCACTCCGGTTCTCTAGCTCTGAGCTACAACAGTGCAATCCTGATTACATGGGATGGGATCTTCCTGAGAAGATAAATCCTCTGCAGCATATGAGACAGAGTCTCTAGACATGTTTGCTTGTACACCCCACAAACCCCACATACACACAAGGTACAGGGCAGACAGAGTCCCCCCCCCCCCCCCCCCCAAGAATGGCAGAGAGACACAGAGACTGGAGCCAACCCACACACAGCGCTATATAGGTATAGGGAAACCCTTATCCAGTGCTGACTGTGTCCCTTAATAGGTGACAGTCTTACACAGCCTCCTCTCCCTTCTACCTTCTCCTGGTACCGTACAGATAGCTGGAGGTGCTCTGGAGAGGCTGCTCTTCCACTGGCAGCGTGTCTGCAGGCAGGAAAATGGCGCTGCTGGGTCCGCTGAGGAGAAGCTCCGCCCCCTTAATGGCGCTGTCTTCCCGCTCTTCCAAGATTATACTGGCCTGAGGATTTTTTGCTGGCTGAGATCCGCAGACCCCGACAGGCTTTCTGGTCAGTGTAGGGTTAAGGCGCCGGCTCAGGGCGCCGTTCACCTAAGTACCGCTGATCCCCCAGAGCGCAGTTAGTACTGCGCTCCTACCCTGTAGCCGCCATCTTCACACCGGCCCCCCGCTTGCTAGGGGGGGTCGGTGACTTGCCACAAACTTCAGCTCTGCAAGGGGGTGGCGGCATGCTGCTGGGGTGAGCGTTCCCCTGCGCCGGGGAGCGATCTATCCCCTCTGGAGCTCATTGTCCAGTCAGCGGAGACGGTGGCTCAGACCCCGCTGTGACCCGCTCCTCCGGGCAGATTTTCTAAACTGAGTCTGGTAGGAGGGGTATAGAGGGAGGAGCCAGCCCACACTGTTAAACTCTTAAAGTGCCAATGGCTCCTGGTGGACCCGTCTATACCCCATGGTACTAATATGGACCCCAGCATCCTCTAGGGCGTAAGAGAAAAGGGGACGCAGTCTGCCGTAATGTGTAATAAGCGGGACTTATGTGTAAAAAGGGGGACGCTGTCTGCCGTAACGTGTAAAAAGGGGGACGCTGTCTGCCGTAATGAGTAAAAAGGGGGACGCTGTCTGCCGTAACGTGTAAACAGGGGGACGCTGTCTGCCGTAATGTGTAAAAAGGGGGACGCTGTCTGCCGTAACGTGTGAAAAGGAGGACACTGTCTGCCGTAATGTGTAATAAGGGGACGCTGTCTGCCGTAATGTGTAATAATAAGATTTTACTCACCGGTAAATCTATTTCTTGTAGTCCGTAGTGGATGCTGGGGACTCCGTAAGGACCATGGGGAATAGACGGGCTCTGCAAGAGACTGGGCACTCTAAGAAAGATTTAGTACTACTGGTGTGCACTGGCTCCTCCCTCTATGCCCCTCCTCCAGACCTCAGTTAAGGAAACTGTGCCCGGAAGAGCTGACATTACAAGGAAAGGATTTTGGAATCCAGGGTAAGACTCATACCAGCCACACCAATCACACCGTATAACTTGTGATAAACTTACCCAGTCAACAGTATGAACAACAACAGAGCATCAACCAATGGATGCCAACATAACGTAACCCTTTATTAAGCAATAACTATATACACGTATTGCAGAAAGTCCGCATCCACTGGACGGGCGCCCAGCATCCACTACGGACTACGAGAAATAGATTTACCGGTGAGTAAAATCTTATTTTCTCTAACGTCCTAGTGGATGCTGGGGACTCCGTAAGGACCATGGGGATTATACCAAAGCTCCCAAACGGGCGGGAGAGTGCGGATGACTCTGCAGCACCGAATGGGCAAACACAAGGTCCTCCTCAGCCAGGGTATCAAACTTATAGAACTTAGCAAATGTGTTTGAACCCGACCAAGTAGCTGCTCGGCAAAGCTGTAATGCCGAGACCCCTCGGGCAGCCGCCCAAGAAGAGCCCACTTTCCTTGTGGAATGGGCTTTTACTGATTTTGGATGCGGCAATCCAGCCGCAGATTGAGCCTGCTGAATCGTGCTACAGATCCAGCGAGCAATAGTTTGCTTTGAAGCAGGAGCACCCAGCTTGTTGGATGCATACAGGATAAACAGCGAGTCAGTCTTCCTGACTCCAGCCGTCCTGGCTACATAGATCTTCAAAGCCCTGACTACATCAAGCAACTTGGAATCCTCCAAGTCCCGAGTAGCCGCAGGCACCACAATAGGTTGGTTCAAATGAAAAGATGACATCACCTTCGGCAGAAATTGCGGACGAGTCCGTAATTCTGCCCTGTCCATATGGAAAACTAGATAGGGGCTTTTACATGACAAAGCCGCCAATTCTGACACACGCCTAGCCGAAGCTAAGGCCAATAGCATGACCACCTTCCACGTGAGATACTTTAGCTCCACGGTCTTAAGTGGTTCAAACCAGTGGGATTTTAGGAAACCCAACACCACGTTGAGATCCCAAGGTGCCACTGGTGGCACAAAAGGGGGCTGAATATGCAACACTCCCTTAACAAACGTCTGAACTTCAGGAAGAGAAGCCAGTTCCTTTTGAAAGAAAATGGATAGGGCCGAAAATCTGGACCTTTATGGACCCCAACTTCAGTTCCATAGTCACTCCAGACTGTAGGAAGTGCAGGAACCGGCCCAGCTGGAATTCCTCTGTAGGGGCCTTCTTGGCCTCACCCCAGGCAACATATTTTCGCCATATACGGTGATAATGTTTTGCTGTAACTTCATCCGGAATGCCCTTTTCCGCTAGGATCCTGCGTTCAACCGCCATGCCATCAAACGCAGCCGTGGTAAGTCTTGGAACAGACAGGGCCCCTGTTGCAACAGGTCCTGTCTGAGAGGCAGAGGCCATGGGTCCTCTGTGAGCATTTCCTGCAGTTCCGGGTACCAAGTCCTTCTTGGCCAATCCGGAACAATGAGTATTGTTCTCACTCCTCTTTTTCTTACGATTCTCAGCACCTTGGGTATGAGAGGAAGAGGAGGAAACACATAGACCGACTGGAACACCCACGGTGTTACCAGGGCATCCACAGCTATCGCCTGAGGGTCTCTTGACCTGGCGCAATACCTTTGTAGCTTTTTGTTGAGACGGGACGCCATCATGTCCACCTGTGGCAGTTCCCATCGATTTGTAATCAGAGTGAAGACTTCGTGATGAAGTCCCCACTCTCCCAGGTGGAGGTCGTGCCTGCTGAGGAAGGCTGCTTCCCAGTTGTCCACTCCCGGAATGAACACTGCTGACAGTGCTTGCACGTGATTCTCCGCCCAACAAAGAATCCTGGTGGCTTCCGCCATCGCCACTCTGCTTCTTGTGCCGCCCTGGCGGTTTACATGAGCCACTGCGGTGATGTTGTCTGACTGAATCAGCACCGGTTGGTCGCGAAGCAGAGGCTCCGCTTGACTCAGGGCGTTGTATATGGCCCTTAGTCCCAGGATATTTATGTGCAGACAAGCCTCCTGACTTGTCCACAACCCTTGGAAGTTTCTTCCCTGAGTGACTGCCCCCCATCCTCGGAGGCTCGCATCCGTGGTCACTAGGACCCAGTCCTGTATGCCGAACCTGCGGCCCTCGAGAAGGTGAGCACTCTGCAGCCACCACAGAAGAGACACCCTGGCCCTCGGGGACAGGGTGATCAGCCGATGCATCTGAAGATGCGATCCGGACCACTTGTCCAACAGATCCCACTGAAAGATCCTCGCATGGAACCTGCCGAAGGGAATGGCTTCGTATGATGCCACCATCTTTCCCAGGACTCGCGTGCAGTGATGCACCGACACCTGTTTCGGTTTCAAGAGGTCTCTGACTAGAGTCACAAGCTCTTGAGCCTTCTCCGCCGGGAGAAACACCTTCTTCTGGTCCGTGTCCAGAATCATGCCCAGAAAAGGCAGACGCGTCGTAGGAATCAGCTGCGACTTTGGAATATTCAGAATCCAGCCGTGCTGTTGCAACACTTCCTGAGAGTGTGCTACGCTGATTAGCAACTGTTCTCTGGACCTCGCCTTTATGAGGAGATCGTCCAAGTATGGGATAATTGTGACTCCTTGCTTTCAAAGGAGCACCATCATTTCTGCCATTACCTTGGTAAATATTCTCGGTGCCGTGGAAAGACCAAACGGCAACGTCTGGAATTGGTAATGACAGTCCTGTACCACAAATCTGAGGTACTCCTGATGAGGTGGATAAATGGGGACATGCAAGTAAGCATCCTTGATGTCCAGAGACACCATAAAATCCCCCTCTTCCAGGCTTGCAATGACCGCTCTGAGTGATTCCATTTTGAACTTGAATCTTTTCAGATAAATGTTCAGGGATTTTAAATTCAATATGGGTCTGACCGAACCGTCCGGTTTCGGTACCACAAACATTGTGGAATAGTATCCTCTTCCTTGTTGAAGGAGGGGAACCTTCACCACCACCTGCTGGAGATATAACTTGTGAATTGCCGCTAACACTACTTCCCTTTCTATGGGGGAAGCTGGCAGGGCCGATTTGAGGTAACGGTGAGGGGGCATCACTTCGAATTCCAGCTTGAATCCCTGAGACACAATCTGTACAGCCCAGGGATCCACCTGTGAGCGAACCCACTGGTGGATGAAATTTCGGAGACGTGCCCCCACCGCTCCTGGCTCCTGTGGAGCCCCAGCGTCATGCGGTGGATTTAGTGGAAGCCGGGGAGCACTTCTGTTCCTGGGAACTAGCTGTATGGTGCAGCCTCTTTCCTCTACCCCTGCCTCTGGCAAGAAAGGACGCACCTCTGACCTTCTTGCTTCTCTGTGATCGAAAGGACTGCATTTGGTAATACGGTGCTTTCTTAGGCTGTGAGGGAATATATGGCAAAAAGTTTGACTTCCCAGCCGTAGCTGTGGAAACTAGGTCCGAGAGACCGTCCCCAAACAATTCCTCACCCTTGTAAGGTAACACCTCCATGTGCTTTTTGGAGTCAGCATCACCTGTCCATTGCCGAGTCCACAGGACCCTTCTGGCAGAAATTGACATTGCATTTATTCTAGAGCCCAGTAGGCAAATGTCCCTCTGGGCATCCCTCATATATAGGACAGCGTCTTTTATATGCCCCAGGGTCAGTAAAACGGTATCCCTGTCTAAGGTATCCATTTCCTCAGACAGATTATCTGTCCATGCTGCTACAGCACTACACATCCAGGCCGACGCAATGGCCGGCCTCAGTATAGTACCTGAGTGTGCATAAACAGACTTCAGGATACTTTCCTGCTTCCTATCTGCAGGATCCTTTAGGGCGGCCGTATCCTATGACGGCAGGGCCACCTTTTTAGATAAGCGTGTCAGAGCTTTATCTACCCTAGGGGAGGATTCCCAGCGCCTCCTGTCCGTTGGCGGGAAAGGGTACGCCATAAGTAACCTTTTGGAAATTAGCACTTTCTTATCGGGGGAATCCCACGCTTTTTCACATAATTCATTTAACTCATGTGAAGGGGGAAAAGTCACCTCTTGCTTTTTCTCCCCATACATATAAACCCTCTTGTCAGGGACAGGGTTTACCTCTGATATGTGCAATACATCCTTCATCGCTATAATCATGTAGCGGATGGCTTTAGCCATTTTAGGCTGCAATTTTGCATCATCGTCATCGACACTGGAGTCAGAATCCGTGTCGATATCTGTGTCAACCATTTTGGATAGTGGGCGCTTCTGAGACCCTGACAGCCTCTGCACTGTAGGATCAGGCATGGGCTGAGACCCCGACTGTCCCAAGGTATCAGCTTTATCCAACCTTTTATGTAAGGAGTTTACATTATCATTTTACACCTTCCACATATCCATCCAATCAGGTGTCGGCGCCGTCGGCGGAGACACCTCATTCATCTGTACTTGCTCTGCCTCCACATAGCCCTCTTCGTCAAACATGTCGACACACGCGTACCGACACACCACACACACAGGGGATGCTCTATATGAGGACAGGACCCCCACAAGGCCTTTTGGAGAGACAGAGAGAGAGTATGCCAGCACACACCCCAGTGCTATATGACCCAGGAATCACACAGTAACTTAGTGTTTACCCAGTAGCTGCTGTGTATATATATTAAATGCGCTAAATTTATGTGCCCCCCCTCTCTTTTTACCCTTTCTACCGTGAGTCTGCAGGGGAGAGCCTGGGGAGCTTCCTCTCAGCGGAGCTGTGGAAAGAAAATGGCGCTGGTGAGTGCTGAGGAAGAAGGCCCCGCCCCCTCAGCGGCGGGCTTCTGTCCCGCGATTTTTTGTAAAATTAATGGCGGGGGCTCATGCATATAACAGTGTCCAACTGTATATATGCTGCTTTTGCCAGGAGGTATCTAATTGCTGCCCAGGGCACCCCCCCTGCGCCCTGCACCCTACAGTGACTGGAGTGTGTGGGTTAGTGTGGGCGCAATGGCGCACAGCTGCAGTGCTGTGCGCTACCTCATATGAAGACAGGAGTCTTCTGCCGCCGATTTTGACGTCTTCTTTCTTCAACCCGCCGGCTTCTGACTTCTGGCTCTGCGAGGGGGACGGCGGCGCGGCTCCGGGAACGGACGACAAGGTCAGGTCCTGTGTTCGATCCCTCTGGAGCTAATGGTGTCCAGTAGCCTAAGAAGCGCAACCTAGCCGCAGTTAGTAGGTTTGCTTCTCTCCCCTCAGTCCCACGTAGCAGAGAGTCTGTTGCCAGCAGAAACTCTATGAAAATAAAAAAACCTAACTAAAATACTTTCTTATTAGCAAGCTCAGGAGAGCTCACTAAAAGCACCCAGCTCTGTCCGGGCACAGATTCTAACTGAGGTCTGGAGGAGGGGCATAGAGGGAGGAGCCAGTGCACACCAGTAGTACTAAATCTTTCTTAGAGTGCCCAGTCTCCTGCGGAGTCCGTCTATTCCCCATGGTCCTTACGGAGTCCCCAGCATCCACTAGGACATTAGAGAAAAGGGGACGCTGTCTGCCGTAATGTGTAAAAACGGGACGCTGTCTGCCATAATGTGTAAAAACAGGACGCTGTCTGCCGTAATGTGTAAAAACAGGACGCTGTCTGGCGTAATGTGTAAAAACAGGACGCTGTCTGCCGTAATGTGTAAGAAGGGGAATCTGTCCGCCGTAATGTGTAAAAGGGGCTCTACATGGTGTAGTGGCGCTACTGTGTGGCGTAATTTGAATAAAGGAGACTACTGTGCACCGTAATATGAATTGGTATTATTTTGTGGCCACACCCCTTCCTCATGAAGCCACGCCCCTATATATTTTTCCATGCGCCTGCGGCATGCACTGCCCTTATGGTACATAAGGGAAGGGGGGAAGGGGGGGGGGGCGCCGATGCCGTTTTTTGCACACAGCGCTAAAATGTCTAGTTACGGCACTGCTCTGTGTGTACACACCATGTGACACGTGCTGTGAGACTTTTTAAGTGGAAATAACATGCAAGTATAGACTCTATAGACCAAGCCACAAGTAATCAAAACAGGTCGCACATGTGGAACCAAACCAGGGTTTCCCACAGGCCTGTCACATTAATACAACCTCTACATATAGGCATTCCTCTTCTCCTAGCAGAGTAAGGGCCTAATTCAGTAAGGATTGCACATTCTGCTAATTAGCAGAATTTGCAATACTTGTGTCTGCATGCTGGGGGCCGCCCATCAATGGACAAGGCCACCCAGCATGCTGACCGCCGCCTCCCCCCTTGTTGAGGCAGAAATTGCGATTGCATCGCAATTTCTGCTTCATCGTAGAATTTGTGGTTGCCTCCTGCCGGCGCAACTTAGCTGCGCCCGCAGGAGGTCCACCGGCATGTTTCTGATCACGGTGGCTGCGTGTGACATCATGCAGCCGCTGCTGACCACAAATGGCGGCGGTCACAGGGACCTCACCGCTGCCGCACCAAAGGCCTCCTTCTCACAACCGCCACAGCCCATGGGCTCCTCCGCCGCCGACTACACCTCTGCACAGCCACCGACCACAGCCCCTTCCGCATCTCCATGGCTCATCTCATTAGGTAATGTTCCCCTGCTTCCCTATGTTCTTCTGTCACTCTCCCTGTCCCTGCTTTCACTCTTTCTGTTCCTGCTGTCACTCTCTCTGTCTCTGCTGTCACTCTCCCTGTCCCTGAATTGTGGATAATACTGTGTGGCATATTGTGAATTTTGTCTCATACTGTGTGGCATATTGTGAATTTTGGCTCATTCCGTGTGGCATATTGTGCATTTTGGCTCATTCCATATGGCATATTGTGAATTTTGGCTCATAGTGTGTGGCATATTGTGAATTTTGGCTCATACTGTGTGGCATATTGTGAATTTTGGCTCATACTGTGTGGCATGTTGTGAATTTTGGATCATTCCGTGTGGCATATTGTGAATTTTGGCTCATACTGTGTGGCATATTGTGAATTTTGGCTCATACTGTGTGGCATGTTGGGAATTTTGTCTCACACTGTGTGGCATATTGTGAATTCTGGCTCACACTGTGTGGCATATTGTGAATTCTGGCTCACACTGTGTGGCATATTGTGAATTCTGGCTCACACTGTGTGGCATATTGTGAATTCTGGCTCATATAGGCCCTACACACTGGTCGATAATCCTCAAAGATATGAACGATCTCGTTCATTATTGAACGAGATAACGTTCATATCTTTGAGTGTAGAGTCACCAGCGATGAACGATGCGCGGACCCGCGCTCGTTCATTGCTGGTGCCCCGTCGGCTGTGCATGCAGGCCAATATGGACGATCTCGTCCATATTTGCCTGCACTTCAATGGAGCCGGGTGACGGGGGGAGTGAAGAAGCTTCACTCCCCCCGTCACTGAACCCCCCCCCCCCCCCCCCCGCTGCGTCGCCTGTCGGACGTATCCGCCGTCGGGCAGCTCGGCGGCGGATCTTTAAATGTGTAGGGCCCTATACTGTGTGGCATATTGTGAATTTTGGTTCATACCTTGTGGCATATTGTGAATTCTGGCTCATACTGTGTGGCATATTGTGAATTCTGGCTCATACTGTGTGGCATATTGTGAATTCTGGCTCATACTGTGTGGCATATTGTGAATTTTGGCTCATTCCGTGGGGCATATTGTGAATTTTGGCTCATACTGTGTGGCATAGTGTGCATTTTGGCTCATACTGTGTGACATGTTGTGAATTTTGGCTCAATCCGTATGTCGTAATGTAAATTTTGGCTCATTCTGTGTGGCATATTGTGATTTTAGCTCATTCCGTGTGGCGTAATGTAAATTTTGGCTCATTCTGTGAGAATTTTGGCTCATTCCGTGTGGTATAATGTGAATTTTGGCTCATTCCGTGTGGGATAATGTGTAAGGGGCACCAGTACTAGATAGTATAAGGGGTCCTACTATTGTGGTGCATAATGTGTATATCAGGGCTGGCCAAACCAGTCCTCGAGATCTACCAACAGTACACATTTTCCAGACCACCTAGCTGGTGCACAGGTATAGTCATTACTAATTAAGATGTGCTGCATTCATTCCTAACTGACAATTCTACAGATCTCCAGGAGGCCTGGAAAACATGAACTGTTGGTAGATCTCGAGGACTGGTTTGGCCAGCCCTGGTGTATATGATGTGGTACAGTACACTTATGGACATGCCCCCTTTTGAGTGACCACGCCCCTTTTTCCAGAGGCACATGCATAATTACAACCTTCACTTTTCTATACCACTCTTCAAAATTTCCACTTCGACCACTGGCTCTTATATCTTTGCTCTATGCGCTACAAGTGCCATTACACATCACGCGTTAGTGCCATGTGACTCGGTAGCGCCAATCATATTTTTTTGCGTCTGTTGCCGCGAAAATGCTTCTTAGAAGCATTGTAACGCAATAGGGTGTACAAGCAGCTTCTGCTGATTAAAATTATATGCAGCATGCCTATATTCTGTTTGTAATTGCGGCTCTGTCTGCATCCAAAATAAAACGTTATAGTCTTTTCAAGGAAAACACTGTAGCATAGCATTTTTTATGCAAATACAGTCATAGTCACAGACAGAATTTAGGCATGCTACATATCATTTTAATCAGCAGAAGCTGCTTGTGCTTCCTGTTGCATTACATTGCATCTAAGAGGCATTTTTGTGGCAACATATTTAAAAAAGACACTCAGCGCTACCGAGTCCCGCCAAGGCATGGCATGACTTGAAGGGTTATTTAGCGTGACTGCAGCAAGGATGTAAGAGGACACATCTGTAACGATACATTCACATCTTGCATACACACAATACATCCTAATTGTACAACAGAATAGAAGTAGCCTACCCAATCCGCCAGCATGTGCATCATTGCACTAAACATGGTGAAAGGATCACAAAACTTTGAATGCTTCATCACACAAAGATACATAATACCACACTGACCTAACAATACATACCCCTATCTAGTGCGATAAAGCACATGATTCGCTATGACCAGAACCTATACCCCCTCTAATCCCTCCAGTCTTCAATCCCTGCTTTTCTCTTCTCAATTCTTTTTTCACTATTGCTTCTTTTGCCCTCTTTCCTCTTTCTTGCTCCTTCTTTGCAGGGACAGAATCTTATTATTCCCACCATAATAAAGATCAAGATAGGTAGCGTTGGGGTAGGTTTGTGTATGCTGGTCACCATACCGACACCGGGATCCCGGCTTTTAGATGGCCAGCAGGGGGGGGGGGGGCAGTTGGGGGCATAGTCACTGCTGGTGACCTTTGGGCTATTCAGTGTTTGGGATCCCAGCGTCGGTATTGTCACAGGCGGTCTACCAACCACCGGTCACATAACCGCATCCCGTAGTGTTAACGTACTTAAAATGAACACATTAACCATCTTTTGGCTATTGTAAACCATATTCCTCAAAAATAGTTCCAGGATGTCCAGGCATTGGTTCGCAATTTATTTATACTGGGAAAAAATAAGATTTTAGACCTACCGGTAAATCTTTTTCTCCTAGTCCGTAGAGGATGCTGGGGACTCCGTAAGGACCATGGGGTATAGACGGGCTCCGCAGGAGACATGGGCACTATAAAGAACTTTAGATGGGTGTGCACTGGCTCCTCCCTCTATGCCCCTCCTCCAGACCTCAGTTAGAGAACTGTGCCCAGAGGAGACGGACAGTACGAGTAAAAGGATTTTTGTTAATCCAAGGGCAAGATTCATACCAGCCCACACCATCCACACCGTATAACCTGGAATATACGCAACCAGTCAACAGTATGAACAAAAACAGCATCAGCCAAAGACTGATCTCAACTGTAACATAACCCTTATGTAAGCAATAACTATATACAAGCCTTGCAGAAATACGTCCGCACTGGGACGGGCGCCCAGCATCCTCTACGGACTAGGAGAAAAAGATTTACCGGTAGGTTTAAAATCTTATTTTCTCTTACGTCCTAGAGGATGCTGGGGACTCCGTAAGGACCATGGGGATTATACCAAAGCTCCAGACCGGGTGGGAGAGTGCGGATGACTCTGCAGCACCGACTGAGCAAACATGAGGTCCTCAGCAGCCAGGGTATCAAACTTGTAGAATTTTGCAAAAGTGTTTGAACCCGACCAAGTCGCCGCTCGGCAAAGCTGTAATGCTGAGACGCCCTGGGCAGCCGCCCAAGAAGAGCCCACCTTCCTAGTGGAATGGGCCTTTACCGAATTTGGTAACGGCAATCCAGCCTTAGAATGAGCCTGCTGAATCGTGTTACAGATCCAGCGGGCAATAGTCTGCTTAGAAGCAGGGGCGCCAACCTTGTTGGCTGCATACAGGACAAACAGTGCCTCTGTTTTCCTAACCCGAGCCGTCCTGGCTACATAAATTTTTAAGGCCCTGACCACATCAAGGGATTTGAAATTCTCCAAGTCACCCGAAGCCACAGGTACCACAATAGGTTGGTTCATATGAAACGATGAAACCACTTTAGGCAAAAATTGAGGACGACAAAGCCGCCAATTCGGACACCCGTCTTGCAGATGCCAAGGCCAACAACATGACCACCTTCCAAGTAAGACATTTTAATTCAACCGTTTGAAGAGGTTCAAACCAGTGAGATTTTAGGAACTGTAACACCACGTTAAGGTACCATGGTGCCACTGGAGGCACAAAAGGAGGCTGTATGTGCAGCACTCGCTTTACAAAAGTCTGGACTTCTGGGAGAGAAGCCAATTCCTTCTGAAAGAAAATTGATAAGGCCGAAATCTGTACCTTAATGGAGCCTAATTTTAGGCCCATATCCACTCCTGTCTGTAGAAAGTGGAGAAAACGGCCCAGATGGAATTCCTCAGTAGGAGCATTCTTGGCTTCACACCAAGATACATACTTTCTCCAGATACGGTGATAATGTTTCGCCGTCACCTCCTTCCTAGCCTTTATCAGAGTAGGGATGACTTCTTCCGGAATGCCTTTCCCAGCTAGGATTCGGTGTTCAACCGCCATGCCATCAAACGTAACCGCGGTAAGTCTTGGAACACGCAGGGCCCCTGTTGCAACAGGTTCTCTCTGAGAGGAAGAGGCCACGGATCTTCTGTGAGCATTTCCTGAAGATCTGAATACCAGGCCCTTCGAGGCCAATCTGGAACAATGAGTATTGTCCGCACGCTTTTTCGTCTTATGATTCTCAATATCTTTGAGATGAGTGGAAGAGGAGGGAACACATAGACCGACTGAAACACCCACGGTGTCACCAGGGCGTCTACTGCTACTGCCTGAGGGTCCCTTGACCTGGCACAATACCTCCGAAGCTTCTTGTTGAGGTGTGACGCCATCATGTCTATTTGAGGAAGTCCCTAATTACTTGTTATCTCTGCAAAAACTTCTTGATGAAGTCCCCACTCTCCTGGATGGAGATCGTGTCTGCTGAGGAAATCTGCTTCCCAGTTGTCCACTCCCGGAATGAAGACTGCTGCCAATGCGCTTATGTGATTTTCCGCCCAGCGAAGAATCCTGGTGGCTTCCGCCATTGCCGCTCTGCTTCTTGTCCCGCCTTGGCGGTTTACATGAGCCACGGCTGTGACGTTGTCTAATTGAATCAGAACCGGTAGGTCGCGAAGAAGATTATCCGCTTGACGTAGGCCGTTGTATATGGCCCTCAATTCCAGTACGTTGATGTGTAGACAAGCCTCCTGGCTTGACCATAGTCCCTGAAAATGTCTTCCTTGTGTGACTGCTCCCCATCCTCGGAGGCTCGCGTCCGTGGTCACCAGAACCCAGTCTTGAATGCCGAACCTGCGACCCTGGAGAAGGTGAGCACTCTGCAGCCACCACAGGAGAGACACCCTGGCCCAGGGGGACAGGCTTATTTTCTGATGTATTTGTAGGTGGGACCCCGACCACTTGTCCAGAAGGTCCCACTGAAACGTCCTCGCATGGTACCTGCCGAAGGGGATGGCCTCGTAGGTCGCCACCATTTTTCCCAGTACTCGAGTGCATTGATGGACTGATACTCTTTTTGGTTTTAGCAGGTCTCTGACCATGTTCTGGAGTTCCTGGGCTTTGTCCATTGGGAGAAAAACCCTCTTCTGTTCCGTGTCCAGAATCATGCCTAAGAAATCGTTGGAATCAACTGTGACTTTGGTAGATTTAGAATCCAGCCAAGCTGCTGCAGCACTCTCAGGGAGAGCGACACACTTTTCAGCAATTGATCTCTCGATCTCGCTTTTATCAGGAGATCATCCAAGTATGGGATAATTGTGACCCCCTGCCTGCGCAGGAGCACCATCATTTCCGCCATTACCTTGGTGAAAATCCTCGGGCCGTGGAAAGCCCAAACGGCAACGTCTGAAACTGGTAATGACAGTCCTGTACAGCAAATCTCAGGTACGCCTGATGAGGGGGATATACGGGGACATGAAGGTATGCGTCCTTTATGTCCAGTGACACCATAAAATCCCCCCTTCCAGGCTGGAGATAACTGCCCGGAGCGATTCCATCTTGAATTTGAACTTTTTCAAGTACAGGTTTAGGGATTTCAAATTTAGAATGGGTCTGACCGAGCCATCCGGTTTCGGGACCACAAATAGGGTTGAATAGTACCCATTCCCCTGTTGAACTAGGGGAACCTCGACAACCACTTGTTGTTGACACAGTTTTTGAATTGCAGCTAAAACTATCTCCCTTTCTGGGGAAGAAGCTGGTAAAGCTGATTTGAAAAACCGGCGAGGAGGCACGTCTTCGAATTCCAGCTTGTAACCCTGGGATAAAATTTCCATTGCCCAAGGATCCACATCTGACTGAACCCAGACGTGCCTGAAGAGTCGAAGACGTGCCCCCACCGGCGCAGACTCCCTCAGTGGAGCCCCAGCGTCATGCGGTGGATTTAGTAGAAGCCGGGGAGGACTCTGCTCCTGGGAACTAGCCGTAGCAGGCAGTCTTTTCCCTCTACCCTTACCTCTGGCGAGGAAGGAAGAGCCCCGACCTCTTCTGGACTTATGCGACCGAAAGGACTGCATCTGATATTGCGGCATTTTCTTTTGTTGTGGGGAAACATAAGGTAAAAAAGTAGATTTACCCGCGGTAGCTGTGGAAACCAAGTCCGCGAGACCTTCCCCAAATAAATCCTCACCTTTGTAAGGTAAAACTTCCATATGCTTCTTTGAGTCGGCATCACCCGTCCATTGGCGGGTCCACAGGGTTCGCCTAGCAGAAATCGCCATGGCGTTGGCTCTCGAACCTAGCAGACCAACGTCTCTCTGAGCGTCTCTCATATATAAGACTGCGTCTTTAATGTGACCTAAGGTCAATAAAATGGTATCCCTATCCAGGGTATCAATGTCAGCTGACAAAGTATCCGTCCAAGCCGCAACAGCGCTACAAACCCAAGCCGACGCTATTGCCGGTCTGAGCAAGGCACCCATATGTGTATAAATTGACTTTAAGGTAGTTTCCTGTCTGCGATCAGCAGGATCCTTGAGGGCTGCCGTGTCCGGAGACGGTAGCGCCACCTTTTTGGACAAGCGTGTTAACGCCTTGTCCACCCTGGGTGAGGATTCCCACCGTAACCTGTCCTGCGCAGGGAAAGGATACGCCATAAGAATTCTTTTGGGAATCTGCAGTTTCTTGTCTGGAGTTTCCCAAGCCTTTTCAAATAACGCGTTCAGCTCATGAGATGGGGGAAAGGTTACCTCAGGTTTCTTTTCCTTAAACATGTGTACCCTCTAGTCGGGGACAGAGGGGTCATCTGTGATATGTAAAACATCCTTTATTGCAATAATCATATAATGAATACTTTTGGCCACCCTTGGGTGTAACCTTGCATCATCATAGTCGACACTGGAGTCAGAATCCGTGTCGGTATCAGTGTCTGCTACTTGGGACAGGGGACGTTTCTGAGACCCTGAAGGGCCCTGTGACACAGTCAAAGCCATGGATTGACTCCCTGTTCTATCCCTGGACTCTGCTTTGTCCAATCTCTGATGTGATAAAGACACATTTGCATTTAAAACATTCAACATATCCAACCAATCAGGTGTCGGCGTTGCCGACGGAGACACCACAATCATCTGCTCCCCCTCCTCCTTAGATGAGCCTTCCGCTTCAGACATGCTGAAACACGCGTACCGACACCCCCACACACTCAGGGATATATCTATATGGAGACAGTTCCCCAATAAGGCCCTTTGGAGAGACAGAGAAAGTATGCCAGCACACACCCAGCACCAACTGACACTGGAAACAAAATTCCCAGATAAAACAGCGCTTTTATATAAATATATATATATATATATATACACACACACTCACTGCGCCAATTAAAAGTGCCCACCCCCCCTCTTTTTTTGCCCTCTGTCACCGTGTTCAGCAGGGGAGAGTCCGGGGAGCCAGCTTCTCTGCAGTGTGCTGTGGAGAAAATGGCGCTGGTTAGTGCTGGAGGATCAAGTTCCGCCCCCTCAGCGGGGGGCTTCGGTCCCGCTCAAATTTCCAATACTGGCAGGGGATTATATAATATACTGCCTCCGCAGCCTATATATATGTTAGACAGTCCCTAGAGGTTTATTACTGCTGCCCAGGGCGCCCCCCCTGCGCCCTGCACCCCTTCAGTGCCCACTGTGTGTGTTGTGTGTGGGAGCAATGGCGCTGCGCGTTACCGCTGCGCGTTACCTCAGAGAAGATCTGAAGTCTTCTGCCGCCTTTGAAGTCTTCTTTTCTTCTTAATACTCACCCGGCTTCTATCTTCCGGCTCTGTGAGGAGGACGGCGGCGCGGCTCCGGGACAAACGGCGAGGGTGAGACCTGCGTTCCGACTCTCTGGAACTAATGATGTCCAGTAGCCTAAGAAGCAGAGCCTATCATTTAAGTAGGTCTGTTTCTCTCTCCTCAGTCCCACAACGCAGGGAGCCTGTTGCCAGCAGTGCTCCCTGAAAATAAAAAACCTAACAAAGTCTTTTTCAGAGAAACTCAGGAAAGCTCCCCTGTAGTGCACCCAGTCTCCTCTGGGCACAGGATCTAACTGAGGTCTGGAGGAGGGGCATAGAGGGAGGAGCCAGTGCACACCCATCTAAAGTTCTTTATAGTGCCCATGTCTCCTGCGGAGCCCGTCTATACCCCATGGTCCTTACGGAGTCCCCAGCATCCTCTAGGACGTAAGAGAAATCCCTGTAATATTCCAGAGATTCTGATTAGGCAAAAACATCAAGGTGGCTCTAGCTACCCCAAATAGGTAGCTACTACCATGTTTTTTAGGCTTGATAGAATACTAGGATGGTCAAGGTCTAAGGACACTAAACAGCGGATCTATACAGAAGAACATTCTCTTTATACATAGATATTCCCAATGACTTCCTGACATCTCCCTCAGTGACCACCCAATTAATTCACCAACGCTAGCTTGTTGCAAAACTAGAAAAAAAAAAGTTTACAAAAAATAAATAAATAAATAAATAAATAAGGACCTATATCAAGCTCATACAAAAGTGGACAGGGTGGCATTTTTGTTACTTGATCAGGCAACCTTTTTCATTTTTTTAAGAGACAACAAAGTAGAATACAAAACCACTTACGACTCATGCTTCGATCCCGTAAACACGGTTTTCTGCACAACTAGTCCAATTGTTCGATGAAAACACAAATACACTTTTCCGAATCCTCCTGAATCAATCACAGACTTTTCCTTTAGATCGCTAGAGCTCATTATGATGTCGTGAAGAGGCATGGCTTCAGCAGCTTGTGATTCCATGCGACAATATTGGCAAATAACCTAAATTAAATCATAGGTAATTCGTTAAAAATACATTTTATTTAAGTGTTTTGTTTTTGGTGTTTGATCGCTAAAGGAAACTGTATATTAAGTAGACACAAGTACATAGAAATTATATCAGTTGTTATTAACACTATTGGTGCACATACAAACACAGCTAAAGGTCAGTTACAGAAACGTTTCTTGCTGCAATCTTGTCACCAAAGATAATCTACATAAATGGTGTTTAAAGAAGGAAATTTAAAGATACAAATTAACCAGGACGAATATATGATAGTTTTCACTGGTACTTAACCATATCTGTTAAAATAAGAAAAAAGTTCTTAAAATACACCT
Source organism: Pseudophryne corroboree (assembly GCF_028390025.1). Taxonomy (NCBI): domain Eukaryota; kingdom Metazoa; phylum Chordata; class Amphibia; order Anura; family Myobatrachidae; genus Pseudophryne; species Pseudophryne corroboree. The sequence continues at coordinate 509,860,156 of NC_086448.1, read as the reverse complement.
ACATTACGTTGCCTCATGGGCCTCAGATTCCTATTGTATGAAGGGATGTCCAGAGGATAATACATTTTTTTCCTTATTAAGTCATACATCAAGGATGAGCTAGGTATAGCTCTTACTAATTCCCCCGAATGGGCTCTCTGGGACATTTACCCAACCTCAATGCAGTCCAAACCCCTGTCTTGTGCCAATGGATAGACTCAGACACTTTGGGGCCCATTTATCATGGATTGCATATTGAATGCGATCTGGGCGAGATCTTACCAACCATATAACATTGCAATATACAATCCTATCTGGTGTATGTATCACCTGGCACCCACAGGGACAGGAGCTCCGAAACGAGCCTGGCCCTGTGATGTGCTCTGCGGGCTGCCAGGGCTCCTACGCATGCGCGGTCATATGTGACCACAATGCACTGAGGCCATTTCCGGCGGAGGGTTCCAGGAAACCCAGCTGGAACTTCATCCCGCGATCCGTAGCCCATAGGCAAAAGACTGCGGTAGCTGTAGGGAACAATATCGGGAATGTGAAGAAACCGATGGGGGGATTCAGCTGTGGCGGAAATGGAGGGATCGCAGCAGGTATCGGAGATGTCTTCTGCGATCCCTTCTTTATACATTCCAGGGATACTTAATACTTGCGGCTAACACCTGAAAAAGGGTGTTTTCAGGGACATAGACGCAAATATTATTTCATAAATGGGCCCCTTTGACTTTAACTTTATTGATGCTTCAGATTTCAGATTTATTTCACAAGGAAAATATGGCTGGAAATAACAATAGGGAAAGGAAGGCGGAAATGTTTTTTTGAGGTCTGGTTACATATATGTACCGTATGTGCATACTGTCACATTGACTACCTGGTACAATTTAGAGATGTTCCCCATGATCCTCCGTTTTGTAGGCATTTTACTTTTTTATGGTTCATTTTATATGGAAGTGTACTTGCTTCTATTTTGTATAGTAAGGCATGCGTAGCTCTCTCACTCCATTTGTTCATTTTTCTATTTACGTGATTACTTCTCTTTTGCTCTTCATACCGAAATTATGTAAAACGCGTTGGTAACGCATTGCCAGCGCTCGGGATCCCGACGGTCAGCATACCAACTGTTGGATCTCGGCAGCAGAATGCACGCATGGAACTAAATTGTACAGTATATTCGCTATTATCATAAGTAAGCACTGGCATCAACTCTATAGCAAATGCAAAAAAATTGTATGCAAACAGGCGTATTTATGAATCTGCACAATTCTACACAACCAGGGGCAGATCCAGGCAAGCCCCACCCACCAGTAAGATTTCTCTCCTGTACGCTGTCTATAATATAGCAATGGAGCAGCGCATAAAGCAATGAGAGAGCAGAGACTGCTTCTCAATGGTAGCAGTGTCCCTCCACAGCCGCCCACCCCCTGAATATACCACTGTGCACAACACTTGGTTGCACAATTTAAAAACAGGCAACATTCTGTAAGCTTCGTAAACAGACTTGCATTCAACTCTGAAACAGCCCCTAAGTTTTCAAGTATGAAACCATTTACTGAAGTGGAAGTATACCAGAAAAAAAGTCATTTTGCAAAGAGGGTAATAAACATTGTCTTACCTTTTCTTAAGTCCCAGTACCGCACAAGATAATCAGAAATGTGATCAGAAGGTGCTCAATGCATGCTGCAGGAAGCTGCCATATTTCAGTAGCCCATCTCACATCCTTAATGCTGACTGGACTGCCCTATTAGCAACAATGTTTGCAGAATTACTTACTGAATTTCTTTTTACATGTGTCACTTTTGCCCTCACAAGAAACAAATAAAAAGATTTACAAAGGTACAAAAGTATCAACGTCTGAAACAAACAAACAAACAAACAAAAAACAAACAAAAAAACTTCAATAAGGATTAGCTGATAAAATAAGATTTTAAACCTACCGGTAAATATTTTTCTCCTAGTCCGTAGAGGATGCTGAGGACTCCGTAAGGACCATGGGGTATAGACGGGCTCCGCAGGAGACATGGGCACTATAAAGAACTTTTAGTATGGGTGTGCACTGGCTCCTCCCTCTATGCCCCTCCTCCAGATCTCAGTTAAGAGAACTGTGCCCAGATGGACAATATGAGGAAAGGATTTTGTTAATCTAAGGGCAAGATTCATACCAGCCCACACCAATCATACTATATAACCTGGAATATACACAACCAGTCAACAGTATGAACAAAAAACAGCATCAGTCAAAGACCGATTCCAACTGCAACATAACCCTTATGTAAGCAACAACTATATACAAGTCTTGCAGATTTAGTCCGCACTGGGACGGGCGCCCAGCATCCTCTACGGACTAGGAGAAAAAGATTTACTGGTAGGTTTAAAATCTTATTTTCTCTTACGTCCTAGAGGATGCTGGGGACTCCGTAAGGACCATGGGGTTTATACCAAAGCTCCAAACCGGGCGGGAGAGTGCGGATGACTCTGCAGCACCGACTGAGCAAACGCAAGGTCCTCCTCAGCCAGGGTATCAAACTTGTAGAATTTAGCAAAAGTGTTTGAACCCGACCAAGTTGCTGCTCGGCAAAGCTGTAATGCCGAGACGCCTCGGGCAGCCGCCCAAGAAGAGCCCACCTTTCTAGTGGAATGGGCCTTTACAGAATTTGGTAACGGCAATCCAGCCGTAGAATGAGCCTGCTGAATCGTGTTACAGATCCAGCGAGCAATAGTCTGCTTAGAAGCAGGAGCGCCAACCTTGTTGGCTGCATACAGGACACACAGAGCCTCTATTTTCCTAACTCTAGCCGTCCTGGCTACATTAATCTTTAAGGCTCTGACCACATCCAGGGACTTGGAGTCCTCCCAGTCCCCCATAGCCACAGGCACCACAATAGGTTGGTTCATGTGAAAAGTAGAAACCACCTTAGGCAAAAATTGAGGACGTGTCCTCAACTCAGCTCTATCCACATGGAAAATCAAATAGGGGCTCTTGTGGGACAAGGCCGCCAATTCGGACACCCGCCTTGCAGATGCCAAGGCCAATAACATGACCACCTTCCAAGTGAGAAATTTTAATTCAACTGTTTGAAGAGGTTCAAACCAGTGAGACTTCAGAAAGTATAAGACCACGTTAAGGTCCCACGGTGCCACTGGGGGCACAAAGGGGGGCTGGATGTGCAGCACTCCCTTCACAAACGTTTGGACTTCTGGGAGAGAAGCTAATTCCCTATGAAAGAAGATAGATAAGGCCAAAATCTGTACCTTAATGGATCCTAACTTCAGGCCCATATCCACTCCTGTCTGTAAAAAGTGGAGGAATCGGCCCAGATGGAAATCTTCCGTAGGAGCATTCTTGGCTTCACACCAAGAAACATATTTCCTCCAAATACGGTGATAATGCTTTGCCGTCACCTCTTTTCTAGCCTTTAGTAGAGTAGGGATGACTTCTTCCGGAATACCTTTTTCAGCTAGGATCCGGTGCTCAACCGCCATGCCGTCAAACGTAACCGCGGTAAGTCTTGGAACACACATGGCCCCTGCTGTAACAGGTCATCTCTGAGAGGAAGAGGCCACAGATCTTCTGTGTGCATCTCCTGAAGATCTGAGTACCAGGCCCTTCGAGGCCAATCTGGAACAATGAGTATTGCCTGCACTCTCCTTTGCCTTATGAGTCTCAAAATTTTTGAGATGAGAGGAAGAGGAGGGAACACATAGACCGACCGAAACACCCATGGTGTCACTAGGGCGTCTACTGCTACTGGCTGAGGGTCCCGTGACCTGGCGCAATACCGTCGAAGCTTCTTGTTGAGGCGTGACGCCATCATGTCTATTTGAGGAATTCCCCAACGACTTGTTATCTCTGCAAAAACTTCTTGATGAAGTCCCCACTCTCCTGGATGGAGATCGTGTCTGCTGAGGAAATCTGCTTCCCAGTAGTCCACTCCCAGAATGAAGACAGCTGACAGAGCGCTTACGTGATTTTCCGCCCAGCGAAGAATCCTGGTGGCTTCCGCCATCGCCACTCTGCTCCGTGCGGTTTACATGAGCCACGGCTGTGACGTTGTCTGATTGAATCAGAACCGGGAGGCCCCGAAGAAGATTCTCCGCTTGTTGTAGGCCGTTGTATATGGCCCTCAACTCCAGTATGTTGATGTGTAGACAAGCCTCCTGGCTTGACCATAGTCCCTGAAAATTTCTTCCTTGTGTGACTGCTCCCCATCCTCGGAGGCTCGCGTCCGTGGTCACCAGAACCCAGTCTTGAATGCCGAACTTGCGACCCTCTAGGAGGTGAGCACTCTGCAGCCACCACAGAAGAGACACCCTGGCCCTGGGGGACAGGCTTATTTTCTGATGAATTTGAAGATGGAACCCGGACCATTTGTCCAGAAGGTCCCACTGAAATGTCCTCGCATGAAACCTGAAGGGGATGGCCTCGTAGGTTGCCACCATTTTTCCCAGTACTCGAGTGCATTGATGGACTGACACTCTTTTCGGTTTTAACAGGTCTCTGATCATGTTCTGGAGTTCCTGGGCTTTTTCCATTGGGAGAAAACCCTCTTTTGTTCCATATCCAGAATCAGGCCTAGGAACGATAGCCGAGTCGTCGGAACCAATTGTGACTTTGGCAGATTGAGAATCCAACCGTGCTGTTGGAGCACTTTCTAGGAGAGCGACACGCTCTCCAGCAATTTGTCTCTCGATCTCGCCTTTATCAGGAGCACCATCATCTCTGCCATTACCTTGGTGAAAATCCTCGGGGCCGTGGAAAGCCCAAACGGCAACTTCTGAAACTGGTTATGACAGTCCTGTACAGCGAATCTCAGGTATTCCTGATGAGGAGGGTATATGGGGACATGAAGGTATGCATCCCTTATGTCCAGTGACACCATAAAATCCCCCCCTTCCAGGCTGGATATGACCCCTCGGAGCGATTCCATCTTGAATTTTAACTTTTTTAAGTACAGGTTTAGGGATTTCAGAATTAAAATGGGCCTGACCGAACCATCTGGCTTCGGGACCACAAACAGGGTTGAATAATACCCTTTTCCCTGTTGAACCAGGGGAACCTTGACGACCACTTGCTGTTGACACAGCTTTTGAATTGCAGCTAACACCACCTCCCTTTCCGGTGGTGAAGCTGGCAAGGCCGACTTGAAAAATCGGCGGGGGGGCACCTATTCGAATTCCAGCTTGTAGCCCTGGGAAACAATTACGTTTGCCCAAGGATCCGCTTCTGAAAAAAATCCAGATTTGGCTGAAAAGTCGAAGACGTGCCCCCACCGGTGCGGACTCCCCTAGGGAAGCCCCAGCATCATGCGGTGGACTTTGTAGAAGCCGGGGAGGACTTTTGCTCCTGGGAGCTAGCCAACGCAGGTGTTCTTTTCCCTTTACCCTTACCTCTGGCAAGGAAAGAGGAGCCCCGACCTCTTCTGGCCTTATGCGACCGAAAGGAATGCATCTGATACTGTGGAGTTTTCTTTTGCTGTTGGGGAACAAAAGGTAAAAATGTAGATTTACCCGCGGTAGCTGTGGCAACCAGGTCCGCGAGCCCCTCCCCAAACAACACTTCACTCTTGTAAGGTAAAACCTCCATATGTTTCTTGGAGTCTGCGTCACCCGTCCATTGGCGGGTCCATAGAGCTCGCCTCGCAGAAATAGCCATCGCACTGGCTCTGGAACCCAGCAGCCCAACGTCTCTTTGAGCGTCCCTCATAAATAAGACTGCGTCTTTAATGTGGGCTAATGTTAATAAAACGGTATCCCTGTCTAGGGTATCAAGGCCCTCTGACAAGGTATCTGTCCATGCTGCAACTGCGCTACATACCCATGCCGATGCTATTGCCGGTCTGAGCAAAACACCTGTATGCATATAAATAGACTTTAAAGTAGTCTCCTGTCTGCGATCAGCAGGATCCTTGAGGGCTGCCATGTCCGGAGACGGTAGCGCCACCTTCTTGGACAGGCGGGTTAAAGCCTTGTCCACCCTGGGAGAGGATTCCCAACACACCCTGTCCTGAGCAGGGAAAGGATATGCCATAAGAATCCTTTTGGGAATCTGCAGTTTTTTTGTCTGGAGTTTCCCAAGCTTTTTCAAACAACTCGTTCAGCTCATGAGAAGGGGGAAAGGTTACCTCAGGTTTCTTCTCCTTATACATGCGCACCCTCGTGTCAGGGACAGAGGGGTCATCCGTGATATGAAAAACCTCTTTCACTGCAATAATCATACACTGAATACCCTTTGCCACCCTTGGGTGCAATCTTACATCATCAACACTGGAATCAGAATCCGTGTCGGTATCAGTGTCAGCTATTTGGGATAGGGGACGTTTTTGAGACCCCGACGGGGCCTGTGACCCAGCCCAATCCGTGGATTGACCCCCAGCTTTTTCCCTGGACTCTGCCAGGTCCAGTCTCTTATGTAATGAGGCCACACTTGCATTTAACATATGCCACATGTCCATCCATTCATGAGTCGGCGTTGCCGACGGAGACACACCACTCATTCGCTCCACCTCCTCCTTGGACGAGCCTTCCGCCTCAGACATGCCGACACGCACGTACCGACACCCCCACACACACAGGGATATATCTATAAGGGGACAATTCCCCAACCAGGCCCTTTGGAGAGACAGAGAGAGAGTATGCCAGCACACACCCAGCGCCTACAGATACTGGAAAATTACCCAGATAGCGCTTTTATCACCAATCAATGTGTAATACACTCACTGCGCACTGAAAATGCCCCTTCCCCCCCTCTTTTCCAGCCCTCTGTCACCGAGTTCCGCAGGGGAGAGTCCGGGGAGCCAGCTTCTCTGCAGCGTTCTGTGGAGAAAAATGTTGCTGTTAGTGCTGAGGGATCAAGCTCCGCCCCCTCCAGCGTCGGGCTTCGGTCCCGCTGTAATCTTCAAACAAATGGCGGGGGATCTCTACATTTACTGCCCAGCAGCCTAATGTGTCCTGAAATGCCAGTCCGGAGGTTTATTGCTGCCCAGGGCGCCCCCCCTGCGCCCTGCACCTATCCGTGCCTGTACTGTGTGTGTAGTGTGTGGGAGCAATGGCGCGCAGCGTTAACGCTGCGCGCTTACCTCAATGAAGATCTGAAATCTTCTGCCGCCCTGAAGTCTTCTTTTCTTCTCATACTCACCCGGCTTCTATCTTCTGGCGCTGCGAGGAGGACGGCGGCGCGGCTCCGGGACGAACGGCGGGGTGAGACCAGCGTTCCGACTCCCTCTGGAGCTAATGGTGTCCAGTAGCCTAAGAAGCAGAGCCTATCATTGAAGTAGGTCTGCTTCTCTCTCCTCAGTCCCACGATGCAGGGAGCCTGTTGCCAGCAGTGCCCCCTGAAAATAAAAAACCTCACAAAATTCTTTATTTAGAGAAACTCTGTAGAGCTCCTCTGTAATGCACCCTATCTCCTCTGGGCACAAAATCTAACTGAGGTCTGGAGGAGGGGCATAGAGGGAGGAGCCAGTGCACACCCATACTAAAAGTTCTTTATAGTGCCCATGTCTCCTGCGGAGCCCGTCTATACCCCATGGTCCTTACGGAGTCCCCAGCATCCTCAAGGACGTAAGAGAAATTTAAATTTATAAGATGTTTATAGGATTTCTCCACTTATAGTCTTACTTCAGTAATGGAATCCACTTGCTTATTGTATAATTTATTTAAAAAAGTATAATGAGAATACTTTCCTTACAAAAGTGGTCCTGTGGTGACCGCTACTACTGGGGTTTTGCAGGACTGAATGTAGGGCCTAATTCAGACCTGATCGCAGCAGCAAAATCTTTCTCTAATGGCTAAAACCATGTTGACTGCTGGTGGGACAGAGATAACATATGCAGAGAGAGTTAGATTTGGGTGGATTATTTTGTTTCTGTGCAGGGTAAATACTGGCTGCTTTATTTTTACACTGCAATTTAGATTTCAGTTTGAACACATCCCACCCAAATCTATCTCTCTCTGCACATGTTACATCTGCCTACCCTGCAGTGCACATGGGGCCTAATTCAGATCTGATCATTTTCTCCGACGCCCTGCATGTCTGGCCCTACCCCATACTGCACAGGTACAAAAGCTTTGCATGGCGGCGATACTTTTGTACCTGGCGAGTAGCTTCCTGCCAGCGCAGCTCCTGCACGCTGGCAGGCCGCTACTCGCCGCGTCCCAGGTCGCAGCGGTTTCTTGTGATGTTCAGCAGCCGCCGCGGCCCACCCCCCAATGGCAAGCTAACGCCTTTGCCACCCCCCCCCCCCCCCCCCACCCCACGACTGCCTCTGCCTGTCAATCGCACCAGTGAGATGCTGTTAGATGCTGTTAGCATCTCACTGGGCTCTCGGGGTGCGCACTCCAAAAAGTGATTCAGACAGCGATCGCTGCCGCAATGCGGTCTGAATTACCCCCATGGTTTTGCCCATTAGAGAAAAATGTTGCTGCTGCGATCAGGTCCGAATTAGGCCCGTAATCTGTTATACTTTCCATGGTCTCCTGCAGCAGAGAGCTTCAGCAAAGGATGTACAGTATGTATAACTGTTTACATTCATGGTTGAGGAGCCGCACAAAACAGTGGTAGCGGTCAGTTACCACTGTTATCAGGTAACTATTGTCAGTAAGTTTTATTAATTAAAAATAATCTATAATGACATTTTCCATATGTCCCTAATTTTCAAGGACAGTTCCTATTTTAAGGTTTACCGCTATATGATGGCATTAATCATGGCAATCTACATCTCCTGGGTTAAGTGCCATGTAGAATGCTGTTACTGCATGCAGTAACACCGCGACTAGCCCCAAGAAACTAGTTAACGCGGATTACTGCTCGTACCCCAAGGAGACAAGCACAAATCCGCTAGTCATAAATTTACTGCGTGAGCAACTGAATAGCTCTGGACACTTAGGGGCCCATTAATCATTCAATATTTGTGGCTTAATCCGCAAAAAACACCCCAGCATGGACTGCCACAGTTTTAGCATTCCCTAATAACAAAATGTGGCAGGGCATGCTGGGACTTGTAGTTTCACAACAGCTGGAGCGCCACAGGTTGGCCAGGCCAGTGTAGGAAGGCAATGACTTCTTACACATCACACGGAAGGGCTCCTTTTGGATGTGTATTTTAAAACATTCAGGCAGTGAGTACATACTTTTTTATTGCAGCGTATAGCTGTGATAAGGAATTATAATTATCAGGCGTAAACCTGATAAATATGCCCAGTAAGATATAAAACTGAAGAGTGAGCATGAAAGGATATGTAGTTGTGTAATATCATACAGCCACAGTATAAAGTAGGTGGGAACTTTACGCCACGATATTCTATAGTAAAATCATGTGACCTTGATGATACAGTGTGACATTTCAGCAGCAATATGTAAAACAGAACATATATGTAATGATTCTCATAATCCCAGCTAGAACCAAGTGGAAACCCGGATCTGATGTTTATATGGACAAGGTTTCACTTTCAGTTTTGAAAATTAAGCTTGTATCAATTACACAAGTAAATGACAATGAGCCATGTACTCCCAAACTGTCCCATCCTGCCATATACTCCCACACTATTCCATCAGTTATATACTCCCATACTGTACCACCAGTCCATATACTCCCACACTGTACCACCAGGCCATATACTCCCATACTGTTCCGTCAGTTATATACTCCCATACTGTACCACCAGTCTACATACTACTCCCATACTATACCATCAGGCGTATACACCCATACTGTACCTTTACGCATGGAAGGTTCTTATGCAGTCGGAAGCTTCGGTTTATAGCCCCAGCCGGCTGCCCCGAGGTAATCCTAGCAGAGCCCGAGCTCCGGCACCGGATCAGCCTGTACAGATAGGAAGGCACAGCGCTCGGTCAGTCAGTGCCTGTAATGTAATAAGTGGTTATTATCAGGAAGTCTTCGCTGCTTTCAGCAGAAACTTTAGTTCAGCTTCCTGTTTGAAAGATTCCGCCCCTCTCAGTGTACCGCCGGCCTTACAGTATGGGCAGAGTCCCCGAGTGATGCGGTAGAGAATCCCTGGTTCGGTGCCGCAACTTCTGCGCACGGACAGTAGGTATTCATTGTGTTGTGTGGTATATTGGCCCTCATTCCGAGTTGTTCGCTCGGTATTTTTCATCGCATCGCAGTGAAAATCCGCTTAGTACGCATGCGCAATGTTCGCACTGCGACTGCGCCAAGTAACTTTACTATGAAGAAAGTATTTTTACTCACGGCTTTTTCTTCGCTCCGGCGATCGTAATGTGATTGACAGGAAATGGGTGTTACTGGGCGGATACACGGCGTTTCAGGGGCGTGTGGCTGAAAACGCTACCGTTTCCGGAAAAAACGCAGGAGTGGCCGGGGAAACGGTGGGAGTGCCTGGGCGAACGCTGGGTGTGTTTGTGACGTCAACCAGGAACGACAAGCACTGAAATGATCGCACAGGCAGAGTAAGTCTGGAGCTACTCTGAAACTGCTAACTCGTTTGTAATCGCAATATTGCGCGTACGTCGGTCGCAATTTTAAGAAGCTAAGATTCACTCCCAGTAGGCGGCGGCTTAGCGTGTGTAACTCTGCTACATTCGCCTTGCGAGCGAACAACTCGGAATGAGGGCCATAGAAAGATATTCGACACCACACTACCATTCAGTAGTTCACGCCACCTCACCATGAAGGTGACAGAAATGTGTAAATACAGGTGTATTGCCTGCCAACGGAGTGTATAATCCCCATTTCTCTAACGTCCTAGTGGATGCTGGGGACTCCGTAACGACCATGGGGAATAAACGGGCTCCGCAGGAGACTGGGCACTCTAAAGAAAGATTTAGTACTATCTGGTGTGCACTGGCTCCTCCCTCTATGCCCCTCCTCCAGACCTCAGTTAGAATCTGTGCCCGGACAGAGCTGGGTGCTTTTAGTGAGCTCTCCTGAGCTTGCTAATAAGAAAGTATTTTAGTTAGGTTTTTTATTTTCATAGAGCTTCTGCTGGCAACAGACTCTCTGCTACATGGGACTGAGGGGAGAGAAGCAAACCTACTAACTGCGGCTAGGTTGCGCTTCTTAGGCTACTGGACACCATTAGCTCCAGAGGGATCGAACACAGGACCTGACCTTGTCGTCCGGAGCCGCGCCGCCGTCCCCCTCGCAGAGCCAGAAGACAGAAGCCGGCAGAAGCAGAGAAGACATTGAAATCGGCGGCAGAAGACTCCTGTCTTCACATGAGGTAGCGCACAGCACTGCAGCTGTGCGCCATTGCGCCCACACTAACCCACACACTCCGGTCACTGTAGGGCGCAGGGGTGTGCGCCCTGGGCAGCAATTGATACCTCCTGGCGAAAGCTGCATATATACAGTTGGACACTGTTATATGCATGAGCCCCCGCCATTAATTTTACACAAAATCGCGGGACAGAAGCCCGCCGCTGAGGGGGCGGGGCCTTCTTCCTCAGCACTCACCAGCGCCATTTTCCTTCCACAGCTCCGCTGAGAGGAAGCTCCCCAGGCTCTCCCCTGCAGAATCACGGTAGAAGGGTAAAAAAGAGAGGGGGGGGCACATACATTTAGGCGCATTAATCATAATACAGCAGCTACTGGGTAAACACTAAGTTACTGTGTGATTCCTGGGTCATATAGCGCTGGGGTGTGTGCTGGCATACTCTCTCTCTGTCTCTCCAAACGGCCTTGTGGGGGTCCTGTCCTCATTTAGAGCTTCCCCTGTGTGTGTGGTGTGTCGGTACGCGTGTGTCGACATGTTTGACGAAGAGGGCTATGTGGAGGCAGAGCAAGTGCAGTTGAATGACGTGTCGCCGCCGACGGTGCCGACACCTGATTGGATGGATATGTGGAAGGTGTTAAATGATAATGTAAACTCCTTACATAAAAGGTTGGATAAAGCTGATACCTTGGGCCAGTCAGGGTCTCAACCCATGCCTGATCCTACAGCGCAGAAGCCCTCAGGGTCTCAAAAGCGCCCACTATCCAAAATGGTTGACACAGATGTCGACACGGATTCTGACTCCAGTGTCGACGACGATGATGCAAAATTGCAACCGAAAATGACAAAAGCTATCCGCTACATGATTATAGCGATGAAGGATGTTTTACACATATCAGAGGTAAACCCTGTCCCTGACAAGAGGGTTTATATGTATGGGGAGAAAAAGCAAGAGGTGACTTTTCCCCCTTAACATGAGTTAAATGAGTTATGTGAAAGAGCGTGGGATTCCCCTGATAAGAAAGTCCTGATTTCCAAAAGGTTACTTATGGCGTACCCTTTCCCGCCAGAGGACAGGGTGCGCTGGGAATCCTCCCCTAGGGTAGATAAAGCTCTCACACGCTTATCTAAGAAGGTGGCCCTGCCGTCACAGGATACGGCCGCCCTAAAGGATCCTGCAGATAGAAAGCAGGAAAGTATCCTGAAATCTGTTTATACACATTCAGGGACTCTACTGAGGCCGGCAATTGCGTCGGCGTGGATGTGTAGTGCTGTAGCAGCGTGGACAGATAATCTGTCTGAGGAAATGGATACCTTGGACAGGGATACCATTATGCTGACCCTGGGGCATATAAAAGACACTGTCCTATATATGAGGGATGCCCAGAGGGACATTTGCCTACTGGGCTCTAGAATTAATGCAATGTCAATTTCTGCCAGGAGGGTCCTGTGGACTCGGCAGTGGACAGGTGATGCCGACTCCAAAAAACACATGGAGGTGTTACCTTACAAGGGTGAGGAATTGTTTGGGGACGGTCTCTCGGACCTGGTTTCCACAGCTACTGCTGGGAAGTCAAACTTTTTGCCATATATTCCCTCACAACCTAAGAAAGCACCGTATTACCAAATGCAGTCCTTTCGCGCACAAAGAAGCAAGAAGGTCAGAGGTGCTTCCTTTCTTGCTAGAGGCAGTGGTAGAGGAAAAAAGCTGCACCTTACAGCTAGTTCCCAGGAACAGAAGTCCTCCCCGGCTTCCACTAAATCCACCGCATTACGCTGGGGCTCCACGGGTGGAGCCAGGAGCGGTGGGGGCGCGTCTCCGACATTTCATCCACCAGTGGGTTCGCTCACGGGTGGATCCCTGGGCTATACAGATTGTGTCTCAGGGATACAAGCTGGAATTCGAGGTGATGCCCCCTCAACGCTACCTAAAATCGGCCCTGCCAGCTTCCCCCATAGAAAGGGAAGTAGTGGTAGCGGCGATTCACAAGCTATTTCTCCAGCAGGTGGTGGTAAAGGTTCCCCTTCTTCAACAGGGAAAGGGATACTATTCCACAATGTTTGTGGTACCGAAACCGGACGGTTCGGTCAGACCTATATTAAATTTAAAGTCCCTGAACATTTATCTGAAAAGATTCAAGTTCAAAATGGAATCGCTCAGAGCGGTCATTGCAAGCCTGGAAGAGGGGGATTTTATGGTGTCTCTGGACATCAAGGATGCTTACTTGCATGTCCCCATTTATCCGCCTCATCAGGAGTACCTCAGATTTGGGGTACAGGACTGTCATTACCAATTCCAGACGTTGCCGTTTGGGCTCTCCACGGCACCGAGAATATTTACCAAGGTAATGGCAGAAATGATCGTGATCCTGAGAAAGCAAGGAGTCACAGTTATCCCATACTTGGACGATCTCCTCATAAAGGCGAGGTCCAGGGAGCAGTTGCGGATCAGCGTAGCACACTCTCAGGAAGTGTTGCAACAGCATGGCTGGATTCTGAATATCCCAAAGTCGCAGCTGATTCCTACGACGCGTCTGCCCTTTCTGGGCATGATTCTGGACACAGACCAGAAGAAGGTGTTTCTCCCGGAGGAGAAGGCTCAAGAGCTCGTGACTCTAGTCAGAGACCTCTTAAAACCGAAACAGGTGTCGGTGCATCGCTGCACGCGAGTCCTGGGAAAGATGGTGGCATCGTACGAAGCCATTCCCTTCGGCAGGTTCCATGCGAGGATCTTTCAATGGGATCTGTTGGACAAATGGTCCGGATCGCATCTTCAGATGCTTCGGCTGATCACCCTGTCCCCCAGGGCCAGGGTGTTTCTTCTGTGGTGGCTACAGAGTGCTCACCTTCTCGAGGGCCGCAGGTTCGGCATACAGGACTGGGTCCTGGTGACCACGGATGCGAGCCTCCGAGGGTGGGGGGCAGTCACTCAGGGAAGAAACTTCCAAGGGTTGTGGTCAAGTCAGGAGGCTTGTCTGCACATAAATATCCTGGAACTAAGGGCCATATTCAACGCCCTGAGTCAAGCGGAGCTCCTGCTTCGCAACCAACCGGTGCTGATTCAGTCAGACAACATCACCGCGGTGGCTCATGTAAACCGCCAGGGCGGCACAAGAAGCAGAGTCGCGATGGCGGAAGCCACCATGATTCTTCGGTGGGCGGAGAATCACGTGCAAGCACTGTCAGCAGTGTTCATTCCGGGTGTGGACAACTGGGAAGCAGACTTCCTCAGCAGGCACGACCTTCACCCGGGAGAGTGGGGACTTCATCATGAAGTCTTCACTCAGATTACATATCGATGGGAACTGCCACAGGTAGACATGATGGCGTCCCATCTCAACAAAAAGCTACAAAGGTATTGCGCCAGGTCAAGGGACCCTCATGCGATAGCTGTGTACACCCTGGTAACACCGTGGGTGTTCCAGTCGGTCTATGTGTTTCCTCCTCTTCCTCTCATACCCAAGGTGCTGAGAATCGTAAGAAGAAGAGGAGTGAGAACAATACTCATTGTTCCGGATTGGCCAAGAAGGACTTGGTACCCGGAACTGCAAGACATGCTCACAGAGGACCCATGGCCTCTGCCTCTCAGACAGGACCTGTTACAACAGGGGCCCTGCCTATTCCAAGACTTACCGCGGCTGCGTTTGACGGCATGGCGGTTGAACGCCGGATCCTAGCGGAAAAAGGCATTCCGGAGGAAGTTATTCCTACGCTGATAAAGGCTAGGAAGGACGTGACAGCAAAACATTATCACCGCATATGGCGAAAATATGTTGCTTGGTGTGAGGCCAGGAAGGCCCCTACAGAGGAATTCCAACTGGGCAGATTTCTGCACTTTCTACAGTCTGGAGTGACTATGGGCTTGAAGTTGGGATCCATAAAGGTCCAGATTTCGGCCCTATCCATTTTCTTTCAAAAGGAATTGGCTTCTCTTCCTGAAGTTCAGACGTTTGTTAAGGGAGTGCTGCATATTCAGCCCCCTTTTGTGCCACCAGTGGCACCTTGGGATCTCAACGTGGTGTTGGGTTTCCTGAAATCCCACTGGTTTGAGCCACTTAAGACCGTGGAGCTGAAGTATCTCACGTGGAAAGTGGTCATGCTATTGGCCTTAGCTTCGGCTAGGCGTGTGTCAGAATTGGCGGCTTTGTCGTGTAAAAGCCCTTATCTGGTTTTCCATGTGGACATGGCAGAATTACGGACTCGTCCCCAATTTCTGCCAAAGGTGGTGTCATCTTTTCATTTGAACCAACCTATTGTAGTGCCTGCGGCTACTCGTGACTTGGAGGATTCCAGGTTACTAGATGTAGTCAGGGCTTTGAAGATTTATGTAGCCAGAACGGCTGGAGTCAGGAAAACTGATTTGCTGTTTATCCTGTATGCCCCCAACAAGTTGGGTGCTCCTTCAAAGCAAACCGTTGCCCGCTGGATCTGTAACACGATTCAGCAGGCTCATTCTGCTGCTTGATTGCCGCATCCAAAATCAGTGAAAGCCCATTCCACAAGGAAGGTGGGCTCTTCTTGGGCGGCTGCCCGAGGGGTCTCGGCATTACAGATTTGCCGAGCTGCTACTTGGTCGGGTTCAAACACATTTGCAAAATTCTACAAGTTTGATACCCTGGCTGAGGAGGACCTTGAGTTTGCCCATTCGGTGCTGCAGAGTCATCCGCACTCTCCCGCCCGTTTGGGAGCTTTGGTATAATCCCCATGGTCCTTACGGAGTCCCCAGCATCCACTAGGACGTTAAAGAAAATAAGATTTTACTCACCGGTAAATCTATTTCTCGTAGTCCGTAGTGGATGCTGGGCGCCCGTCCCTAGTGCGGACTTTCTGCAATACGTGTATATAGTTATTGCTTAATAATGGGTTATGTTATGTTGGCATCCATTGTTTGATGCCCTGTTGTCGTTCATACTGTTGACTGGATAAGTGTATCACAAGTTATACGGTGTGATTGGTGTGGCTGGTATGTGTCTTACCCGGGATTCCAAAATCCTTTCCTTATAATGTCTGCTCTTCCGGGCACAGTTTCCTTAACTGAGGTCTGGAGGAGGGGCATAGAGGGAGGAGCCAGTGCACACCAGATAGTACTAAATCTTTCTTTAGAGTGCCCAGTCTCCTGCGGAGCCCGTCTATTCCCCATGGTCCTTACGGAGTCCCCAGCATCCACTACGGACTATGAGAAATAGATTTACCGGTGAGTAAAATCTTATTTTTCTTTTCAGTAATATAACATTTACTAAGGGCCAGATTTATCAAGCCTTGAAGAGTGATAGGTAAGCCGGGTGATAAATAGCATGGCGATAAAGTAGCAACTAATCAGCTCCTGTCATTTTTCAAACACAGCCTGTGACATGGCAGTTAGGAGGTGATTGGCTGGTACTTTATAACCGTGCTATTTATCTCTTTCCTTGGCTTGATAAATGGGGGCCTGCTGTGGACAAGAATAAAGGTCATAAAATAATACTGTGACTGGTATAATAATGTCATACAAGTGGAAAAGTTATATGTAACAAAAAGTTACGAGGCTGAAGTTAGCTTCTTATTCACTTCTTATTCGAGCTCCAGCTTCTTATTCAGAAAATTTAAGCTTTTGTGAGCTACCAGGATTGCACACACCTGAAAAAAATGGGTGGGGTGGGGTGTAACAAGTAGAGGACGTGTTCTCTCTGCACAGGGTAGGGACTGTCTCGCCTGAAATAACACTTTGGCCCCCACAGTAATAAACACATATCCCCACACAGGAAAAAAAAGAATGCCTCCCCAAAAAATAAAGCATTGCTCCAGCTCCCCCCATCTACCCCCCATAAAGACTGATCAGTCAGTGTGGAGCTCCCAAGTTTAGCAGTATCCTTAATGCATCAGGTGGCAGCAGTTACCACCATGGTTGTATCTATGTTGCCTTCGTGCTAAGGACCTGGACGTGACAAAACGAGAGGGCAGGAGAGAACTTCCGCCCTTACAGCACCTAAATGTTTTCTTCGTTCTCCGTTCGTTTGGGGTATTTTTTTTTTAATTCAATAAGTTTTTATTGTTTTTTTCAATGCTTTAACATTTAAACATTGCCTAAGGCAGACATAACGTACATACATCTACTAGACTAAAACTCTTAAACAGATAGAGTGTAATAAGATCAACAACATGCTTACGGTATTACATAGAGAGCTTAGTGTGATGTGGTATTAGGTATCCCATTCATAGTCATAAATAGCAATAAAGCAGTGGTGACCCATATTTCCTTCATATTAAACACACATTGTATTATCTTTTGTCATGGCATTATCGTGCCTTTGAATCCGGCCGACCACGGGCCACTCATCCCAGAGATCCCACACAGAAACCACTCATATCAGACAATTAAATAAATCTAGGGTTCAGCGGTATTCATCCGTGAAGCAAAATAGCGAGAGCTCATCCACTTTCCCCATATAGCAATAAACTTTTTTTCCGCATTCCTGGCCAGATATACGAATTTTTCATGTGCGACAGATGCATTAACCAGCGCAATCCAGGATTGTGGCACTGGGGCTTCATTAGCCATCCATAGTCTGGCTATGCAAACCTTGGCCAGAGCACAGAGGTTTATAACATAGCGTCGACTGGGCGGATCTAGAGCTTCCTCATCCATAGTTGCTAATATACAAGAGATAGGTGTAAGTACGGTAGAGGGGATACCCGTAACAACTATGGCACGTATAACCTCCTCCCAAAAAATCAACACCAAGGGACATAGCCATATCATATGCCAAAAGTCTGCTCCCAGACTGCCACATTTGGGACATTTTGAACTATGGGATCCCCCTATATGTGACAGTCTCAGGGGGGACATATATACCCTGTGTAGCACGAATAACTGAATTTGTTGATATCGGACAGAAGATGTTGAAAGCCTGCACGATCCCAGGGCACCCTCCCACAAATCATCCGACACTGGACCTAGATCAGTTTCCCACTTGGTCTTGAGGGCGCTAAGGGGGTTTATATGATGCATTTGAAGTAAACGGCCATATATTTTGGAGACTAAACGACCGGATCCCACCGTCTGCAACAGCAATTCGACCGGGGAATCAGTAAGCGCCGGCGGGCCGTCGGGGAATTGGGCAGACATAGCATGTCGCAATTGAAGGAAGCAAAAAAAATATGCAGAGGGGACGTTAAATTCCTGTTGAATCTGCTGGAAGGATCTAAAAAACCCGTCAGTGTATAAGTGTCCCAGTGAAGTTACTCCCCATGGCTCCCACACCTCCCTGACTTGAAGCTGACACAACTCCGGCAATCCATATTTATTGTCCAGCGGAGTGTCAGGGTCAATGCCCTGCCCCTGCATTATCCGATGCGCCAGTCTCCAAACAGTAAGATATTGTTTAATGAGTGGAAGTGCCGACACTTTGACGCTTCCACAGAGAAGCAGTCTCAGTGGGGAACCACCTGGATACTCCTGCAATACCAACTGTGAGTGCAGACTTGAAGTGTCAGAATCGTTAACCCATTCCCATAGGTGTGCTAATTGTGTTGCAAAGTAATAAAAACGAAAGTTGGGAAGAGCCAGCCCCCCTGAAGTTTTGGGCCTGGTCAAAGTATTAAGTTTCAACCGTGCCCGTTTACTAGCCCAGACCAAAGAGGATATCAAACCATCTATCTGTTTGAAAGTTTTCTGTGGGATGTATATTGGGGATTGTTGTAGTATGTACAGGAGTTTGGGCTGAAAAACCATTTTCACCATGTTAACCCTCCCTGTAACTGTCAGGGGCAATTTCCCCCAGACCTTCACTTTATTGCGAAGATAAGATATTTGCGGTGTAATATTAAGGGAAGTAAATTTATGAGGGTCGTTGGATACCCAAATGCCCAGATATTTAAAGGAATTCACCCATCTTAGCGGGAGAACAGCCAATGGGGAGGCAGGGACCTCGCCCTGAAACGGGATAATGGAGGATTTCTCCCAATTGATCAGGAACCCGGAGTAACATCCGAACTCGTTAATAATATCTAAAATCTTAGGCATAGACTCAGCATAGCGATCCACAAATAGCAGGATGTCATCGGCATATAGAGCTATTTTCTCCTCCCTGGTGCCCACGGTGTATCCAATAATTTCAGGGTTCTCTCGCAGAAGACATGCAAGGGGTTCAATGGCTATAGCAAATAGAGTAGGGGACAATGGGCATCCCTGACGAGTACCTCTAGACAATGGAAAGGAATGTGACACAAAGCCATTCACCGCCACTCTAGCCATGGGAGAGGAATACAGCAAGCGGACGAATTTGATAAAGCCGGGGCCTATACCAAACTTGTGCATGATACTCCACAAGTACTCCCACTCCACGGAGTCAAATGCCTTAGCGGCGTCCAATGATACTACTATGGATGAGGGTGCCTCACGGGGGACCTGGAGATGGGTAAATAATCGTCTGAGATTAATGGATGTTGATTTATTGGGCATAAATCCCGTCTGATCTGGGTGTATGATCTGCGTAATGACCTTATTTAATCTACATGCCAGGATTTTGGCCAGAATTTTAATATCGGTCGGCAGAAGGGAGATAGGTCTATACGAATCAACCTTCCTATGGTCCTTATCGGGCTTCGGAAGGACAATAATCAATGCCTCCGCCATAGATAATGGGAGGGATTCCTGTGTGAATATCTGATTATATAGCTCAAGTAATTGGGGGACAAAAAAATCTAAATGACGTTTATATAGCTCAGACGGTATGCCATCGAGCCCTGAAGCCTTCCCATTAGGGGCAGCATTGATCGCATCCACAATCTCCTCTGGTGAAATAGGTGCTTCGAGGAAGTCATGCGCCTCACATGTCAGCAAGGGGAGCTGTATAGTCTGTAAATATTTGTCTAATTGCATCGGGGTACAGTCTAGTTTAGAGCTATATAATCGCCTATAATACGACACGAATTCCGACGCAATCTGTGGGGTCTGCGACACAGTGGTACCGTCTGAGGCCTCTATTTCAACTACGGTATTAGCGGATCTCTCACCCCGTGCCAGGGAGGCTAAATAAGATCCCGGTCTATCCCCGGAGGCGTAAAAGGCGTGAGAGGAGAAGAGGAGTCTATGCTGAGTCTTATCCATCAGATATTCCCTCCACTCCCCCTGAGCTGTCAACCATGCAGATTTGGAACTATTCAAGCAGTCCTGTAAATATTGTGCCTCTGCAGCAACACTTATGGTCTCTAATTCGGACTCCCGGTGCCTGAAAAAGGTTTTTAAGTTAGCCACTCGTTTAATTAGGGTTCCCCGCAAAAAGGCCTTGAACGCATCCTATAAATTAGAGATAGGCTGCCCATCTTTGTTTATCTCGAAAAATTCCCGCCACGCAGTCACCAGATCGGAGCCATCTCCCATATGTACCAGCCAAAATGGGTTAAACTTCCACACTGCCTGGCCTCTAGGGCAATTAAAATCCAGGGTCAGTGTTAAAGGGGAGTGATCCGATATACCCCTAGTCTCATATTTGCTATCCCGGACCCTAGGAATCAGATCGCTCGAGAGAAGAGCCAGGTCAATCCTAGAGAACGAGGAGTGGGAGTGTGAGAAGCATGAATACTGTTTAACAGAGGGATGTCTCAGTCTCCAGGGATCAACCAGGCCCAGCCCAGAGACAACATCCGCAAAATCATTTCTACCAGAATGTGGACCAGAGGGATTAGAGGGATTAGTAGAGAATCTATCCATCGCTTTATCTAATACATTGTTGAAGTCCCCCACACAAACCACGGGTATACCTGGTGACAAGGCCATAAACTCTGCAACCCTTTTCAGGATATCGGAGGAGTACGGGGGAGGCACATACACGGACAGCAAAAGCAGAGGGGTACAGTGGATTTTACACTCCAAAAACACATATCTCCCCCATGGGTCCGTTTGTACTGACTCCATCACAAAGGGAACAGTCTTCTTTACAAGGATAGAGACCCCCCGAGAGGCAGAAGTGTGTGTAGAATGGAATGCCCATCCTACCCAAGGTCTCTTAATGGCTAGGGTCTTGCTGCCCACCAGGTGGGTCTCCATAAGACATATTACATCAGCGGCATACTGCTTAATTTGTCTAAGTACCAGAGATCTCTTAATCTTGTCATTGAGTCCCCGCACATTCCATGACACTATCCTAAGTCCAACCATGAGGGGTCGTTTTGATCATAATAGAGGCTACAGCCCGCAGCCAGCCAGATCCATCTTCTCTGCAAACAAGTACAAGGCACCACCGCTCAATGAATAGGTTCGTAAGCCACACACACTCAAATTCCGAACATCCATACCAGAAACAACCGTAGCCTATAACTTCCCCCCTCCCCCCACCCTGTACACTACTCCCAACCTGCAGCATACTTGGATCCCCTAACCTAACACCGGCTCAAGCCAGAGCACACAACTTGTTACCCTCTTGGTGGAGCCAAAAAAAATATAATGGCCCTAAGAAAAAGAAAACGAAACACAAACAAATCAAAGCATCCCCAGCCTTTAGACTAAATCACCCCCATAAGATAGAAAAAGGGGCGAAGCATGCAAAGTCACTCCCCGGGATTCAAGAGCAATATACAATCGGGTGTATTCGGACCACAGATATATCCCTCCTCTCCCCCATCTCTCCCAACCCACATATCTCAGCAATATAAGTATAATAATTGGCTTGTATAAAAAGGATATCAAGACAGAAGACCGGGTAAGTAATTATCCCTCCCGCCACCCTCACATCCTCAGGAAGCAGCACTTAGACATTTAAACATTTTCCACATCCTGCATCCCCCCAGTAAATATGCAGATTATCTTATCCTGTACATAAAATCTCTTGCAACCACAGTCACAGGAAGTAATCACGGATCAGCAAGAGCCCGTCTCGCCGGGAAGCGTCTATCCAGCCATGTCATCGCCTCTCGAGGAGCCGCAAAAAATTTGGTTTCACCATCAGCTACCACTCGTAATCGTGATGGAAAGAGCATGGCGTATGGCAAATCAAGTTCCCGGAGTCTCGTCTTAACAGGCAGAAATTGAGCTCTATCTTTCTGCACCTCCTCCGCAAAGTCTGGGAAGACCGATATTGGCGACCCGTTCCATTTTAGAGGGCCTTTCGTGCGAGCAAGCTTCAGAACAGTGTCCCGGTCGCGGAAGTGAAGGAACTTGGCGATGAAAGTACGGGGCGGAGCCCCCGGAGGCAACGGGCGCATCGGAACTCTATGAGCTCGTTCTATGGTGAAATGAGGCGAGAATTCCTCGGGTCCAAATGCCTTCCGAAGCCACTCCTCTAGAAATTCCTCAGGAGATGAGCCTTCCTCCTTCTCGGGCAGGCCTATAAAACGGACATTGTTGCGACGTAGGCGTCCCTCCATATCCCTTAGTTTTTTGCGCACATCAGTCATTTGAGACTCCAAAATATCAGTACGCCGTCCCAGCGGGGTGACAGTATCCTCGACATTGGAGATACGGGTTTCGGCCTCGCCCACCCTCTCTCTCACTCGTTGTAGGTCCTGATGTATAATGGAGAGATCAGACTGCACCTGCCCAATTTTATCAGCCAAACGGGCCTCACTAGCTGTCACGGCATCCAACACTCTTTGTAACGCAGCATCAGGCGGTTCTGATGAGGCAGAGCTGTATGCAGGAGAAGGGGGCGAAGACTCAGCTTGTGTAGTTTCCCTCCTCTGTTGTTGGGGACCGGGGTTGCGAACAAACTTTTCCATTGCGCCCGCCGCCGCGTTTTGTTGGCGGCCTTTCACCATTTTGGATAACACAATGCCGCCGTATTCGACTAGTTATATATCAAAGCAATGCAGGCAGAGAGAGGGGGCGCAGGCACTAACCCGCTGTGTGAGGGCCAGGAGACGCAGGACAAATATATATATATATAAAAGGACCAGTGTTCCTGGCAGTGTTGCTGCGTGTCGGCACTATGAACTTGGAAGCTGTGGTCTGAATCAGGGAGTCTGGCAACTTCCCACCTGTACAGATAGTACCTTCCCGAGGCAGAGCAATGCAGGTCTTCTTAGTATCCTTCACCAGCCTCCAGTCAGGTCCAGCTGCCCAAGCTGCAGATAACAGACACTTCCAGCAGGAGAGGTTTGGACAGGAACAGAGCTGAGCCTGCCGCCAACCACAAGATGGCGCCCGGAAAACCCCACAGTCAGCCCAGGTGATGTTATAGCCCCCCAGGGACAAGGGCTCCTGTAGCAGGCAGCGGGGGTGTTCCGCGCTCGGCGCACAGGCCGCTTCAGATTTAACACAGGGCTGTCAGGGGCGGGTGGCGGAGCTCCGTGCATGCGGCCCGCCAACCGCAAGATGGCGCCCGGCGGCTTCACGCTGTCTGCACGGCCGCGACAGGCGCCCTGGTCGTCCGGCGGGGAAACGGAGCAGAGCGGTGTATTGCTCAGGTGTCGGGGTCCCCGTGGTATCCACTCGCCGGTCGCAGGGCACGTCAGTAACGCCGGGTGGGAGACTAGTGGCACAGCTCCCCTGCAGCACCATCCAAGATGGCGCCGGCCTCATGCAGGTCAGGACCAGTTCACCTGTTCTAACGTTCCCAGCAGGGACACCGGACACAAGATCCACTCGAAATGGGGTCCAAGTCGGGCAGCAGATAATCAGATAGCCGCACAGGGCCACTTATACAGTCACTTAGGGGGTGTCAGGATATAATGAGGATATTGTCGGCTGGGGAGCTAGGAGAACACGTCCTACTCCATTACCCGTCAGGCCACGCCCCCCGTTTGGGGTATTTTTATATGCAGCATTGTTCGCTCGCCACGCTTCGGGCTTCGGTGTCTCGCTTCGCTCGCCACACTTTACTATTCCAAATAGATTGTAACATGGACCCAGGGGGTTATGGGAAAGGTCCTCTCCACAAAGGTAATATAGATGCTACCTTACCACCATGCCCACCAGTCTTGGTTGGTAGATAATCCAGCCGCCGGTCGCACTGCACCCCTTAGCCGGCCCTGCTCCCGTGTCCCCCTCAACCTAGCTCTCCGGCTGCCACATTGTCCGAAAGGATGTTGTCACATGTGACAGCCTCAGCCAATAAGAATCAGCCTGATTCCTACTGGCTGCCTGATTCCTATTGGCTATTGCTGTCACAGTGACAGTGTACAGAGACAGCCGCTGCTTAAGCTAGTTGTGGCTGCTTTTGTTTAGTGGAGCTAGCCAGTAAGATTCAGCTGGATTCTTATTAGCTACAGCTGGCTGCTGCAGATTGCGTTTACCGTGACTGACTGGTCGATCGACGCTTTGGCGACCTCTGCTATTGAGATACAGATCCAGTAATTGTTTGCACTTATAGATACTGTATGTTCTGATGAGTAATTTATACAAGTAATTGCTACAGTTGTAGAGAGTTGTAACAAATTATAATGGAATGTGTGCACCCTCCATGCATAACAAAAAATCACTTGCATGTAATATAAGAGCGTCTATTCATGCAGCAGGAGAAAGCCCTCTATCTCTCGTCTACTGTGATAACAGGGCTTTTCATTGCTTGGTCCCATTCAGTGAATGGGTTACCATAGAGAAATTTCAGATTTCCCCCGCGGTACCCCTGATTAGTGTCAGTGACGTTTCTAGCGCCAATATTATTTTTTTATGTCTACGGGGGAATTGGGGAGGGGGGGGGCACATTTTAGAATGTCTATGAAAGGGGGGGGCGCATTTTTTTACTGTTCGCACTGGGAGCCAAATTTTCTAGAAATAGCCCTGATTAGTGTAAATATCGCTTCCTCATATAAAATAATGGGGACGTGATTCAGAGAAGAATGAAAACCTCCGCTTTCCGTCTAAACAAATTCCATCTGTGGATGGTGTAATGACCCTCCAGTGACTGCTGTCTTAATGCTTAGGTGAAATGCCATGGTGCTCCTTCTTAGTTTTAAATTGAGGCACATAATCTGCCTGGACCTCAAAGATGCTAGAATAAAGCTGCAACGTGCTTCGGGTCCACAAACATGCTGGGGAGCCTAAATCAATGCCTTAACTGTCCTCTCAACAGCCTGTTTATGACAGGGAAAATGTTTAAAAGAATTTTCTTGCGGCACATTGTCTTTGTAAGATCTTAATACCTGTGCTGGATTGCAGTGGTGGTGCAGTGGTGATTCATACACTGTCTCATTCTGCCAGTCAAGCATCTCAAAATACTCCTCAGCTTAAAAGTTAATGGAGGGAACTCTGAAGGTGCGGGAACCTCTCGCTTGAAGATGTGGTTCTCGAGCTTGAAGTATTTGGTTGTGCCAGGTTTGCTCACATCTCTCCTTTCATCCATCAACATAGTCAGGAGAAGATTTCCAGGATGGCGATAATATGCATTCTGAGTGATGACTTGATCAATTTCCTGTAAGTATTTTTTCGATAAGTACTGTGATTTCCCGATAATTTCCCACAATAGCTTACTGCCTTCTATACAAGAACTTCTTTTCTTTATCTGAAACCAGATAGGGGCATAGACCTTATGGGAGGTATCCAATTACATGCCCCATACACACAAAAAAATGACATATAGTGACACCCTTCATAAATAAAATAATCAAGTACATTTAATAAAGGGGGTAAGAGGACGTAAGTTCAAACAGGGTCACTGTGTGATGAAAATAATGATTAATATAAATAAGATTGCAAGTAAATTGCAGCACACAAGTAATGTAGCAAATATAACAGTAGTTTGCTATGGGATGTAGTTATGTGACCGGCGGGCAAGAGACCGATGGTCTCATTACCGGCACCTACATCCCGCTCCCCCCTAATCCCGACAGTCGACATGCCGACTAGCCGGGACTATTCCACAACACCCAAAGAGTGGGAATAGATCCTGTGATGAGCTTGCCACTGAGCCCGCAAGGAGACTCGTTGCTCTTGCCTCCTCGCCACCGGCATCCTGCGGCTGGGATCCCGGCGTCAGGATGCTAATCGCCGGGATCCCGGCTGCTGGTAACCCATACCCAACTCTTTGCAATACAGTGACAATTAGGTTATAGGCAATAACTCTCTTGAATAGTAAAATAGACTTCTGTATCTTAACTGCTGTGGAACCTCTTTTGCTATAACTAATGAAAATACAGTGTCACAATTATTTCTCTCCTTCTGCCGCTCAGTATATGGGGGTAAGTCAGAGTTGATCGCAACAGGATATTTGTTAGCAGTTGGGCAAAACCATGTGCACTGCAGGTGTGGCAGATATAACATGTGCAGAGAGAGTTAGATTTGGGTGGGTTATTTTGTTTCTGTGCAGGGTAAATACTGGCTGCTTTATTTTTACACTGCAATTTAGATTTCAGTTTTAACACACTCCACCCAAATCTAACTCTCTCTGCACGTTATAGCTGCCCCACCTGCAGTGCACATGGTTTTGCCAAACTGCTAATAAATTTGCTGCTGCGATCAACTCTGAATTAGGCCCTAAGAGGGTCATTCTGACCGGATCGCACACTGCAGTTTATCGCAGCGGTGCGTTCGGGTCAGAACTGCGCATGCCAGAAGGCCGTCGGGCCGCTACGATCGCCTCAGCCTAATTGACAGGCAGAGGCGGTCGCTTGGCGGGGGGTGTGGGGGCGGAACGGCGGCATTTGGCCACCGTTTCGTGGGCGCGGTCTGCCCAACGCAGGCGTAGCCAGGCCGAGCGCGGGGGGGGGCACATGCAGCCGCTGCGGGCCGGGGAGCGATGAGTAGCTCCTGGCCAGCACACTAAAACTGCGCTGGTTGGGAGCTACTGTTGAAGTGCCAAGACATCGCCGCTGTGCGATGCCGTTGCATTTCTGCTGGGGGGGGGGGGAGCACTAAAATGCGGGATGGGATAGCCCTGTGCTGGGCGTCTCCCCGCGTGACAGTGTGAATGATCATAGCTGTGCTAAATTTAGCACAGCTACGATCATCTCGGAATGACCCACTATATTGTCTAATCTGTGTTTGAACTGCTACATTGGAGGTGAGCTTAATACAGTGATTTTCAAGGCTTCATTCATATTCTTTCTGTCCTTAACAACTAAGTTATAAGTGCTGTGTACCAACCAACTTGAACTTCTGCTGACAGCTAATATCTAAATTTCTCTAACGTCCTAAGTGGATGCTGGGGACTCCGTAAGGACCATGGGGAATAGCGGCTCCGCAGGAGACTGGGCACATCTAAAGAAAGCTTTAGGACTATCTGGTGTGCACTGGCTCCTCCCCCTATGACCCTCCTCCAAGCCTCAGTTAGATCTCTGTGCCCGAACGAGAAGGGTGCACACTAGGGGCTCTCCTGAGCTTCTTAGTGAAAGTTTTAGTTTAGGTTTATCCTGTATGCACCCAACAAGCTGGGTGCTCCTGCTTCTATGCAGACTATTGCTCGTTGGATTTGTAGTACAATTCAGCTTGCACATTCTGTGGCAGGCCTGCCACAGCCAAAAATCTGTAAATGCCCACTCCACAAGGAAGGTGGGCTCATCTTGGGCGGCTGCCCGAGGGGTCTCGGCTTTACAACTTTGCCGAGCAGCTACTTGGTCAGGAGCAAATACGTTTGTAAAATTCTACAAAATTGATATCCTGGCTGAGGAGGACCTGGAGTTCTCTCATTTGGTGCTGCAGAGTCATCCGCACTCTCCCGCCCGTTTGGGAGCTTTGGTATAATCCCCATGGTCCTTACGGAGTCCCCAGCATCCACTTAGGACGTTAGAGAAAATAAGAATTTACTTACCGATAATTCTATTTCTCATAGTCCGTAGTGGATGCTGGGCGCCCATCCCAAGTGCGGATTGTCTGCAATACTTGTACATAGTTATTGTTACAAAAATCGGGTTATTATTGTTGTGAGCCATCTTTCAGAGGCTCCTCTGTTATCATGCTGTTAACTGGGTTCAGATCACAGGTTATACGGTGTGATTGGTGTGGCTGGTATGAGTCTTACCCGGGATTCAAAATCCTTCCTTATTGTGTACGCTCGTCCGGGCACAGTATCCTAACTGAGGCTTGGAGGAGGGTCATAGGGGGAGGAGCCAGTGCACACCAGATAGTCCTAAAGCTTTCTTTAGATGTGCCCAGTCTCCTGCGGAGCCGCTATTCCCCATGGTCCTTACGGAGTCCCCAGCATCCACTACGGACTATGAGAAATAGAATTATCGGTAAGTAAATTCTTATTATTACTAAGTGTAATTTGCTGGATATACACATCTTTTTCAGATTTACACAAATGAACTTGTGTGAGATCCTGCAGTGAGAAGAGTCCAATTATTCTATAATGACCATCATTTTTTTTATAATTTTATTCATTGTTGTACTTACAGTATATGCTATATGATTGTGATTTTTATCAATAATTATTATTAATACTATCAAAGCGCTCCCTTTAGGTATTGGTTTCTTTTGGCACAACAATACTGTCAAGCTGGGAGCTGCTTTACAATTGTTCTAATTGTTATTAATTGTTTTTAAAATCAAATAGTATTGGTGGCTTTTCAAAATTTATTAAAAACATCAAAGTGATCAGTTTTTACTTTGAAGTGCATTGGAGTATTCTGTTGCTGGACGGTCACTGTCCTATAACATAAATGCAGGACTGTAGAGAGCTGGGAGAGCCTGGGAACTTTTTGGGGCTGTGGCTTAATCACAGACCTTGTACCTCCAACAATTCCAGGCCCAGGTAATTAGTATCTCCACCCCCCTCTCGGTGGCCCTGCACACATGTATTTGTAAAACACAATTGGCAAAAGTAATAGGATTAACATCTAATGCTGGTCTTTCCTGATTCCAGAGAGCAATAGTTTTGGTTTTAAAATAATATGGCACAATAAACAAAGTTCCACTTTCAATAGGACAAATGTCCTCTGCACTTCGCAGTATAAATAGTTTAGTCCCAAAGTGCTCTTTAACCAGCTTACGATTCATGCAAAATGACAACCTTGTGTTAAATTTAGTCACTGTTGCACTAGTAGCAACAACTAAGTACAATAGCATATTTAACCATCTGGGAGATACTAACATAGTGCATCCAGCATTGTGTTGAAATATCAAACCGGGCACTGATGCAAATTAACTTATTTATATTATCCACTGATACAGTGTCACAACTGATAACACTTTGTGGAAACATTCCGAGAAGGAGTTACTACAGTTTCTATACAAATTATCATTAAAATCATTAAATTCCTCAAATTGGATATATCCATATCTTTCTCACTAAACATCAGAGTACTTGTAATCTAGTTTTTTATTAAGGGCTTGATAACATGGTAAAAAAAAACAGCAGAGTGTATTCTACTTTTAAAATACTTAATTGTGAATTGGTTTTATTTTTATGTGTTTGTATGTATGGGTATGTCGATAATGATAAATCTATACAGGGCCGTTGCAAGGTTTCTCGGCACCCTAGGCAAAACTTAAGCCTACTCCCCCCACCTCCTTATTCACGTTATGTTACAGTAGTGCCTCTTATTGACGTTACGTCACACAGTAGTGCCTTTTATTCACGTTACGTCACACAGTCGTGCCCCTTATTCACGTTACACCACAGTAGAACCCATTTACGTTAAACCACACAGTAGAGTCCATTCACGACCTGCCACACAGGAGTACTCCTTATACACATTTTGCCACACAGTAATAGTGCCCCTGATAACACAATATGCTATACAGTAATGCTCCCTATACATTATGCCACACAGTAATGCCCCTTATACATTTTGCCACACAGTAATGCCACTTACACATTATGATACACACAGTAATGCCCATTATAACATTATGCCACACAGTAGTAAAGCCCCTTACACATTATGCCACATAATGATTGGCTGCCGGTTCATGAGCTACGATTGGCTCGTGGATGGCTCCAGATACAAAATGATGGTGTCGTTGTCTCTCACATGGCTGTGTGCATTGGCCAGTGCACCACCTATAAACAGTTGGCATGTAAAACAAAAATGTGTGCTTGTAGTGGAGCAAAAATGCTAATAGTGTATATATTAGAAGAATCAGTATCTTGTACGAATATTACCTGCAATACTAAATTCACAGTGTATCAAATTATCTGCCCATGTGGGAAATCCTATATCAGCAAGACAGAGCGCAGTTTTAAGGAAATAATGACCGCACATAGGTCTGCCATTAGAAAAGCATTACAAACGGGCCAGAGCAACCAGCCAGTAGCCCGGCACTTTGTCACCGCTAGACATTCTCTTGCTTCTATCCGATACAGGATGATAGACCATATACCCTTTAATATACGTGGGGGCAATAGAGGGTTAAAATTGTTACAAACTGAGTCCTGGTGGATTCACCGAATGGGCACTTTGGCCCCTACAGGTCTTAATGACCATCTAGGTCTTCATAATATTATGTAAAGCATGTCAGTGCCTATTACATAGCTTACTATTTAGCTTAAATGTACCTTATGCTGCTACAATATATTCTTTTGTTGCTATTTATGATATGCATATCATTATGCATCTGGGAACCTATTAGAAACCTGGTACATATATGGTATCTAGGCGATGAGTAAATAAACAATGCATATGTTGAGCATATTTGTAATAGTATATAGTAATTGGTTTCCTAAGTGTATTTAGCATCTGATTGATGCCCAATCCTGGTTATGTATACAATTTTTTATGTGTGTGTATAGTTGTCATGGAAACAGCTCATGATGTGTCACCGGGTAAGCAGCGATGTGTGCAGTGTGCGATGACATCATCACTTTCTCGCCGCCGGGTGCGTGGTCCCGCCGCCGGAATGGCGCCATTTCACTCTGGGGTATGTCTTTATAAGGTAAGACTGTACACTGTTTTTCTTAAGCCTGATGAAAATGCCATATTACAGGCATTGAAACGGTGCACTCTACTTTGTGTCTGCGTTGAATTACTTGGAGCCTCGAGTGCCGCACCTACAGCTGCATATACTTTACCTATGTGAGGGCAACCAGCAAAGCACTGCAAGCATAACCTGGGAGTGCCGGTACCACAAATGTATATATGTATCTCCTATATAATAGCCCAGATCTGTGACTTTGTGACTCATTTGCTAACGCTGGGCAGAGTCACAACACTGGGCGGAGTTAGTCAAATGAGTCACAGATCTGGTCAAATCTATAGGAGACTAGGAGCAGAAGCAGATAGTATGGGCATGGCACAGGCAGGGGTGCATACCTCCAAGCTTTCTTCAGGAGCTTTCTTCAGGATCTCTCTTCAGGCAGAAGGAGGGACACACATGCGTCGAAAAGGGGGCGTGGCTTCACGGGAGGGCCCCCGTTTTCGTCAGAGAGGGGGCATGCCCAGCGCTCTGTGAGCTGCTGGCATGCCCCCAGGGGCTGATTATGAGTCCGGGGGGCCCAGGGCACTTGAGACAGGGGAGCCCTATCTCATTGCTGTGCCTGCTGTGGGTTGGGGGCGTGGCCTAATGGCGGGATGCGAGGCCACGCCCCCTCATGCAAATTCCTGGATTTTTTTTTTTTTATGGAATTTTGGCCCCTCAGCTTGGGCTAAATCCAGAGGAGGTGGTCACTCCCCCCTACACACCCGCACAGGCAGAAGAAAGCAGGGAGACTGCTGCCTCCCTGCAACACCACAGACCTGCTAATACGCAGCAGCGTGTGCTGACTGTAGCACAATGCTGCCGCATATATCGTATGCTCAAATTCAGAATCTGGTATTCCCATTACATGTATGCATGTACTGTATAGTGAAACTGATAGCCCAGGGAGTCTCACATTATGATCTTGAGCATATACAATTTTCTGTTAATCACCCCCCATCCCTTATATACTTTGTGCCTAACACCCCCACCCCCTTTTATATAAATTATACCTACAGTATTAACCCTTATGTAGTATAAGATCAAGATGCCATACACGATTTCTCTTACTTTTTTTGCTGACTGTGGCTGGGACTGTTTTGTCATATATAGCATCCTACATATTAAATGGGGAAAGTCTAGGGGTAACTGTTTTGGAAAAGGATTTGGGGGTACTCATTGATAATAAACGTAATAACCGTATACAATGTCAAAGCGCAGTAAAGAAGGCAAGTAAGGTGTTAGCGTGCATAAAACGGGGAATTGAGACAAGGGACGAGGATGTAATTCTGCCGCCGTACAAATCATTGGTACTTCTGCACCTGGAATATTGGGTTCAGTTTTGGGCACCACTGTATAAAAAAGATATCGGTGAACTCGAGAGGGTTCAAAGGCGAGCTACTAAATTGATTAAAGGGTTTGAGGGACTGGATTACGAGGAAAGGCTTACTAGGTTGAACATGTATACACTGGAAAAGAGGCGTCTAAGAAGAGACATTATTAATGTCTTCAAATATGTAAAGGGACACTACAAAGAGTTATCAGAGGAATTATTTATTAAAAGAACTCTGTTTAGGACACACGGGCATTCGCTGAGGCTGGAGGAGAGAAAATTCCTCACGCAACGGAGGAAAGGGTTATTCACTGTTAGGGCAATAAGGATTTGGAATTCCTTGCCAGGGAAGGTGGTAATGGTGGATACTGTAAATGCATTTAAAAGGGGATTGGATGAATTTCTGATTGAAAAGGATATCCAAGGTTACAACACTTAAAATATTGAAGTTGTTAATCCGGGTGTAACGTGGTTTGTAGTTGTTAACTATTCATAAAACATTCTTCAGCAGGTACATTAAAATCAACTCAACTTAATACAATAAACAGGTTGAACGAAATGGGCATTTTGCCTCTTTTCAACCTCAAATACTATGCTACTATGTATGTTACTAAGGTGGTCATTCCGAGTTGTTCGCTCGTTGCCGTTTTTCGCAACGGAGTGATTAGGTAGAAAATGCGCATGCGCATGGTTCGCAGCGCGCATGCACTTAGTTATTTAACACAAAACTTTGGAGATTTACACAAGCTCGAGCTACGTTTTTTCAACGCTCGAGTGATCGTAGTGTGATTGACAGGAAGTGGGTGTTTCTGGGTGGCAACTCAGCGTTTTCAGGGAGTGTGCTAAAAAACGCAGGCATGCCAGGTAAAAACGCAGGAGTGGCTGGAGAAACGGGGGAGTGGCTGGCCGAACGCAGGGCGTGTTTGTGACGTCAAACCAGGAACTAAACGGACTGAGGTGATCGCAATCTAGGAGTAGGTCTGGAGCTACTCAGAAACTGCAAGAATTATTTAGTAGCAATTCTGCTAATCTTTCGTTCGCTATTCTGCTAAGCTAATATACACTCCCAGAGGGCGGTGGCCTAGCATGTGCAATGCTGCTAAAAGCAGCTAGCGAGCGAACAACTCGGAATGACCACCTATGTGCCGTTCCATGGCAGCACTCCTCTCTGTACACTGAGCATGCAGGGACAGGAGGCGGAGCCGGCCGGGGTCAGGCACATACAAGGGAGCCAGGAGCAGGGAACATGGAAGGCTAGGGGCAGCGATCGGACCTCTCTGCCTATGGCTGCAGGGGGAGGAGGGAGAGGACGAAGCTGCAACCTGCCCGGACTTTAGGACATTGCGCTGCTATTCCTGCTTATTGCCGGGGTCCTTCAGCAGAGGAGGTGCGGCAGACACAGTTCACCCTGGCCGGGGTTGAGGGTGACTGATAGTGTTGGCTGCTGCCAGCTAGACCCACACTGTGGCTGCCGCTAGCCATCCCAGCACAACATAATATTTAAGTAAAACTAATTCAGAAGAAGCGTGCCACCCTCCAGTGGCCGACGCCCAAAGGCAGCTGCCTAAAGCTACCTAATGGTAGCACCGGCCCTGAATCTATACTGTATATATTTCTCTAACATCCTAATGGATACTGGGGCTCTGTACTTTAGTACCATGGGGTATAGATCAGGTCCACTGGAGCCTTGCACTTTAAAAACTTTATTGTGTGTATGTGTGTGCTGGCTCCTCCCCTCTATGCCCCTCCTACCAGACTCAGTTTTAGAAAATGTGCCCAAGGAGTCGGGTGCATTTCTCTGGAGCTCCAGAGAGTTTCCTTTATTTTTGTTTTAGTTTGTTATTTTCAGGTAGCCCTGGTTGGCAGGCTGCAGCCAGCTAGGACATTGAGCTCCTGAGGTACTGCTCACACATCGTTAGTATGTGTGCCCACTCCAGCAGCTAGCTGCCACCCTCTAACAGATGCCAAAGTTCAAAAGGTGCTGATCACACATCGCTAGTATGTGTGCCCACTCCAGCAGCTAGCTGCCACCCTCTAACAGATGCCAAAGTTTCAAGGTGCGGTGAGTGTTACACCGGGGTCCTGGTTAGCGGGTCCCCGGTGCAGTTTGGCGGAAAGTCCCGCAGCGGTCAAGGGCCCAGAGCTGCGGTGCCCGCCGTGGACAAACAGGTTCAGGGCTGATGCCCCACAGTTGGGAGAAAAGGGGTGAGGGAATGTGATCAAAGGCGCCCAAAATTTAGGAGGAAAGTTTGGTCAGAATGTAGGTCATAAACAATAAACAATAAATGTTACATAAAATAAAATAAAATGGTGGATGCAACAATACTTGTGAATTCTTCTAGATGTTCTCAATCAGCTGTCCGTCTATGTTTTAAATCCTCAGACAATCCTCAGTTGATATGTGAAAACAAAAATATAAAACAAAAAAACCAATGTGTAGTAAAGTTATTGAAATGTCTTAATAAAGGTGTCCAGAAAATGAAACCCTTGTGAATGAGGGGCTTGATAGTAGAAAGGATAGATTCTCGCCACCACCAATATTCTCAGGGTTCAGGACGTACCGAAACTCACATAATGTATAGTGAAATTAAACATATAATGGTATCTTTGTATGATTTCAGGTACAGCGTACCTCACTCACATGTCCAGCAGGTGTTCTCCACATATAAAGGTATCTTTAGCGGTCTTTAATAATGGTCCAAAACGGTAAATTTTTATAAGAAAAAAAAAGGTTTTTATTTGACATGAGTCAAAAAGGTTAAAAATACAGGTAATTACAATTTGACCTTATTCGTCGGGCAAAAGGCTGGGGGTATCGGGAGATAAGATTGAAAGAAATCTCCAAATACTAGAAGGTAGTCCGGAATCCCCTCTGTATGCAAAAACCCCCAAAGAAATACCTTACGATGGTCAAAAAAACCTGTTTAAAAGTGTAAATCCACGCTCAGCATGCACCAACGACGTTTCAACCGTGTCGGTCTTTTTCAAGGTGTGTGAGCTGAGTGTGGGTGAGAGCTATTTATCCTGTTGCACAGGAAATGAAGGTTTTGCAATGCATGATGGTAAACAAAGGATTAAAAATTGTTGGACTTTATAATGATAACAATGGATATGGGAATAAAAAGCAAAGGCTTATAGGGTGACCGTGTGTATGATTTGTTTCATATAATAAAAGACTAGACGTTGTGAGGGATAAATATAATAGCGGAAGAAACGCCGGACCGGAAGTTACTGTGGTCCGCATTGCGTTCCAAATACCGGAAGTGCGTTCCACACAACCGGAAGTGCGTTCCACTGACTGTGCGCTAAACCGGAAATGACCGACGGTTAGGCACAGTACATGAAGGAAGAATGACATACGTTCCACTTAACTTGAGATTGCAGTCTACAAGCTTAAGGATACATAGATACATAGCAATATATACAAAATGATGTGCATTTGATATGATTAACGGGTGAAAGGGAGCATTATGCTTTTAGAGCAATATTAAACCATTTAAGATATAACATAATTATACACATATATTTTAACAAAAAACCAGAAGTGCATTCCGCTGAATTTACACCAATCCTGAAGAGACTGCGGTCTGATGTAAACGAATATACAGATGAAAAAAAATATATAAAATATATAAAATAATATGCAGATGAAAATAAAAAATGTAAGATAATTAATAAAATAAAAATAAATATAAGAATAAAAATAAAATAATAATAATAAATAAAAACAAATAAATAAATAAATAAATAATCAAAGATAAATAAAAAATAAATAATAAAAAAATAACATTTATAACCATAATTAATGCAAAGAAAGACTGAAACGAAGCGAAATTCAAAAGGACAGGTTAAAAGGGAGATGAAAGGGAGGGGACATATCACAAGAACCATTTTAACTCAAAGTCGGAATTAAGACCGGCGGGCATGATTGTATTGAGTTTGAAAATCCATTGCATTTCTGCCCTGGCGAGATTCCCGTCCGTATCTCTGTCCTTCCAAGTTGCTTTGACATGTTGTATGCCAATAAAGGACATGATGTGTTTTATAGATGAGTTATGTGTTTTTAAAAAATGATCAGACAATGTATGGGTAGTAACGCCTTTTTTGATGTTTCTCAAGTGTTCGGCAAGGCGTGTCATAAGTGATCTCCCAGTTCTTCCTATGTAGACTAAACCGCAGCTGCACTTTATGTAGTATACCACATTAGTTGTGTGGCAAGTGATAAAATCTTTTATTGTATAATTGTTGTTATTATGAGTGAATTCAGTATATTTTGAGATGGTTGATGGTACGGACCTGCACACTATGCAGGTCCCACATCTATGAAATCCCTTCGTTCTAATGGGGTTGAAGGAATCGAATGGCAGGGAACTTTTTACTAATGTATTTTTTAAATTATTGCTTCTTCTGTATGTGAATTTTGGTCTGTCGGGTATGATGTTCTTCAAAACTGGGTCTCTTAATAGTAAATGCCAGTGTTTTTTTATGATCTGTTCTTGTTTTCTGGAATCAGAACTAAACCCAGATATGAAGGCCAGTTCATTTACATTGGTCTTAATTTTATGCTGAGGTTCCAAAATGTCCTTTCTTGGTATCTTTTCTACTTCACTTTCAGCCTTTTCCAATAATTCTTTATTATAACCTTTATCCAGGAATTTCTTTTTCATTGTGTTTTTTTGAATTTGATAATCATGGTTATCACTGCAGTTCCTTTTTAAGCGGAGGAACTGTCCTTTAGGGATACCTTTCAACCAGTTTGGATGGTGTTGACTGTTAAAGGGGATAATGCTGTTACAGTCCGTTGGTTTGGAGTACCCTTTGGTGTGTATCCTGTTATCTTTAATAAAGATAGTGAGGTCAAGAAAATTGATAGTTTCTTGACTGATAGTGAAAGCCAATTGGATATTTAAAGAATTTGAGTTTAAAGAGGAACAGAAATTGTCTAGCTCCAAACGGTCTCCATGCCAAATGAAGAGAATATCATCGATGTATCGGCACCATGACACCAAACTTTCCTCCTAAATTTTGGGCGCCTTTGATCACATTCCCTCACCCCTTTTCTCCCAATTGTATTTTCACCTGTGTTGTGGGCAGGTATAGGGATGTGATTGGGCTGACCAATCCCATTGCGCCAGAGTTCACTCTTTTTTCTTTTTTCGTTTTCTGTTTAACTTCACCCCAACTTGTTGAACTTAGGCAGCAGCTATGTTTAGACACTTAGAAGCTAGACAAAATTCCCTTAAAGAAGCCTTCCTATTAGATTGCTGTGAGGAAAGTGAAGATATTACCGATGAAGACCTTGAAACAGCTATGAATAAACTGGGAAATCTACTCATAAAAGAAAATGCACTATGGTGGGAAGTTGCAACTTTGGAGAAATACTTGAAAGATGATATCATCCCGAAAGGGTTGAGATTCAAAAAACAGCCCACTTTCAATGATTCTAGCGAGCATTTTAAAAAAGAATGGGCTAAAATAATTGAAACATGCTCATTCTCTCTAATGCATTTAATAATAAAGGAAAGAAGGGACAAGTTACTCAATCTCAATGATCAAATAAAAAATCTTCAAACCCTTGTCAAGCCTTTTCAGGAACTTCCTGAATATACCATTCTCGACAAGGAACTAGAAATTAGGATTGACAAGCATACCAAAACATTAGTAGAGAGGAAACAAAGGAAACTAAAAAGGGACCATGATTTCTATAGAAATGGTGGAAAATCTATCAAAAAGAAGAAAACAAAAGATAGAAAAGAGGATCAACCCAATTCCATTGATACTCCCTCTTTCCAAACGATGAAGAAAAATAAGAATAAGAAGAAAACACACTTTGAAGAATATGAGGAAGAAGACATCAAGGAGAGAATTCCAGTCTATGAAAATTACCAACATCCTCCAAGGGATAATTATGATCATTACAACAGAGGTAGGGATTTTCCCCCACGTAATAATTGGATATATCCCAAAAGAACATATCGACCCAACTATCGCAACAACAGATGGGATAACAGACCCCCAGTTAACATGTACAATAGATTTGAACCTCTTTAATAAAGATAGTGAGGTCAAGAAAATTGATAGTTTCTTGACTGATAGTGAAAGCCAATTGGATATTTAAAGAATTTGAGTTTAAAGAGGAACAGAAATTGTCTAGCTCCAAACGGTCTCCATGCCAAATGAAGAGAATATCATCGATGTATCGGCACCATGACACCAGGCTCGCACCAGCTAATGGGCTGTTCCAGACTGCATCTTCTTCCCACTTTGCCATAAATAAATTGGCATAGCTTGGTGCGAACCTGGTGCCCATGGCGGTGCCGACCTTCTGAAGAAAATAGTCCCCCTGGAAAAAGAAAAAAATATTTTCCAAGATAAATGCGATGCTTTCGATGACAAATTCAATTCTTTCCGTGGTCATTGCCGTCTTCTCTAAATGCCATTTCGTTGCTTCAATACCAGCCGTGTGGTCGATAATGGTGTATAACGAAGTGACATCGGCGGTTACTAGGTAGTAGTTCTCTTCCCATCGTATTGTATCTAGTTTGTTAATTATGTCGGTGGTGTCTTTTAGGTACGATCTACCGTGAATTACTATATCTTGCAAGAAAAAGTCGACCATCTCTGATAGGTTGGTGGTTAGGCTACCAGTCCCCGAAATGATGGGTCGTCCTGGGGGTTTCTCCGCGTTCTTGTGTACTTTGGGTAAAGTGTAGATGGTGGGGGTTTTTGGGTGTTGTATGTTTAAAAATTCAAACTCCCTTTTACTCAGCACCCCTTTTTCCAAATATTTGCTAATGAGTTTCCCATAGTTGGTTTTAATTTTGGCAGTCGGATCATTTCTTAATTTTTGATATGTCCCGTTGGAATTGAGTTGCGATAATATTTCCTCCTTGTAATCAATTTTATTTTGAATCGTGATGCCACCTCCCTTATCACAGGGTTTTATTATGATATCCATATCTTCTTTAAGGGATTTCAGGGCCTGTTTCTCCTTGATTGAGATATTGGTTCTTGAACGATTTCTTGAAGGTGTTTTGGACGATTTCATATGATGGACGTCTTCTAAGACAGATTTGGTAAAACTGTCTATCATACACCCTTTCAGGTGTACTGGGTGAAAGGTGGATTTCTTCCTAAATGGTGTTACACCTTCATCTTCTTTTGGTGTCTCGGTAATATTGGTGGCAAAAAACTTCTTTAGTAGGAGTTTTCTTGAAAATTTATGAATATCAATGTGTGCCTCAAACGGGTTAGTTTTTGCTGTGGGGGCAAATTTTAAGCCCTTTTGGAGGATGTGTGTTTCCTCTGTAGTAAGGGTCCTGGAGCTCAAATTGAAAATTTTAACTTGGTCTGAGATGGCTGAATTGTTGTGAGTAGACTTGGCGGATTTCTTGCGTCTATTGTTTCTCCCTCCTCGTTTACCTCTCTTGTTCTTTTTTAGAACCTGGTATTCCTGTACCTCTCTCTCTGTCCTAAAAAAGGTCCCTGATCTTGTCTGAAATTGAGTGGTTCAAATCTATTGTACATGTTAACTGGGGGTCTGTTATCCCATCTGTTGTTGCGATAGTTGGGTCGATATGTTCTTTTGGGATATATCCAATTATTACGTGGGGGAAAATCCCTACCTCTGTTGTAATGATCATAATTATCCCTTGGAGGATGTTGGTAATTTTCATAGACTGGAATTCTCTCCTTGATGTCTTCTTCCTCATATTCTTCAAAGTGTGTTTTCTTCTTATTCTTATTTTTCTTCATCGTTTGGAAAGAGGGAGTATCAATGGAATTGGGTTGATCCTCTTTTCTATCTTTTGTTTTCTTCTTTTTGATAGATTTTCCACCATTTCTATAGAAATCATGGTCCCTTTTTAGTTTCCTTTGTTTCCTCTCTACTAATGTTTTGGTATGCTTGTCAATCCTAATTTCTAGTTCCTTGTCGAGAATGGTATATTCAGGAAGTTCCTGAAAAGGCTTGACAAGGGTTTGAAGATTTTTTATTTGATCATTGAGATTGAGTAACTTGTCCCTTCTTTCCTTTATTATTAAATGCATTAGAGAGAATGAGCATGTTTCAATTATTTTAGCCCATTCTTTTTTAAAATGCTCGCTAGAATCATTGAAAGTGGGCTGTTTTTTGAATCTCAACCCTTTCGGGATGATATCATCTTTCAAGTATTTCTCCAAAGTTGCAACTTCCCACCATAGTGCATTTTCTTTTATGAGTAGATTTCCCAGTTTATTCATAGCTGTTTCAAGGTCTTCATCGGTAATATCTTCACTTTCCTCACAGCAATCTAATAGGAAGGCTTCTTTAAGGGAATTTTGTCTAGCTTCTAAGTGTCTAAACATAGCTGCTGCCTAAGTTCAACAAGTTGGGGTGAAGTTAAACAGAAAACGAAAAAAGAAAAAAGAGTGAACTCTGGCGCAATGGGATTGGTCAGCCCAATCACATCCCTATACCTGCCCACAACACAGGTGAAAATACAATTGGGAGAAAAGGGGTGAGGGAATGTGATCAAAGGCGCCCAAAATTTAGGAGGAAAGTTTGGTGTCATGGTGCCGATACATCGATGATATTCTCTTCATTTGGCATGGAGACCGTTTGGAGCTAGACAATTTCTGTTCCTCTTTAAACTCAAATTCTTTAAATATCCAATTGGCTTTCACTATCAGTCAAGAAACTATCAATTTTCTTGACCTCACTATCTTTATTAAAGATAACAGGATACACACCAAAGGGTACTCCAAACCAACGGACTGTAACAGCATTATCCCCTTTAACAGTCAACACCATCCAAACTGGTTGAAAGGTATCCCTAAAGGACAGTTCCTCCGCTTAAAAAGGAACTGCAGTGATAACCATGATTATCAAATTCAAAAAAACACAATGAAAAAGAAATTCCTGGATAAAGGTTATAATAAAGAATTATTGGAAAAGGCTGAAAGTGAAGTAGAAAAGATACCAAGAAAGGACATTTTGGAACCTCAGCATAAAATTAAGACCAATGTAAATGAACTGGCCTTCATATCTGGGTTTAGTTCTGATTCCAGAAAACAAGAACAGATCATAAAAAAACACTGGCATTTACTATTAAGAGACCCAGTTTTGAAGAACATCATACCCGACAGACCAAAATTCACATACAGAAGAAGCAATAATTTAAAAAATACATTAGTAAAAAGTTCCCTGCCATTCGATTCCTTCAACCCCATTAGAACGAAGGGATTTCATAGATGTGGGACCTGCATAGTGTGCAGGTCCGTACCATCAACCATCTCAAAATATACTGAATTCACTCATAATAACAACAATTATACAATAAAAGATTTTATCACTTGCCACACAACTAATGTGGTATACTACATAAAGTGCAGCTGCGGTTTAGTCTACATAGGAAGAACTGGGAGATCACTTATGACACGCCTTGCCGAACACTTGAGAAACATCAAAAAAGGCGTTACTACCCATACATTGTCTGATCATTTTTTAAAAACACATAACTCATCTATAAAACACATCATGTCCTTTATTGGCATACAACATGTCAAAGCAACTTGGAAGGACAGAGATACGGACGGGAATCTCGCCAGGGCAGAAATGCAATGGATTTTCAAACTCAATACAATCATGCCCGCCGGTCTTAATTCCGACTTTGAGTTAAAATGGTTCTTGTGATATGTCCCCTCCCTTTCATCTCCCTTTTAACCTGTCCTTTTGAATTTCGCTTCGTTTCAGTCTTTCTTTGCATTAATTATGGTTATAAATGTTATTTTTTTATTATTTATTTTTTATTTATCTTTGATTATTTATTTATTTATTTATTTGTTTTTATTTATTATTATTATTTTATTTTTATTCTTATATTTATTTTTATTTTATTAATTATCTTACATTTTTTATTTTCATCTGCATATTATTTTATATATTTTATATATTTTTTTTCATCTGTATATTCGTTTACATCAGACCGCAGTCTCTTCAGGATTGGTGTAAATTCAGCGGAATGCACTTCTGGTTTTTTGTTAAAATATATGTGTATAATTATGTTATATCTTAAATGGTTTAATATTGCTCTAAAAGCATAATGCTCCCTTTCACCCGTTAATCATATCAAATGCACATCATTTTGTATATATTGCTATGTATCTATGTATCCTTAAGCTTGTAGACTGCAATCTCAAGTTAAGTGGAACGTATGTCATTCTTCCTTCATGTACTGTGCCTAACCGTCGGTCATTTCCGGTTTAGCGCACAGTCAGTGGAACGCACTTCCGGTTGTGTGGAACGCACTTCCGGTATTTGGAACGCAATGCGGACCACAGTAACTTCCGGTCCGGCGTTTCTTCCGCTATTATATTTATCCCTCACAACGTCTAGTCTTTTATTATATGAAACAAATCATACACACGGTCACCCTATAAGCCTTTGCTTTTTATTCCCATATCCATTGTTATCATTATAAAGTCCAACAATTTTTAATCCTTTGTTTACCATCATGCATTGCAAAACCTTCATTTCCTGTGCAACAGGATAAATAGCTCTCACCCACACTCAGCTCACACACCTTGAAAAAGACCGACACGGTTGAAACGTCGTTGGTGCATGCTGAGCGTGGATTTACACTTTTAAACAGGTTTTTTTGACCATCGTAAGGTATTTCTTTGGGGGTTTTTGCATACAGAGGGGATTCCGGACTACCTTCTAGTATTTGGAGATTTCTTTCAATCTTATCTCCCGATACCCCCAGCCTT
Source organism: Pseudophryne corroboree (assembly GCF_028390025.1). NCBI lineage: Eukaryota > Metazoa > Chordata > Amphibia > Anura > Myobatrachidae > Pseudophryne > Pseudophryne corroboree. The sequence continues at coordinate 509,817,152 of NC_086448.1, read as the reverse complement.
TTGCCCGACGAATAAGGTCAAATTGTAATTACCTGTATTTTTAACCTTTTTGACTCATGTCAAATAAAAACCTTTTTTTTTCTTATAAAAATTTACCGTTTTGGACCATTATTAAAGACCGCTAAAGATACCTTTATATGTGGAGAACACCTGCTGGACATGTGAGTGAGGTACGCTGTACCTGAAATCATACAAAGATACCATTATATGTTTAATTTCACTATACATTATGTGAGTTTCGGTACGTCCTGAACCCTGAGAATATTGGTGGTGGCGAGAATCTATCCTTTCTACTATCAAGCCCCTCATTCACAAGGGTTTCATTTTCTGGACACCTTTATTAAGACATTTCAATAACTTTACTACACATTGGTTTTTTTGTTTTATATTTTTGTTTTCACATATCAACTGAGGATTGTCTGAGGATTTAAAACATAGACGGACAGCTGATTGAGAACATCTAGAAGAATTCACAAGTATTGTTGCATCCACCATTTTATTTTATTTTATGTAACATTTATTGTTTATTGTTTATGACCTACATTCTGACCAAACTTTCCTCCTAAATTTTGGGCGCCTTTGATCACATTCCCTCACCCCTTTTCTCCCAATTGTATTTTCACCTGTGTTGTGGGCAGGTATAGGGATGTGATTGGGCTGACCAATCCCATTGCGCCAGAGTTCACTCTTTTTTCTTTTTTCGTTTTCTGATGCCCCACAGTGTTCACTGTCACTGAATGCTTTGTGTGCACTGTATACATTTTCTGATGTGTAAATATCGTGGGCAGTATAATCTATTACTCAGGGACTGCGCGCCATTACAGGGGGCGAGGCTTCCAGGAGCGGGACCTGAGTTGGGAAGGCGCCATTTCCTGCTGCAGAGGATCATTCAGGCTGCATGTACGCTGCTCCTCCGGTCACCCACACTACTACAAGACTCTGTACTGGTACTGGGGGGCCCATAGAAGGGGGGAGCACGCCAGCAGCAGCTCCGCTTCACTATTGTCAGGTCACTTACCTTACACATTTACTGCTGTGTTCTGTGTGCTGGTGTCCGCTCCTCAGTGTCACTCCAGCTCTAGGGTCTGTATGGGGTGTTGGTCAGCGGGCTGCGCTGTATTACAGTTGTGTAAGATGTCTGTTGACATGGTTCTGTGTGCTGCTTGTAACTCACCCCGTCTTCAGCGGGGTCACTCATGTGTGAACAATGCGCCTTATCTCCATAGGGACACAATTCACAGGCACCTGACTGGCTGGATAGTTTTAAAAGCATGATTCAGAATGTAAATTTACAATTAGCTGCAGCTAAAAAAGAGAGACAGGTGTTAAAACACTCTATTGATTGTGTGGCCAAAGCAGCAGATACCAGAAAGGCTTCTCAGCCCCCTCTAGTGGTTTAACAGAAACGCTCACTGCCTCAGGTGCTCCAGTCTGATTCTGATCAGCCTGATATGGATGATGATGATATGGATGAGGACAGCTCTCTGTCCCCTGGTGTGGTGGCTCTCATTTTTGCTGTGAGAGGTCCTTCACATACCGGATCAGGAAGCAGAACCAGATGAGGAGTTGTACTTTAATGTTAGACCAAAGACCTCAGCAACTTTTCCTGTGTCTAAAGAATTAAACTCCCTGGCCAGGGTGTTACGCACACCAGTGCTAACAGGAGTATACCGGTGTATGAACAGAGAGGGAAGCAAAGCAAACGAACTCACAGACAGTATAACATAACATACACAGGAGGTGATGGAATAACTAATAAACACAAAGTGAACGGAGAAGCCCAAAGGCTCAGGAATTGGGTGTCTCCCTAGTGTCAGGAATGCTCAGATGGAATAGAGCGGACAATGAAGCGATGTGTAGTGATTTAACATGTGGAGCACCTGAAATGATGTTGCTAAGAGCAACAGAAAAAACCCCAAAGGGTTACCAACGGGTGTGGGAATAAACTCCTTGGTCAGAGATAGAAATATAGACACAAGGAGAGTATCCACTGTCAGGTCCGGGTGTTTTTGTGAATCCGTTAACCCAGGACCAACCACAGGTGTAGGTGCTGGGGTATGAAGAAAGCAGGGAGGACGAAGAAAGTTCCGTTTCATATATTTATTAAAAATAACAATTCAGTAAAGAGTTAAATGACAAGTTGTTAATCATCATATTATACTGAAGTATTGCAGGAATGGCAGAAATAATATGCAGGATAAATCTCAAAGACAAATAAAAGAAATGTTCATGGAACTGTATATAAAACAAGCTGATGAATAAATGTTGAATTGTCCAAATATAAACAAGCTTTGATGCTGAACTGCAGAATGTGTTTAACTGGGTAATGCAGACATGAAGAAATAACTGTAAGGATTTGCAATGAAGTTTTGAGAGTTAACTGAGAGGCTGTGAAGAATATCCTTGTTATGGTAACATAGAAAATAAAAGTACTGAATTGGGTTACTTGCGGGTTCCGGAGATCACTGTGAAAACTGTAGCAGATGACAAGGTGATGAACGGGTTAAATGCAGAGTAGAACAAACGAACAGCTGAGGGTAGTGGAATCCTCCAAACTTTGTATGGTTGAAAGCAGGCAGACAAGGTAACCTCATGCAAGACTCTGGGTATCCAACTGTTTCCAGTAGGTGTGCAATTAACTGACAACACAGCGGAGAGCCGGTGGATCTTTAGCAGTGTAGGCTGCAGACGGACCTCTGGGAACGGAGGCGATATCTGGACCACGGGAATCACACAGGAATGCACGGAGAGAGCTCAGAGCTAGAGCACAGCGTTGATACAACAAAGCACTGGCCCAGAGTAACATAATCCCAGCCTACTTAAAGGCAGCACAAGCACGGGATTGGCTTACACCTGCCCACAGGTGTTTTCACTAGTGCTCTGTATTACCTATTTGGTCTCCAACATGGCCACCTCCTATACAGCAGACACACCCCAGTGCCTTAGGCCATTTGGTCCCCGCACTCCCAGCTCCCAGACCCTGCATTACCTGTGCCACCGATCACGCCGCGTCCCCACACGGGCGCACAGCACCGTGAGCAACCGCACTGGCAACGGACGAACCCCAGAACCCGCAGAGGTGAGAGACCGGTTCGTGACAGTACCCCCTCTTCTAAGGGTGGTCTCCGAACACCTTTGAACCTTATCAGGATTTTTGGAGAAGTATTTCTGTACCAGTCTTGGAGCATGAACATCTTCAGAAAAAACCCAGGATCTCTCTTCCGGACCGTAACCCTTCCAGTCGACCAAAAACTGTAAACGTCCATATCGGGAACGTGAGTCCACAATCTCTTTAACTTCAAATTCCTCATCCTGCAAAGAGTGAACTTTAGGAGATTTGGACTGGGTAGTACGGAATTTATTGAGAATCAAAGGTTTCAATAAAGATGTATGAAAGGCGTTAGGAATTCTCAAAGACGGTGGCAACTTGACTTTGTATGACACAGGATTGAGTACCTTTACAATGGGAAATGGACCAATAAACTTGGGAGCAAATTTCTTAGAAGGAACTTTGAACCTGAGATTGCGCGTAGAAATCCAAACTTGGTCTCCCACCTTGTAATTCGGTACAGCTTTACGTTTTCTATCTGCAAAAGATTTATAACGAGCGGAAGTTTTGACCAACGACTTACGCACACAACTCCAGATTCTAGATAGACGTTGAAGCTCTTGATCTGCTGCTGGAACCTCTAGGGCTGGCAATGGATGGAACTCTGGCACACGAGGATGAAAGCCGAAGTTAATATAAAAGGGCATAGATTCTGAAGACGAATGGAAGAGATTATTATGAGCAAATTTTGCCAATGGAAGGTAGTCAACCCAGTCATCCTGTGCGGACGATATATATAGCCGGAGAAATGTTTCAAGGTCTTGGTTTACTCTCTTAGTTTGTCCATCTGTCTGAGGATGATATGCAGAAGAAAAATTCAACTTGACATTTAAAGATGAACAAAGCGACCTCCAGAACTTGGCCACAAACTGTGTTCCCCGATCAGAGATGATCTCTCGAGGAAGGCCATGCAACTTGAAGATTTCAGAGATGAACAATCTGGCTAGTAAAGGGGCTGATGGTAATCCAGTTAATGGAATGAAATGTGCCATTTTCGAAAATCGATCCACTATCACCCAAATGGTATTTCGCCCTTTTGATGGAGGTAGATCGGTCACGAAATCCATTGAGATATGAGTCCATGGTTGTTTGGGTATGGATAATGGATGTAATAAACCTGGTGGAGAACTTCTTGGACTCTTATGTTGGGCACATTTAGGACATGCTGCTATAAACTCTTGGACATCGGCTTTGAGACGGGGCCACCAATAAGACTGTTGAATAAATTTGAGAGTCTTTAGAACCCCAGGATGACCCATGAAGGAAGAGGAGTGAGCCCAGGTAAGCAGCCGTTTTCGAAGATTTGTGGCGACAAAGGTCTTGCCAGGCGGAGGAACTGGAGAGGTTCGAGTCATTAAAAAGGACGTAGGATTCACAATGGCTTGATTCGTGGTAGCATCATTTAATTCAGAAGAAGCAAAGGACCGAGAAAGGGCATCTGCCTTTTTGTTCTGAGACCCTGGACGATAGGTGAGCTTGAAATTGAATCGTGTGAAGAAAAGCGCCCATCTAGCTTGTCGTGGATTCAAGCACTGAGCTGACTGCAGATACTGTATAGAAGATTCTTATGATCAGTATAAACTGTAATGCGATGTTGTGCTCCTTCTAGAAGGTATCTCCACTCCTCAAATGCCAACTTGATGGCAAGTAATTCTTGCTCACCGATTGCATAATTACGTTCGGCCGGGAGGAACTTACGGGAGAAATATCCGCAGGGATGGACCTTTTTATCTTCAAAGACTTGTGACAACACAGCTCCTACTGCTTCTGTAGATGCATCCACCTCTAGTAGAAAGGGACGATTCAAATCAGGCTGTCGAAGAATGGGGGCTGACACAAAGGCTTGCTTTAAATCAGAGAAGGCTTTGATTGCTTCAGAAGACCAGTTCGTAGGATTTGCTCCCTTGCGAGTTAGGGCTGTAATGGGAGCAGCTAACGTAGAATAATTCTTAATGAATCTCCTATAGAAATTAGCAAAGCCAAGAAATCGCTGAATCCCCTTGAGAGTTGTAGGAGTGGTCCAATCTCGGATAGCTTGTACCTTACCGGGATCCATACATAGCTCTGATCCAGAAATGATGTAACCAAGGAACGGTATGGAAGATACTTCAAAAGTGCACTTCTCTAACTTACAATAAAGTTGATTTTTCCTCAGACGTGTCAGTACCTCTTTAACTTGGTGACGGTGAGACTTTAGATCCTTAGAGAATATTAGGATATCATCCAGGTACACTACTAGACACTTGTAGAGAAGATCACGAAAAAGTTAATTCACATAGCTTTGAAAAACTGCAGGTGCATTACAAAGACCAAAAGGCAGTACAAGGTATTCGTAATGCCCATCCCGGGTATTAAAAGCAGTCTTCCACTCGTCCCCTGCCCGGATGCGGATTAAATTGTAGGCCCCTCGGAGATCCAATTTTGTAAACACAGTAGCTCCCTTTACCCGATCAAATAATTCTGGAATTAAGGGTAATGGGTACTTGTTTTTCACAGTGATCTCATTGAGTCCACGGTAATCTATGCATGGTCGTAAGTAACCCACCGTCCTTCTTCTTAACGAAAAAGAATCCGGCTCCTGCAGGTGAAGAAGATGGTCTGATAAATCCTTTGGTTAGATTTTCCTGTATATAATCAGACATAGCTTGCGTCTCTGGGATGGATAGCGGATAAATTCGTCCCCTAGGAGGGGTTTTGCCCGGAACCAGGACGATTGGGCAGTCCCATTCGCGATGAGGAGGTAGAGAGTCTGCTGCTTGTTTACTGAAAACATCCGCAAAGGATTGATACACCGGAGGTAGGTCGGGAAGGCTAATTGACCGGAGAGGTACAATTGAGGCTAAACAGTCCTTGGTACAAGATTTACCCCACGAAAGGACTTCCATGGTTTGCCAATTAAGTTGAGGATTATGTTTCTGCAGCCAAGGTAAACCAAGTATCACATCTTGAGAGGCTTTGGGAATCACGTAGAAGGAGATGTATTCGGAATGGAGCACACCAACTTTCATCTTGAGACATACGGTTCGATGAGTAATTATACCATCTGGAAATCGACTTCCATCCACTGCTGTAACAGCAACTGCTGCTTCCAGAGGCATGGTTTGAACTTTAGACCGTAAGACAAAGGCCGAGGAGATGAAGTTCTCGGCTGCCCCGGAATCTAGGAGAGCTGAAACTTTCACTGTAGAACTTGGAACTTCTAATTGAATAGACAAGGTCAGCTCTTTCCCAGAACGTGATTCTAAAGTAACTCCTAGCTTAACCTCTCTTGAATAAGCTAGGAGCGAGAGTTTCCCGGTCGGAGTTTGCAGAATTTAACTAAGTGTTCGGAGGACCCACAGTACATGCAGAGGTTACCCTGTCGACGACGAAGTCGTTCCTCCTCTGTGAGGTGAGAGCGCCCAATCTGCATAGGTTCTTCTGTCGTTACCGGAGACTGTGATGAAGAATCTTGTCGAGGCCGAGGATGATAACGTGGACTGGATCGCTCTGCCCTGGATTTCTCTAAACATCGCTCCCTGCAGCGTAGGTCAAGTTTGTTACAGAGAGAAATCAATTCATCCAGTTTAGTTGGCACATCCCGGATAGTTAAATCATCCTTGATTCTCTCTGAAAGTCCATTCCAAAACGCGGCGATCAGGGCCTCCTCATTCCAGTTTAACTCTGAAGACAACGTGCGAAACTGAATAATATATTGACTGACAGGACGTAAACCTTGACGTAGATGGAGAATCTCCAAAGATGCTGAGGTGGTCCTGCCTGGTTCGTCAAAGATTCTCCGGAAGGATGATACGAACTCCTTGTAATTAAAGAGGATAGGATCACCTCTTTCCCACAATGGTGATGCCCACTCCAGAGCCTGACCGGAGAGGAGGGCAATAATATATGCAACCTTAGAACGAGCTGATGGGAAACTGGCGGACAACAGTTCGAACTGGATCTCGCATTGATTCAGGAATCCTCTGCAAAGTTTTGGAGTTCCGTCAAACTTACTCGGAGAGGGTAACTGCAAGCGGGACGCAGGCAGCGTCACAGGAGAAGCTGTAGTGGTAACTGGGACAACCGGAGTTGGAATCTGGACTTGAGACGTTTTAATAGCCGTATGAAGAGTCTCTAAACGGTCTGCCATAGTTTGCATAAACTGAACTATTTGTGTCTGTATAGACTCCTGGTTTTCCAGACGGGAAAGGATATCTGACGTAGCACCGCCTCCTGCGAATTGGTCACTTGACGGATCCATGTGGCCAGTGCTTACTGTCAGGTCCGGGTGTTTTTGTGAATCCGTTAACCCGGGACCAACCACAGGTGTAGGTGCTGGGGTATGAAGAAAGCAGGGAGGACGAAGAAAGTTCCGTTTCATATATTTATTAAAAATAACAATTCAGTAAAGAGTTAAATGACAAGTTGTTAATCATCATATTATACTGAAGTATTGCAGGAATGGCAGAAATAATATGCAGGATAAATCTCAAAGACAAATAAAAGAAATGTTCATGGAACTGTATATAAAACAAGCTGATGAATAAATGTTGAATTGTCCAAATATAAACAAGCTTTGATGCTGAACTGCAGAATGTGTTTAACTGGGTAATGCAGACATGAAGAAATAACTGTAAGGATTTGCAATGAAGTTTTGAGAGTTAACTGAGAGGCTGTGAAGAATATCCTTGTTATGGTAACATAGAAAATAAAAGTACTGAATTGGGTTACTTGCGGGTTCCGGAGATCACTGTGAAAACTGTAGCAGATGACAAGGTGATGAACGGGTTAAATGCAGAGTAGAACAAACGAACAGCTGAGGGTAGTGGAATCCTCCAAACTTTGTATGGTTGAAAGCAGGCAGACAAGGTAACCTCATGCAAGACTCTGGGAATCCAACTGTTTCCAGTAGGTGTGCAATTAACTGACAACACAGCGGAGAGCCGGTGGATCTTTAGCAGTGAAGGCTGCAGACGGACCTCTGGGAACGGAGGCGATATCTGGACCACGGGAATCACACAGGAATGTACGGAGAGAGCTCAGAGCTAGAGCACAGCGTTGATACAACAAAGCACTGGCCCAGAGTAACATAATCCCAGCCTACTTAAAGGCAGCACAAGCACGGGATTGGCTTACACCTGCCCACAGGTGTTTTCACAAGTGCTCTGTATTACCTATTTGGTCTCCAACATGGCCACCTCCTATACAGCAGACACACCGCAGTGCCTTAGGCCATTTGGTCCCCGCACTCCCAGCTCCCAGACCCTGCATTACCTGTGCCACCGATCACGCCGCGTCCCCACACGGGCGCACAGCACCGCGAGCAACCGCACTGGCAACGGACGAACCCCAGAACCCGCAGAGGTGAGAGACCGGTTCGTGACATCCACAATCCTAACCCCACTTGCAGGGCACAGGTTCAGCTTACTGCCACTAAACTGACACCTGGACGCCCTGCACAGTGAGGGAGGATTAAGCAAGCAGGTCTGAGAGTACAGCCGCAAACCTGCTGGGTTCACAGAATAGCAAAAGAACCCCAGCAGGTCAAACAACTGACTCCAGTCTTACTGCTAGGTCCGGATTGGCAGAATGGAGTACCGAATCCCAAGGCCTATTCGCAGTAAGCAACAAGTAAATACAAAGTCACACAGTACTAGCTAACTCTCTGGAACTGACTAACAAACAAAGATTCAGCAGCATTTGCCTAGCCTGAGAGGATGGTTTATATAGCAGGTGCTGTCCACGCCCCACTCAGCCCTCACAGACTGTGAGCACAAAACCAGCGCCGGATTCCCTGCCGTGCACAGAGCCTGTAACCACTACACAGTAAAAACCCGGACCGGAGTATCAGCTGCGCTCAGGTTACTTCGCTAACACTTGCCTCCCGGTTGCCATGGCGACGTGGCAGCACAGAGCAGGAGATCCTAACAGTACCCTCCCTCTGACGAGGGGTCAAAGAACCCCTACCACCGGGTTTATCGGGGAACTGCGAGAAGAAAGAGCGTATCAGTCTGGGGGCATGAAGATCACAACTGCGCACCCACGACCGCTCCTCCGGGCCATACCCCTTCCAGTGCACCAAAAATGACAGCCGACCCCGAACCATCTTGGAGTCAAGAACCCTTTCAACCACAAACTACCTCTGACCCCGTATCAGAAGAGGAGAAGGTCTTCCACTGGAAGAAGGATTACTAACCGCCAGTTTTAAAAGGGAACAATGAAATGTTTTATTGATACCCAATGAACGGGGCAGATCTAACTGAAATGCCACCGGATTGATAACCCTGGTGATCTTATTAGGGCCGATGAACCGGGGGCCAAACTTATGAGATGGCTGTCTCAACTTCAAATTCTTGGTGGACAACCAGACGAAGTCTCCTAATTTGAAGCTGCAGGGTCTTCTCCGCTTATCAAAAACCCTTTTGGTCACTAATGACACAGACACAAGGGCTTTCTTCACTCTCCTCCAAATACCCCTAAGGACCGAAACAACAGAGGAACCACCAGACGTGGAATCCAGGGGGTCAAAAGAATTGGCCTTAGGATGATGCCCATACACACAAAGGAAGGGAGAGATCCCTGTAGCAGAGTAAGCCGCGTTGTTATAGGCAAACTCCGCCATGGACAGATGAGCAACCCAGTCAGTATGACACTTGGAGACATAACACCTGAGGAACTGCTCCAAGGACTGGTTCACCCTCTCAGTCTGCCCATTAGACTGTGGATGGTAGCCTGACGACAAGCTCACAGAAATCTGGAGATCAGAACAAAATGCCCTCCAGAATTTGGCCACAAACTGGGATCCACGGTCAGAGACCACATCAAGTGGCAACCCGTGGAGGCGCACAACATGCTGCATAAATAACTCAGACAGGCGTCTGGCCGATGGCAACCCAACCAGTGGAACGAAATGCGCCATCTTCGAAAACCTGTCAACAACAACCCAAATGGCTGTCATCCCCGAGGATTTGGGCAAGTCCACCACAAAATCCATGGAAATGTGGGTCCATGGCTTAGACGGACTAGAGAGTGGATGTAATGGGCCGACAGGAACCCCTCTAGGAGTTTTATTTCGGGCACAAACGTCACATGCCCGAACCCACTGATCCACATCCCTAGCCACCGAGGGCCACCACACCACCCTAGACAGCAACTCCCGAGTTCTGGCAATACCCGGATGCCCTGCCGACCTCTTGGCATGGAATTCCAGGAACACTCGCTGTCTTAACCTAGGAGGCACAAACAAGAGACCTACCGGAAGGTCTGGAGGAGCCTGCTCCTGTGCTCTAAGGACTAATGACAAGAGGTCCTGGGTAATGCCCACTTTAATACATGATGGGGACACAATGGGCAATGGCTCCTCGGTGGTCTCTTGAACTGGAGCAAAACTCTGCGAGAGCGCATCAGCCTTGATGTTTTTTGACCCAGGGCGATATGTTATCAAAAAATTAAAGCGAGCAAAAAACAAAGCCCATCGTGCCTGCCTGGCATTGAGCCGCTTCGCTGACTCTAAATATGCCAGATTCTTATGGTCGGTGAGAATTGAGACCACAAACTTAGCCCCCTCAAGCCAGTGTCTCCACTCCCCGAGTGCATCCTTTATAGCCAACAATTCCCGGTTACCCACATCATAATTCATCTCGGCAGACGAAAATTTACGGGAAAAGTAAGCACAGGGATGAAGGCGATTATCAGACACCCCCATCTGAGAGAGCACTGCCCCAATACCTATCTCAGAGGCATCCACTTCTACCACAAAAGGACGCTCTGGATCTGGGTGTCGCAGCACCTTGGCCGAGACAAATGCCCTTTTGAGACGGGCAAAAGCCGCTTTGGCCTCACAAGACCAGTGAGCAACATCCGCCCCTTTCTTAGTGAGTGCCACCAAGGGGGCCACTATAGACGAAAATCCAGCGATAAACCGTCTATAAAAATTCGCAAAGCCCAGAAAACGCTGAAGCGCCTTCAAACTAGTGGGCTGCACCCAATCCAGGACTGCCTGTACTTTAGAACCCTCCATTTGGAAACCTTCTGAGGAGATAATATACCCTAGAAATGCGATTTGCTGGACTTCAAACTCGCACTTCTCCAGCTTCGCCCCAAGCTGGTGGTCTCTGAGTTTCTGGAGGACTAAGCGTACATGCTTCCGATGTTCCTCCAGGGAATGAGAGAAGATTAGGATGTCATCTAGATAAACAACTAAGAATCTATCCAAATATTCCCTGAGCACATCGTTCATGAATTCCTGGAAGACCGCCGGGGCATTAGAGAGCCCAAAAGGCATCACCAAATATTCATAATGCCCTGAATGGGTATTAAAGGCAGTCTTCCATTCATCCCCCTCTCTTATTCGGATTAGATTGTAAGCACCGCGTAGGTCAATCTTAGAAAAAATGGTGGCAGTACGAAGCTGGTCAAACAAAACCGAAATGAGAGGCAGTGGGTACGAGTTTTTAATCGTGATACGGTTCAATTCCCTGAAGTCGATGCAGGGTCGTAACGAACCGTCCTTTTTACCCACGAAAAAGAACCCCGACCCAACTGGGGACTGTGAGGGTCTGATAAATCCCTTAGCCAAGTTCTCCTGAATGTACTCTGCCATAGCCTGAGTCTCAGGACGTGACAGGGAGTACAACCTGCTCTTGGGAAGCTTAGCATCCGGCAACAAATCAATTGGACAGTCATAGGGGCGATGGGGAGGTAGTACCTCCGCAACTTTTTTGGAGAACACATCCGCAAAATCTGCATAACATCCTGGCAATCCTGGCAAACTTAGCTGCGAGAGCCTGACTGGAAGGCTCAAGCAACTCCTGAAACAATCACTACCCCAACTAAGAATCTCCCCAGAGACCCAGTCAAATTGAGGGTTATGGGCCCTTAACCAGGGTAACCCCAAAACCAATGGGGCAAAAGAACAGACAGTCACATAAAAAGACAATTTTTCAGAGTGTGTGGCTCCAATAAACAAAGGAATTTGGCTGGTGCAGGAGGTAATTTTACCCTGGGACAATGGTTCCCCGTTTAACCCACAGATCTCAATCTCTGATGCCAAAGGTACTGAGGGAACAGAGTGTTCCAGGGCGAATTGACGGTCCATGAAAACCCCATCGGCCCCACTGTCAACAAAGGCCTCAGTCTTGACAGTTTGACCGAGGATCTCCAAAGTCACTGGAATGAGAAAAGTCTTTTTAGGAAATTCTGACTTCTGGCCTGACAGGATATTTCCCATCACCCTCAGGCCCTGAAGTTTTCCGGTTTTTCTGGGCATGATACTACAACATGACCTTTATTCCCACAGTACAAACACAAACCCTGCTGTCTCCTCCGCGTCTTCTCACGCGAGGAGAGGCGGGTAGCCCCAATCTGCATAGGCTCCTCGGAATATTCCTCAGAGTCTGAGGTTCCCTTGGGAAAAAAGGAAACTGCGGTCTCCCTTTCAAGCCTACGCTCTCTCAGCCGTCTATCCACCCGGATGGATAACTGCATGAGCTGATCTAAGCTATCAGGCGAGGGATATTGTACCAGTTGGTCCTTTATCTGGTCAGAAAGGCCCCTTCGGTACTGGTTTCTCAGGGCTGGGTCATTCCACTGGGTATCATGAGCCAACCTCCGAAACTCCGTACTATAAACCTCAGCTGGCCGTCGCCCTTGCTTAAGAACCGTAATCTGAGCCTCGGCTGAAGCCATCTTGTCAGGGTCATCATACAAAATGCCCAGTGCCGTAAAAAAAGCATCAACACTTTTAAGCGACGGACAGTCAGGCTGTAACCCATATGCCCAGACCTGTGGGTCTCCTTGTAGCAAGGAAATCACCATGCCCACCCGCTGAATCTCCGACCCAGAAGACTGGGGCCTAAGCCTGAAATATAGCTTACAGCTCTCCTTGAAACAAAAGAACTGCGAGCGATCTCCAGAAAAAAGATCCGGGAGATTTACTTTCGGCTCCTTAACCCCTGAACTTGCCGCTGCTGCTGCGGGAGCTCCGCTAGCGGCCTGCGGGGTGTTCATTTTAATGGACATCTCATTAAATTGTCGAGTCAGGACCTTCACCTGATAGACCACCTGTTGCAAATTATTTTGAGGGGTATGCTCCATATTCCCACAAAATTTCAACAGGAGAAAGGCTGCTGAATATGTTACGCACACCAGTGCTAACAGGAGTATACCGGTGTATGAACAGAGAGGGAAGCGAAGCAAACGAACTCACAGACAGTATAACATAACATACACAGGAGGTGATGGAATAACTAATAAACACAAAGTGAACGGAGAAGCCCAAAGGCTCAGGAATTGGGTGTCTCCCTAGTGTCAGGAATGCTCAGATGGAATAGAGCGGACAATGAAGCGATGTGTAGTGATTTAACATGTGGAGCACCTGAAATGATGTTGCTAAGAGCAACAAAAAAAACCCCAAAGGGTTACCAACGGGTGTGGGAATAAACTCCTTGGTCAGAGATAGAAATATAGACACAAGGAGAGTATCCACAATCCTAATCCCCACTTGCAGGGCACAGGTTCAGTTTACTGCCACTAAACTGACACCTGGACGCCCTGCACAGTGAGGGAGGATTAAAGCAGGTCTGAGAGTACAGCCGCAAACCTGCTGGGTTCACAGAATAGCAAAAGAACCCCAGCAGGTCAAACAACTGACTCCAGTCTTACTGCTAGGTCCGGATTGGCAGAATGAAGTACCAAATCCCAAGGCCTATTCGCAGTAAGCAACAAGTAAATACAAAGTCACACAGTACTAGCTAACTCTCTGGAACTGACTAACAAACAAAGATTCAGCAGCATTTGCCTAGCCTGAGAGGATGGTTTATATAGCAGGTGCTGTCCACGCCCCACTCAGACCTCACAGACTGTGAGCACAAAACCAGCGCCGGATTCCCTGCCGTGCACAGAGCCTGTAACCACTACACAGTAAAAACCCGGACCGGAGTATCAGCTGCGCTCAGGTTACTTCGCTAACACTTGCCTCCCGGTTGCCATGGCGACGTGGCAGCACAGAGCAGGAGATCCTAACACAGGGAGGCTTGGTAAAACCCTGATAAAAAATGTAACATTCCTCAGAGTTTTTTTTACTATTTTTCCCCTCCCAGCTGAGGACAGCAAAGTATGGGAAAACCCCTCGTCAGTTGATACGTCTGTATCCAGACTCAGTGTTCGCAAATACGCGCTATAGCGCGTATTTTCCGCGATACTGAAGACTGGGACTCAATCTTTCATGAAGGGTGGGTCCCCTGGGACGCGCTGCATGGATATTGGTTTGTTTTAATGATTGATGTCTCCCTTGCCCGGCTGCAGAAGTGGAGGAGGAGCCAGCCGGCAAGGGGGACAGCAATCATTAAAACAAACCAATATCCGTGCAGCGCGTCCCTAGGGAGTTTGTACAGCCCTCCCTCCCTCCCTCTCTCTTCCCTCCTCCCCCAGAACTAAGGAACAACAGCGCCGACGTTCACATCACCCTCCAACGATAGTTACCTACGATGCTGTTCCAGTACAGCACATAAACAAAATGTGCAGTGTAGAACGATGTAAGGTAGCTCCCACTGGCTCTGTCTGTTGTGCTGTGACATACACATTCAGACTGAAGCACCCTGCAGCGCTATCCATCTCCAGCTCCGGCTGACCGGTCACTGCTCCCTGCTGCACGTGTACAGAAACACTGACTGAAGCAATGCATACACAGTAGTGTCTGCCACATCTTCTTGGAATGTGCTACACTGCCCCCCACCCCCACCCCTACATGGGAATCTGTGACATTTAACTCCTTATCCCCCAGGACAATCTAAATTTGCAGAGAAACTTTAGCCATGTAGATCTGGTTTCTGCTATTGGTTTAGCAAGGTTCACAATACACAGAAAGTTCTCTTCAGGAGCATCATGCAGAGAAGGTTTAGGTGCGGTATATAGAGAAGGTGTAGGTGCGGTATATAGAGAAGGTGTAGGTGCGGTATATAGAGATGGTGTAGGTGCGGTATATAGAGATGGTGTAGGTGCGGTATATAGAGATGGCGTAGGTGCGGTATATAGAGATGGCGTAGGTGCGGTATATAGAGATGGTGTAGGTGCAGTATATAGAGATGGTGTAGGTGCGGTATATAGAGGTGTAGGTGCGGTATATAGAGATGGTGTAGGTGCAATGGGCCTAATTCAGACCCGATCGCTGCTACAACAGCGATCGCAGCCTGAAGCCCCTTTTTTATTGTGCGCACGCGCAGCGTACGCACCCAGTGAGATTCGAAAGTATCTCACTAGTGCGATCGCCTCTGCCTAATTGACAGGGAGAAGCGGTCACAGGGCAGGAGGGGGTGTACCAACGGCATTAGAACGCCGTTGGTGGGGCACAGTACGGACAACGCAGGCGTGTCCGTACCGTTGCAGGGGCAGGCCGCAGCATCTGCGTGATGTCACACGCAGCCACTGCAACCCACAACACGCTGGTTAGCCGCTAGGCTGCACAGGTAGGGAGCTACTTGGCTGGTGCAAAAGCATCGCTGCCGTACAATGCTTTTGCACCCGTGCGAGGGGGAGGCCTGACATGCGGGGAGGACTAGCCCTGCACTGGGCGTCCCCCCGCATGTCAGAGAAATTGTGCTACCAAAGAGGAAGAGTCCCACACAGAGCATGCTTACAGACCCTCTCCTCTCTTAAACTACCCCTGCTTGAACGGTGTGACGTGTAGGCTGCACACACCGAGATCCCGGATTTCTCTGTTATGGTGGCTACAAGTTCCTCACCGGGTGGAAGGCAGGAGTGTCAATATCCACTTGTGGATTCTACTGACAATGGATGCCAGCCTCCGGGGTTGGGGGGCTGTGACTCAAGGGGCCCAGTTCCAGGGGATATGGTCAAGACAGGAATCTGCTCTACCAATAAACATCCTGGAACTCAGGGCAATCTACAATGCTCTTCTGCAGGCTTCTCATCTCCTGAGAAATCGGGCGATCCAGGTTCAATCAGACAACGCCATGGCGGTGGCGTACATAAACCGACAAGGGGGAGCAAGAAGCAGAGCAGTGATGCGAGAAGTGTCAAAAAGGACCATCTCAGCCATATTCATTCCAGGAGTGGACAACTGGGAAGTAGACTTCCTCAGCAGACACGACCTCCATCCGGGGGAATGGGTTCTACATCCCCAGGTGTTTCAACACTTAGTTCACTGGTGGGGCTGTCCGCAGATAGACCTGATGGCTTCTTGTCTCAACAAAAAGCTATGCCACTACTGTTCCAGAACGAGGGATCCCCAGGCGGTAGCAGTGGACATGCTGACGACGCCTTGGCCATACCAGTTTGTGTATCTGTTCCCTCCTCTACCGCTCATCCCAAGAGTTTTCAAAATACTATGAAGGGAAAGCGTTCTAGCAATTTAATTGCCCCGGATTGCCCTCGACGGGCGTGGTACTCGGACCTCCTACCTATGGCTCTGAACGATCCCTGGCCTCTACCGCTCCAAAAGGATCTTTTTCAACAAGGTCCGTTTGTCTATCCAGACTTACAGTGGCTACGTTTGACGGCTTGGAAGTTGAGAGGGAGATTCTAGCAAGAGAAGGTCTTCCCTCCCGTGTTATTTCCACCATGATCCAAGCAAGGAAGATGGTGACGTCCAAACATTATCATCGTATCTGGAAGAAGTATGTTTCCTGGTGTGAAAGTAGAAAGGTGTCTCCCGTGGAGTTTAGAATTGGTCGTTTTCTACTTTTTCTGCAAGCAGGAGTGGATCTGGGCCTACGTTTAGGCTCTATCAAAGTACAGATTTCTGTACTTTCTATTTTCTTCCAGAGGATAGGACAGATGTTTTAAGTGTATATGCGCAACAAACTTGATGAGCAGCAAAAAGTGTACAAAAGGATGTGAATCCCACACACCAACAAGACAATACGTTGAACAAAGATAGTGCACACTACATAAGTGCTCACCAATGACCAAATAGCCCCATGTGTACTATAACAAACAGATTATGGGTACAAATACATTCACCCTTAATAGGATGTTGGTCCTCAAAGGTGGACACTGATTTTTCTGTTTAATTCTTTCCTTCACATATGGAACTCAGGTCCGATTAATTGGTCCTTTAGATGACCTGGAACAATAAATACCTCTATTCCCAGTGCATTGAGAATATTAGGAGGTATAAAGAATAGCAGACATAGTGTAATATTGCTTAAAAATACGCAGGATTTATTTCCACAGATTACACTTACAGAAGAGTTAAAATATAACAGCATGTAAATATGACTCCATAGATCAAAACACGGATATATCACCCAGAGGGATCCAACGCCACAGATGTAAAGCAGTGTGGAATGCAAATAAGCTCTCCGGAAGGCTTACAGCATGCAGGATCAAAACTCCAGGCCGATGATGTATTCCGCAGATACCAGGGTCAAAGTCCAGAATAAAATACACGGGTCACGCTTGACGCGTATCGGACATAAAGTTTTTCCTCAGAAGCATGACCCAATAGCTCCAGGAGGCAGTTTATATAAGCCATTCATTAGTGATCACAGCTGATGTATCTCTGTTTACCGTCCCACTACCCAGACGTACGTTCCTTCCGCCGCCGGCTCCCGCCGGAATCGGAAGTGACTCATGCGTTCCATATGCGTCTCACAGGGTAGTGTTTGCGTTCCACTTGTCCGGAAACCCCTAAATCCACTTTCCACATCCATAAAACGAAACCACTGCAGGTGTAGATAATCCAGAGCATATAGTCCCGAGTGTTATCCATAATAAAGTCCCGGACTGGTATATATATATAAAATATAAAACGAACACAAATAAAGAAATTAATAGACAAGTTTAAAACTAAAAACAATGCATGTAAAAGTGCATAATAGTGCAGATGGTGCTCTTGTGAATAGTTTTACTAGGCGAGAAAGCATTTCAATTCGAAGTCACCGTTAAGACCCTTGGGTATAAGGGTACCTAAAGGGTGTATGCTTTTCATCTCAGCCTGTGCTAGTCTCTTTTCTAGATCTTTCGTCCTCCATTTTTGATGGACCACTTGTATACCCCAAAAGTTTTTTAGGCAACAGGTATTGGAGTTGTGTATTCTTTTAAAGTGAGAGGAAACATTATGGGTATCTAACCCCTTGCGAATGTTGTATATGTGCTCGGCCCATCTAACCTTGGCACTCCTTCCTGTTCTGCCCACATATGCCAGGCCACAGATGCATTCGAGCACATATACAACATTTTTGGTGTGACACGTAATAAAATCTCGGATAGGGTGGGTCTTGCCATTCACAGTAAATTCAGTAAACTTTCTTACTGGTGACTTGACCGTTTTACACATTAGGCAATCACCGCAGCGGTGAAAGCCCTTGGTTCTGACACTCTGCCTGATCTCCGTATCCAAACAACTTCTTACCAAATTATTTTTTAGGGACTGAGCCCTCCTATAAATGAAGGTGGGTTTTTCAGGTAATATGTCACCTATTATGGAATCTTGTTTAAGGATATTCCAATTTTTAATAATGATCTTTTCTATTCCTTTGAAGGACCTACTAAACTGACTAATAAAGGGCCATTAATATCGGTCATCATTGGACACAGGTTTTTCCTTTATTTCCAAAAGTTTGACTCTATCAATACAGCTTATTTTCTTTCTAGCTATATCGAGAGTCCCTGATGAATACCCTTTTTGTACTAGACGATCAGAGAGGTCATCCAGCTGTTGGTCACATATAAAAGCATCAGTGCAATTCCTTTTCACTCTTGTAAATTGGCTGAACGGTATTCCGTCCAGCCAGTTGGTATGATGTTGGCTTGTCCTATCGATGAAACTATTCGAATCTGTACTTTTCCTATATGTCTTAGATACGACATTCCCGTCAGTTATGTAGATACTGAGGTCCAAAAATGATATTTCAGTATCACTTTTAGTGAATGAGAATCTAATGGCCATATCATTCAAATTCAATGCATCGCAAAAGGATTGCAACGCTTCCTCACCTCCACGCCAAAAAAAGAGCACATCGTCGATGTAGCGCCGCCAGTACACCAGGCCCGCCACCAGGTGGCCGCTTGGCCAGATCTTAATCTCCTCCCAGTACGCCATAAATAAATTGGCGTAACTGGGGGCGAACCTGGTGCCCATGGCGGTGCCAACCCGCTGTAAATAAAATGTACCATCGAAGAAAAAATAGTTATTGAGGAGAATAAATTTTATGCTTTCTAATATGAAAGCTTTAGTAGACTCACTGTATTCACTCAAGTTCAAAAAATGGGACACCGCAATTAGACCTTTCTGCATCTCTATAATTGTGTACAAAGTGCACACATCAGCTGTGCAAAGAAGGTCGCCAGTCTCCCACTCACAGCTTGTCAAACTTCTAAGAATGTCACCTGTATCTTTTACAAATGATCTAGTGTTGACCACTAACGGCTGTAGATAGTGGTCAACCATTGCAGAAAGGTTACTAGTTAGACTATTACAGCCAGATATAATAGGCCTTCCTGGAGGGTGGAGGGGGTCCTTATGTATTTTAGGGAGAACATACATGGTGGGAATGGAAGGATTTTTTATATTTAAAAATTCAAATTCACCTTTTGTAATGATTTCATTATCAAGTGCCTGCGTACTGAGTTCCAAAAGTGCCTTGGCAACCCGTACTGTAGGGTCAGCCCTAAGTTTCTGATAGGTGGTTCCATCACTGAGCTGCCTGTGTACCTCCTTTATGTATGTCTCCCTTCCCATAAGGACCACCCCTCCACCCTTATCAGCGGGTTTGATGATCAAATCCTTATCATCTCTTAATGCACGAACAGCCTCAAACTCTTTTTTAGTTAGATTGGGCCTATTTCTTCTCTGATTTTTTTGTATCTCACTTCCAATTTCCTCACAGACCACCTTGTTGAATACATCGAGACAGTTACCTCTGGACTGGATCGGGTAAAAGGTTGATGGTGCCTTAAAACGAGATATCTCTCCAGGGGTCTCAGTCTCTGTACTACCATTTTCCTTATTTAGAAAAAAAACGTTTGATGGTAAGCTTCCGAACAAATTTCTGTACATCTAAAAAGATGTCAAATGAATTCGGTTTACTGGAGGGGGCGAAATTCAATCCCTTCTGTAGCACCTTGGTTTCATGTATAGATAGTACTCTATCAGAAAGGTTGAATATTTTGCCCTCCAGTCTGATCTCACCATTGGGCACAGGGATGGTTTCACTACTTACAACCTGATCTTCAACAATATTGTTTCTAGATGTAATTTTATTCCTATTTTTTGATCTTTTGGCTTTGGATCTTTTTCCTGCCCTTTTTCCCCTTCTAGTTCTTTTAAAGGGAACTTGTTCATTAATCTCAGTTTTATCCACTATCTCCTGCCCACTGGGGTCCTTGGGCCGAACTCTAAAAAAGGGGTGGAGTCGGGGGGCGTGGCTTTGGAGGACATGGAGTAGCACACAGGCTGTGTGTCTCTCCAGCTACAACATCCTGGAATCCCATCCTGTGTCCCCCCCCCTGGGCCTGCAAACCGCCCCAATACCTGCAGGGAAGGGTGGAGGTGACCCTGTGCTGCTCTGCGACCCATCTGTACCCCATCCGCAGTGGCAGAGCGGCTCCAGTGTGCGGAGGTCCAGGGCCTGCTGGACCACGTGAGGCGCCGCCATCCCCGCGCTGAGCGCCTGCACCCGGCTCCCGTCTGAGCGCTGCCTGCGCCGGAGTCCGCGGCTTCCCCTCTGCCGTTGCCGGGGAGATCGTAACAGCCGCTTCTCCTCCCTTGCTCTGTCTGTGCTGGGAGCGTCTTCAAGCGGTCCCCGGCCGCGGCGCTGTCACGTGACCCGCTGCCGTTCTCCCCGCTTGCTCCGGCGGCCCCAGTCAGCCTGTAATCTCCCGCCCTGACCTCCTGAACTCTGCTGCTGGGGGAAGAGGTACACTGCACAGCTGTGGGATATAAGTGCCTGTGCCCTCCCCACAATATAATTGCTGTCCTGCCCTGTTCTGTTTCCCATAGGGACAGGGTACAATACAAGTGCTGCCTTGCTGTGCTCTGCTCCGCACAGGGACCGGGAGAAGTGATATATTAACCCCTGAAGGGCCTACTTGTTGCTCTGTTTCAGTATCCCACAAGGCATATCTGGCCAAGATCCACGCTGCATGTGTCCCTCATGCTGAGGAATATCCTGTCGTGATTTATCATCCTGGGCTAGCAGAGGCTGATTATTCTGATACGCTATATGCTCACTGGACAGTTTTGATATACTATACTTACCCGCAGGCAGCGACTGGGCAATTCTGATATACTGCACTGCATTATTCTTTGGCCGCCCCTGGACAGTTTGTGCTATACTTTTTACTGTGATTTCTTGCCATCTGCCGTCCGCTCGGCTATAATGGTCAAACCGCATCAATCTGCCGCGGCTGCGACGAAGTTAGAGAAGTTTGCCAGAAATCCTCCGACACGGTCCCAACAGGGGGGTGGGGTGCAGTCGACCTCGGCGCCGCCTTCTCCGTCGGCGAGCTCCTCATCTCTGGAGGCCACCGATTCTGCTTTGCAAAAAGTGCTCGATGCGGTCACGGCCAGTGAAGCCCGCTTGGCCGACAGGATCGGTCAGGTCCAGGCGGACTTATCCATTATACACCACGACCTCCAGCGGGTGCGGGAGAGGGTCGGTGAAGTGGAGACGCGCATCTCCACGCTGGAAGATACGGTTACGCCTCTCGATAGACGCACTTCTGCTCTGGAGTCTCAGATGACGGAGGTACATAAAAAGATGACGGATATGGAGGGGAGATTGCGACGAAATAATGTCCGTTTCGTCGGACTTCCGGAGAAAGAGGAGGGTGCTTCCCCTGAAAAATTTCTTGAACGTTGGCTGTTGGATGCATTCGGAGCAGAGTAATTCACCTCACACTTTGCAGTGGAGCGCGCCCATAGGGTCCCGATGCATCCACTACCTCCAGGGGCACCTCCCCGTACGTTTATTGCCAAACTCCTTCATTATCGGGATAGAGATGTGATTCTGAGACTGGCCCGCACTAAGGGTCCTCTTAAGTGGAACGGTTCCCCAGTTTCAGTTTTTCCGGACTTTGCCGTCGAAGTCCAAAAGGAGAGAGCTCAGTTTGTCCCTGTGAAACGCAGGCTGCGTGAACTGAATATCCCCTATGCCATGCTCTTTCCGTCTAAACTGCGGGTAGTTTCAGATGGAGAAACAAAATTCTTTATGACCCCTCGTGAAGCATCAGTGTGGTTGGACAGACGCTTTCCGGCACGGCGGGCGTTAGCCGCTGATTGAATTTATACATTTGATTTCTATACTTGCAAGTATACGGTTTCTTTTATGTCTGTTATGTTATTGTTGTACTGGCTCGGAAGGGTTGTATAGTTATTTGCTATGTGCTCACGTAGGGGCTCTCTGTGGCTCTTATAGGCCTTCACTGGGAATGGGTAGCTCTGTGGAGACGGGAGACTGTTAGACGTTAATTATACATTGTTCTTAGGCCTTATACTCTCGTTGTTTGTTTTGCCATAAAGTCTTTAAGGGGTAAACGGTTATTTAATTGGGGAGGGTGTAGTGGGTTGGGGGGGGATTTGATTTGAGTTTAGCTGGGAGATTCTCCTGTCTCAAAGTCATTATATTCTTGGCCCCCCTATTGGTTATAGGAATTTGGCCTTATTTGGTACTGGCGAGGTATGTTAAGGTGTTCTCTGCCTTAGCTGTTACGGTTAGAATTTAGGGTATTTTGTTGTTAGGGAACCGGGTATGCTGCTAGTTTTAGGTGGTATACGGGGTGGGGGTGGGGGTTGTTTTAGACTGTTACTATTGCTGTGTTTTTACTTTTCGCTGTGCAATGTGCTTAATTCCGCTATGTCGCAACTAACTGCAGGCGTATCTTCTTTGGTATTCACTGGAGGTGGCTGGCCGCGGGTACTCTGCAATATTACAATAATGCTTTGCCATGGCTTTGGTTAAGTTTCTGTCATGGAATGTGCGAGGGATCAATGACAAAATTAAGCGCTCCCTGGTGCTTCGACAGATCAAGCTTTATGCCTCGGATATAATTTGCCTGATGGAAACCCACTTACTGGGTACTAAGATTATGTCCTTCAAAAAACCATGGGTGGGCTGGGCTTACCATTCCATGCATACTGCAGCGTCCCGGGGAGTGTCGATCCTCATTAGGAAGTCTGTTCCTTTTGCGCTTGATTCTGTGCAAACGGATAAATGGGGTAGATATGTATTTCTCAAGTGCACAATTAACTCCGTCCCCCTACTATTGCTGGCTATGTATGTTCCTCCTCCATACTCGCATGAAGTCCTTAAAAAGGCATCTGCCTTTATGGCTATATCCCCTGGGGTAGCTGTTATCTGTATGGGGGACTTCAACAACGTTTTGAACCACGAGTTGGATAGGTTGTCCACGGCATCCTCCAACCCACAGCCCAAGCGTTCCCCATTTGCTGACACTGTTTCGGAGCTGGGTCTGGTTGACCCGTGGAGATTGAAGTATCCAGATTTGAGGCAGTACTCCTGTTTTCAAGCTCTCACTCTTCCTTCTCTAGGATAGGTTTGGCTCTTTTGTCCCGGGAGCTTTTGCCCAAGGTTCAAAATGTCAGATATGAGACTAGAGGTATTTCGGATCACTCCCCTATATCGCTACATATTGATTTGAACTGTCAGCGAGGCCAAGCAGTGTGGAAATTTAATCCCTTTTGGCTGACGCATATGGGTGAGGGATCCGACTTGGAGGCAAGCTGGTTAGAATTCTTTGTTATGCATAACGAAACCTCGGATGTGTCTCTGCTGTGGGACACTTTCAAGGCTTTTCTGAGAGGAACACTGATTAAGCGGGTAGGGAGTCTTAAATCCTCCTTTAGAAAACGTGAATCTGAATTGGAGGCCCGGGTGGCTGCTTCAGAGACGACATATGTTCGCGATGGCCTGGACGCCTCTAGGTTGGTGTGGCTCCATGCGCAGGGTGAATGGAGGGAATACCTGTGGGGGAAAACCCAGCACAGACTTCTCTTCTCCTCGCATGTCCAATATGCTACTGGGGTTCTTATTTGGCCAATCTTGCAAGGGGTGACCGCTCCTCTCATACTGTGGTGGAGATTTTGGACTCGGCTGGGTCTGTATTGGACCGTACCCCTCAGATCGTGGCGGAATTTGTCTCATTCTATCAGGCACTCTATAGTTCCAAATTGACCTGTTCCTCACTAGAACTGTGTGACTACTTAGATGGAGTCGATTTGCCCCGTATCTCCAGTGATTCCAGGGCTCTCCTTGATGCTCCTTTGTCGTTGGAGGAGATTGAGACTGCGATCTCTGCCTCCCCCGATGGTAAGGCCCCTGGCCTTGATGGCATCCCACCGGAACTGTATAAGAAGCATACAAAATTTTTTGCCCCTCAATTGCTTAAGTTATTCAATGAAATTTTTGCCCAGGGCGCGCTTCCCCCGTCTATGTCTGAGGCTTTGATTATAGTGATTCCCAAGCCAGATAAGGACTCCAGGAGGGTTGAATCCTACCGTCCTATTTCCCTGTTGCCCACGGATATTAAAATTTTAGCCAAGGTCCTGTCTTCCAGACTTAACCGGGTTATCTCCCAAATTATTCACCCTGACCAAACGGGCTTCATGCCTGGCAAATCCACCGCTGTGAATTTGAGGCGCCTGTTTACTCATTTCCAGGTTTCTCGGGGGGAGGACTGCTCTGCCGTTATAGCCTCCTTAGATGCCGCAAAGGCCTTTGATTCGGTGGAGTGGGCCTTCCTCTGGGAGGCTATGAATAGGTTTGGCGTGGGCCCCAACTTTATCAGTTATGTTAAATTATTGTATTTTCTGCCCATGGCCAGAGTCTCAGTGAATGGGTTTGTTTCGGACTCCTTCTCCCTATCCAGGGGAACGAGGCAGGGCTGCCCTCTGTCCCCGACTTTGTTTGCCATTGCTATTGAGCCACTGGCATGTTTGATTAGAGCAACTCAAGATATTGTGGGTATTAGGGTGGGCGCAAGAGAGGACAGGATAGCGCTATACGCTGATGACCTATTGCTTTTCGTGGATGATTACGTTTCCTCCCTACCTAAACTCCTTGACTTAATAACCAACTACGGTCGCTTCTCCGGGCTCAAAATTAACTGGGATAAATCCACCATTATTCCCCTTAGAGGCCCGGTCTCGGTGGTCCCAGTGATTCATACCCCCCTTAAATGGGTAGATTCTTTTAAGTACCTGGGTATATGGGTATCAAATGACCCTTGTTCCTATGTTTCCCTTAATGTCTTGCCGCAGATGGTGTATCTTCGATCGAAGGTCAAGATTTGGGGGACTCTGCCCCTGACTGATACTGGTAGGGTCAATTTGGTCAAAATGATATACTTACCTAAACTCCTGTATGTCCTCCAGCAATCCCCTATATATATTAACTTGAAGACATTTAGACAGATTGACGGTTTGCTCTCTTCTTTAATATGGGCCAGCAGGAGAGCGCGGTTGAGACTTGACGTTCTGTCCAGGCCGAAAGTGCTAGGAGGCTTAGCTCTCCCTATATTTCGATTTTACTATTATGCCGCTCAGTTGGCACATATATGGGAGTGGGTAAATGCCCCAGATGGTCTCACTATATGCTCCCAAATGCTTTTACAGGTCTACCCTGACGGCACTCCATTACAGTTGCTTCTCTGTGGGAACCCTAACTTGTCCAAGATCCCTATAATAAAACAGGCTGTCCTTGTATGGAAACAGGTACATGTTATCCTATTAGGCCAAGGTATTGACCCGGATACTCCTCTGGACAATGCCTTTGGCTTCCCAGAATTGGCTTTGCTGCAGGTTGGGGCGGTGTGGGGGAGGTGGGGGGTGACATCCCTGGGCCACCTGTATAACGATGGTATATTGAAATCCTTCTTGCTGCTTCAACAGGACTATAGTGTACCTTCTTCTCATTTTTACCGATACCTGCAGCTGAGACATGCACTTAACGCACAATTTCCCAAAACTCCTCCAATAATTGCTGACTCCCCGGTCAGGTCTCTCCTGCAGTCCCTGGGAAGTGGACATCTGGTGTCCAACATTTATACAGGCATGCTTTGATCTCACTATACTGACCCGTTGTCCCTTCTCAGGAACAAGTGGGAGTCTGACTTGGGTGCCATCTCTGATGAGATCTGGGAGGGTGCTTTATGTTCTCCCCGATTATCCACTACCACCACTAGATATCAACAAATCCAACTGTTTATCATACACAGAGTTTACATGATACCGGTGCGCTTGCGACATGTGGGGGGTCCCCACTCCTCCAGATGTCCTAAGTGTGATAGCCTGGATGCAGACTTTTGGCACATTATCTGGCTATGCCCCAAGATAGCCGTATTCTGGTCAGGTGTTATTAACGCCCTGGTGTCAACGGGTATTCCCTCGTCGATATGCTCCCCGACGACATGTGTGTTATCTGCTGTGGAAGAGGATGCCCTGGACCCCCCTGCCAAAATATATGTAATCAATCTGTGCGGCCTGGCCAAGGTGTGTATTGCCAGGCTTTGGCTGGCCAAAGATGCGCCCACAATGCGATCCTGGGTCTCACTTATAAATGATACGGCCTCTCATGAGAAATATGTATACTTAGCTAGAAAGGCGGGGAAAAAATATCAGGACCTGTGGGGTAGATGGCTTGAGTCTCCGCGCTCTGGAATCCACAATGTCTGAGCACCCGCTACTAAGGGCTCCGTGTCTGGCTGAGTGGAAAATGAGACATGCAACGGGGGGTTAGACCGGGTGTGTGATTCTAGATTTACATCGGGTGAGCTGCCTCTCTTTGTCTAGGTAGTCCCCTAGCGCCCGCGGTCGGCCATTCCTTTGCCAGTGCTGCTGCTGTGTCATCTGATTAATAACTATGTTGTGTTGCCATAGACGACTATGTACAATATATAGTGCTCTGTAAGATCCATGCTAACATGCGATATTAATTCCAATTTATAATCTATGCCTTGGAATTTAAGCCTGCACTTGTTTTACTGTGTTAGCTGAACCCTAATTGAACTGGGAATCTGCGTATTCCCTGAGTCGGGGTTGTGTTTTGTTTTGGTTTGTTTTGTTTGTGTGTGCCTTTTTTTTTTTTTTGTACTTATGTCTTAGTGAAAATTTGAAAAATCAATAAAAAAAGTATTGAATTTAAAAAAAAAAGGAGTGGAGTCAACATCATCTCTATCCCTTAATGATGTAAATCTGTTTAAAGTTTTCATCTCAAAGGGTCTATTTACATGGTTAGTCTCTCTATACCTGGGACGATAATTTTCCACTCTATTATTCCATTCATCGTTTGTCCTCCTCTCTCTATCTCTCCATTGATTTCTATATGGCCTATTCATATACTCATTTCTCGGGGGGTGATAGACCGTTGTTTCATATCTTGGTAGCCAATCTTTATCTTTATTTTTTCTCCATAAGGGAAGTCTTTCTGGAGTATTATAATAGTTATGATAATTGGCGGTAGATGTATTGGTGGGACCAGGGCTTAAAGTGGTCCTGCTGAGGTGGTGGAACTCATGGAGGAGGACCATGGAGGCACCAGGACCTGAGGAAGGAGTAGGTGGCTGCAGCTCATCAGCAACACTAGTGCCGCCTGTATCATCGATTGACGCAGATGATGGGGTGGGCTTTTCTGTTGGAATTACTATGCAGGGCAATGGAGATGGTGGAACTAGTTCCCCCTACCATTACAGGTGGTGGAACTCAGTTCCACCTCGTTCCCCCACACTTTAACCCCTGGGTGGGACCATTTGGTCTTTTTCTTACATTAACGGAAGGAATTTTTTTGGGGATTTTTTGTTGTTCCACCTCCCTTATGGGGACTTTCACTTCAGAGTCAATAGATTCTGATAAAATAGAGTCTCTTTTAAATTTCTTTTGTTTCCTTTCCCTCAGCTCATTCGTGCTTTTATTCATTTTTTGCAACAGAATTTTTTCCAATGTGCCAAATTCCTCAACATCCTTGTAGGGATGTAGGAGGGTTTGAAGGACAGTGATTTCTTCATTCAATTTTATTAAATTACCCCTCCTCTCCCCAATGATCAAGTCAATTAGAGCTGATGAACATGCACATAGGATTTTATCCCATTCGTCCCTGAAGTGGGAATCAGATGGATTAAAGGAGGGTGCTTTTTGGATTTTTAAACCCTTAGGTATTAGGTGGGCTTCCTGGTAGCGTTCTAAAGTTGCTACCTCCCACCACATCCTGTTTTCTTTTAGCATTACCACCTCTAGTTTTTTAAAAGCAGAACTGAGGTTTTCATCATTTATATCTATATTCTCTCCAACATTTGAGAACATAGTTTTCAATAGTTCTTTTCTATTGTCCCTGAAGGCAAACATGTTTGCATCAAAGACACTAAAAACTGGGATAAAAAAGACAATGGATAGGACAGATGTTTTAAGTGTATATGCGCAACAAACTTGATGAGCAGCAAAAAGTGTACAAAAGGATGTGAATCCCACACACCAACAAGACAATACGTGAACAAAGATAGTGCACACTACATAAGCGCTCACCAATGACCAAATAGCCCCATGTGTACTATAACAAACAGATTATGGGTACAAATACATTCACCCTTAATAGGATGTTGGTCCTCAAAGGTGGACACCGATTTTTCTGTTTAATTCTTTCCTTCACATATGGAACTCATGTCCGATTAATTAGTCCTTTAGATGACCTGGAATAATAAATACCTCTATTCCCAGTGCATTGAGAATATTAGGAGGTATAAAGAATAGCAGACATAGTGTAATATTGCTTAAAAATACGCAGGATTTATTTCCACAGATTACACTTACAGAAGAGTTAAAATATAACAGCATGTAAATATGACTCCATAGATCAAAACACGGATATATCACCCAGAGGGATCCAACGCCACAGATGTAAAGCAGTGTGGAATGCAAATAAGCTCTCCGGAAGGCTTACAGCATGCAGGATCAAAACTCCAGGCCGATGATGTATTCCGCAGATACCAGAGTCAAAGTCCAGAATAAAATACACGGGTCACGCTTGACGCGTATCGGACATAAAGTCCTTCCTCAGAAGCATGACCCAATAGCTCCAGGAGGCAGTTTATATAAGCCATTCATTAGTGGTCACAGCTGATGTATCTCTGTTTACCGTCCCACTACCCAGACGTACGTTCCTTCCGCCGCCGGCTCCCGCCGGAACCGGAAGTGACTCATGCGTTCCATATGCGTCTCACAGGGTAGTGTTTGCGTTCCACTTGTCCGGAAACCCCTAAATCCACTTTCCACATCCATAAAACGAATGGTCCTTATGGGAAGGGAGACATACATAAAGGAGGTACACAGGCAGCTCAATGATGGAACCACCTATCAGAAACTTAGGGCTGACCCTACAGTACGGGTTGCCAAGGCACTTTTGGAACTCAGTACGCAGGCACTTGATAATGAAATCATTACAAAAGGTGAATTTGAATTTTTAAATATAAAAAATCCTTCCATTCCCACCATGTATGTTCTCCCTAAAATACATAAGGACCCCCTCCACCCTCCAGGAAGGCCTATTATATCTGGCTGTAATAGTCTAACTAGTAACCTTTCTGCAATGGTTGACCACTATCTACAGCCGTTAGTGGTCAACACTAGATCATTTGTAAAAGATACAGGTGACATTCTTAGAAGTTTGACAAGCTGTGAGTGGGAGACTGGCGACCTTCTTTGCACAGCTGATGTGTGCACTTTGTACACAATTATAGAGATGCAGAAAGGTCTAATTGCGGTGTCCCATTTTTTGAACTTGAGTGAATACAGTGAGTCTACTAAAGCTTTCATATTAGAAAGCATAAAATTTATTCTCCTCAATAACTATTTTTTCTTCGATGGTACATTTTATTTACAGCGGGTTGGCACCGCCATGGGCACCAGGTTCGCCCCCAGTTACGCCAATTTATTTATGGCGTACTGGGAGGAGATTAAGATCTGGCCAAGCGGCCACCTGGTGGCGGGCCTGGTGTACTGGCGGCGCTACATCGACGATGTGCTCTTTTTTTGGCGTGGAGGTGAGGAAGCGTTGCAATCCTTTTGCGATGCATTGAATTTGAATGATATGGCCATTAGATTCTCATTCACTAAAAGTGATGCTGAAATATCATTTTTGGACCTCAGTATCTACATAACTGACGGGCATGTCGAATCTAAGACATATAGGAAAAGTACAGATTCGAATAGTTTCATCGATAGGACAAGCCAACATCATACCAACTGGCTGGACGGAATACCGTTTAGCCAATTTACAAGAGTGAAAAGGAATTGCACTGATGCTTTTATATGTGACCAACAGCTGGATGACCTCTCTGATCGTCTAGTACAAAAAGGGTATTCATCAGGGACTCTCGATATAGCTAGAAAGAAAATAAGCTGTATTGATAGAGTCAAACTTTTGGAAATAAAGGAAAAACCTGTGTCCAATGATGACCGATATAAATGGGCCTTTATTAGTCAGTTTAGTAGGTCCTTCAAAGGAATAGAAAAGATCATTATTAAAAATTGGAATATCCTTAAACAAGATTCCATAATAGGTGACATATTACCTGAAAAACCCACCTTCATTTATAGGAGGGCTCAGTCCCTAAAAAATAATTTGGTAAGAAGTTGTTTGGATACGGAGATCAGGCAGAGTGTCAGAACCAAGGGCTTTCACCGCTGCGGTGATTGCCTAATGTGTAAAACGGTCAAGTCACCAGTAAGAAAGTTTACTGAATTTACTGTGAATGGCAAGACCCACCCTATCCAAGATTTTATTACGTGTCACACCAAAAATGTTGTATATGTGCTCGAATGCATCTGTGGCCTTGCATATGTGGGCAGAACAGGAAGGAGTGCCAAGGTTAGATGGGCCGAGCACATATACAACATTCGCAAGGGGTTAGATACCCATAATGTTTCCTCTCACTTTAAAAGAATACACAACTCCAATACCTGTTGCCTAAAAAACTTTTGGGGTATACAAGTGGTCCATCAAAAATGGAGGACGAAAGATCTAGAAAAGAGACTAGCACAGGCTGAGATGAAAAGCATACACCCTTTAGGTACACTTATACCCAAGGGTCTTAACGGTGACTTCGAATTGAAATGCTTTCTCGCCTAGTAAAACTATTCACAAGAGCACCATCTGCACTATTATGCACTTTTACATGCATTGTTTTTAGTTTTAAACTTGTCTATTAATTTCTTTATTTGTGTTCGTTTTATATTTTATATATATATATACCAGTCCGGGACTTTATTATGGATAACACTCGGGACTATATGCTCTGGATTATCTACACCTGCAGTGGTTTCGTTTTATGGATGTGGAAAGTGGATTTAGGGGTTTCCGGACAAGTGGAACGCAAACACTACCCTGTGAGACGCATATGGAACGCATGAGTCACTTCCGGTTCCGGCGGGAGCCGGCGGCGAAAGGAACGTACGTCTGCGTAGTGGGACGGTAAACAGAGATACATCAGCTGTGACCACTAATGAATGGCTTATATAAACTGCCTCCTGGAGCTATTGGGTCATGCTTCTGAGGAAGTACTTTATGTCCGATACGCGTCAAGCGTGACCCGTGTATTTTATTCTGGACTTTGACCCTGGTATCTGCGGAATACATCATCGGCCTGGAGTTTTGATCCTGCATGCTGTAAGCCTTCCGGAGAGCTTATTTGCATTCCACACTGCTTTACATCTGTGGCGTTGGATCCCTCTGGGTGATATATCCGTGTTTTGATCTATGGAGTCATATTTACATGCTGTTATATTTTAACTCTTCTGTAAGTGTAATCTGTGGAAATAAATCCTGCGTATTTTTAAGCAATATTACACTATGTCTGCTATTCTTTATACCTCCTAATATTCTCAATGCACTGGGAATAGAGGTATTTATTGTTCCAGGTCATCTAAAGGACCAATTAATCGGACCTGAGTTCCATATGTGAAGGAAAGAATTAAACAGAAAAATCGGTGTCCACCTTTGAGGACCAACATCCTATTAAGGGTGAATGTATTTTTACCCATAATCTGTTTGTTATAGTACACATGGGGCTATTTGGTCATTGGTGAGCGCTTATGTAGTGTGCACTATCTTTGTTCAACGTATTTTCTTCCAGAAGCAACTCGCCTGGGAGTACAAACTTTCTTTAAAGGTGTTCTTCATAAGCAACCACCCTTTGTACCTCCCACGGCTCCGTGGGATCTCAATGTGGTTCTATCCTTTCTTTAATCGGACTGGTTTGAACCCTTACATAGGGTGGAGTTAAAATTTCTCACCTGGAAGACGGGGATGTTATTGGCATTGCCGTCTGCGAGACGTGTCTCTGAATTAGGGGCCTTATCCTGTAAGAGCCCTTATTTGATTTTTCATGAAGCCAGGGTGGAACTTAGGACACGTCCTCAATTTTTTCCTAAAGTGGTGTCAGCTTTTCATGTGAATCAACCTATTGTGGTTCCAGTGTTGTCTGACGCTTCCATTGGTCCTGAGTCCTTGGATGTGGTCAGGGCTCTGAAGATTTATGTCAAAAGGACGGCCCGTCATCGGAAATCCGACTCACTGTTTGTCCTTTATGATTCCTCCAATATTGTTCGGCCGGCTACTGAGCAAACTATTGCTCACTGGCTCTGGTTGACTATTCAACAGGCCTATACTTCGGCGGCTCTGCCTTTGCCGACGTCTATTCAGGCCCACTCAACGAGGTCTGTGGGTTCTTCCTGGGCGGCTGCCCGGGGTGTCTCAGCCTTACAATTGTGCCGAGCTGCAACTTCGTCGGGTTCGAACACATTTGTTAAATTCTATAGGTTCGGCACCTTGGCCAAGGATGACCTTCAATTTGGTCAGGCGGTTTTACAGGGGTCTCAGCACTCTCCCACCCGTTTGGGAGCTTTGGGACTTCCCCATGGTACTAAAGTACAGAACCCCAGTATCCACTAGGACGTTAGAGAAAATAGGAATTTAATACCTACCGGTAATTCCTTTTCTCGTAGCCCGTAGTGGATACTGGGCGCCCACCTCAGTGCTTCAATCCTGCTTACCTGAGTAAGTATTTGGTTCGTCCGCCGTTGCGGTCCCAGTTTGTTGTTGAGATAGCCTTGCTATCCTGGTTCAGTTGGTGTTGCGATCCTCTGTTCTGGTTAGCGCCCTCCTTTCGGTTATGGTTGTGTGTTGGCTTGTTGTCTCATCACTGTTGTATTATTCCTTCTCTCGTTGTATGTCTGTCTCCTCGGACACAGTTTCCTAGACTGAGTCTGGTAGGAGGGGCATAGAGGGGAGGAGCCAGCACACACATACACACACGCTAAAGGTTTTTAAAGTGCCAGGCTCAAGTGGACCCGATCTAAACCCCATGATATTAAAGTACAGAACCCCAGTATCCAATACGGACTACGAGAAAAGGAATTACCGGTAGGTATTAAATTTCTATTTTTTTCTGTGAAATTTATGAACAGATGGTATTTATATTATTTATATCGTTTTACCTAATTTTAAGGAAATCTTTTGTATTTAACCTACAGTACGTCTCACTGGCACAATTTATCATTTTAGTTTTGTAGTTCTAACAATATATGTATCATGCTGTTTGCACATGCAAATCTTAAGGCCCATACACACTGCGCGATTTTGAGCTGTAAGCAGCTCACTTTTGGTGTTTTGAGCTGCTTTCAGCTCAAAGCCGCCCAGTGTGTACGCCCAAACGATGAGCGGTGAGCGCTGATGCGCGCTGCCGCTTCATCGCTGGCAACCGCCGATCATCTACTGGTATTACCAGTAGATGAACGGTGGGGTGAGCGGCTTTCCATAGCGTCCCGCTATGGAAAGCCGCTTACCCCCGCTGACATCGCTGGGCAGCAGGGTAAAGCGCTCAGTGTGTATGCAGTTAGCGCTTTTCAGCCCAGCGATGTCAGCGATCATCGCTGTTTATACACGCTGGGCAAAAACGCCCAGTGTGTATGCACCTTAAGGCTCAGTCTTCGTGAAATGTACAGCCTATTTCACAAGATATTAACCTTTTCTTTTTACAAGCACGACTTATATCGCTCAGAAGGGCCATTCTCAGCGATATCGTTTACTGTATCGTCTAGTGTGTACTCTCAATATCGTTAACGATGTGCACTCCCGCGCATCGACCCCCTCCCTTGTCTGAACAGTCCAGCTGAGGGATGACCTTGTTAACGATGCAGCATGGCCCCCGCTCCCCCCGTTGCTTCCCCCGCTGTCGCTCCCTTCACGCAGGCATTGGCAAGTGTGTATGCACTTGCCGATGCCGGCCCCCCACCAGGTCCCCGCCGCAGCCAATATCGCCGGGGACACACATCGGCTAGTGTGTACCCAGCTTTAGAGGTAGCATTCCAGATCATAAAAATGTAAAGTTGTAAGTCTGACTAAGTGTAAGCTATGCCCAGTGGTCAACAAAACCTTTCCACTTCATTAGATGAAGGACTTCCTGTGGTGCAATTTTAGATATACCCAATCAACATTCTAGATAAATTGACACATGTTCATGTTGTTTAGGTTATGTTATTTGTAGTGATGAGCGAGGTTCGGTTTTACTCGGTTTTACTCGGTTCTCAAAACGGCATCTTATTGGCTATCCAAAACACGTGACATCCGTGAGCCAATAAGATGCCGTTTTGAGAACCGAGTAAAACCGAGTAAAACCGAGTAAAACCGAATCCGCTCATCACTAGTTATTTGTACGGGTTGGGGATAGAATCCCGGCGGCCGGGATCCCGGAGATCAGAATACCGACTCCAGGATCCCGGACACCAGGATGCTGGCAGCAATTCAAGCGCTAGAAAGCCCCTTGCGGACATGGTGGCTCACTTCGCTCGCCAGAGGGTCTATCCCCACTCTGGGTGTCGTGGACACCCACGGGCGGGGGAATAGTCCTGGCACCAATGCCGGCATTCTTGGCGGTCGGGATCTCGGTGTCAGTATCCTGAACGCCGGGATCCCGACCGCTGGGATATTGACTACATCTCGACATCCCATTTGTACATGTGCATGGAATTGATCTCATTGGACTTCCCACTAATTTTTAATTTCAGCTAAGTCAAGTTTTTCCCTAGGTAGAGGATATCATGCTCATGATTGCTATTGAGAGTGCATCAAGTTATTAAAGACCTGTTTCTGCAGTCAGTGGATAGTTGGTTTCAGTTTATTCTTTACACTTTACACATTTATTTGATTTCACTGCCAGTAAAGTTGGTGCCTCAGTCTTATTCAGAATATTTTCTTTATTTAAGGTACTAATGATGACAGAGTTATGGATACTTACACAAGTAAATAATAGGAACTGGGGGCACTACAATGTGGTATAGGTCCTCATTCAGGTCCTTAGAGCATGTGCAGGACCCATTTTGCGTGTGCGCGACTAGTTCTGCGACAGAGGACACAAAGCGGCAGCAAACTGTCAGGGAACTGACAGTCTGCTGCCATTTTGGGAGCGGGAAGGAGGTAGCAATGGCCTACGTTTCTGAAGATGGGAGAGTATTGCTGCCATTTAGGGGGAGGGAAGGGGTCAGGGATCTCCGCCATAGGTGCCTAAAGTTGCCCAATGTTGGGAGAGTGATCCGATGCTGCATCGTAGGACGCAGATGGGATCACTACTGCAGTAGAAGGCGTCTGCTTGTAACAGACGCCTCCTGCTGCATCACCCTACAGCGCTATCACTGCTGCTTCCAAGGAAGTAGCAGTAATAGCTGCTCCAAGCACATCTGAATGACCCCCCATAATGTGCACTACGAACACTTTAAATTTGGCATAAAATTGGCATTCAGAGGTGGATGCAGTCGTAGCCACAACTGTCTTTTCCTCAACTTCATCTTTATGTAAATGCCGCAACCGGCTCAGGCTACTGAGATGCCCACTGGCAGCAGCAATATTCTGATGCTACACATACTAATACGCACCATAGGGGCTTTGTGTGGCATAATATGAATTGGGTACATGTTATTTTAAAATGTATAAGCTCTTATTATATCTTCTTTTGTAACAACAGTCATTTACTTATTTTTTTACCAAATGTTCAGTCAAATTCAGGGGGGTGGGGGTTTACGTCCCCTTCTCTTAGCAATTGACTCCAATTATGATAACAATAGCAATGGCATATAATATGATCACTAGAGCTGCTGCCATCATCCAGTTTAAGGGACAGGGCAGAGCTGCTGCACATGCCCAGTGGTAGCAGCTTCTTCTACCAAGAGGTGGAAGAATGTGTGCTTAGAAAGTGCAGTACTGGTTCTATTATGTTTATGTATTTATTTTTATGGTATGTTTAACTTTTTCCTGACCACTTATTTATATTACTTAAATTTGTTTGATACAACCTGTACTATAGACTGCTCGCAGCCACAATCCGAGTCGCTCGACCCATGCTGGCTGTCACTGCTGGCCAACTTCGGAGGGGAGTCCGCAACTGACTTCCCCCGGACGATCCCTAGCACTCCTCTGCCGCGGAGGAGACAGGCGCTAGAGGTCATACTTGACCTCTAGTGTCTCTCAGGCAGCACAGCGCTGTGGCTACCCAGAAGTGCCAGGAGCGCTCAGCGCTGGCGGCACCCGGAGAGAGTCCTGTCCTGCTGCAGAGCCTGCCATCTGGCCCAGCATGCCTGAGATGCATCTCCCAGTTTAGGCGGCTTGCTGCTGCTGTGCCTCAGCCTCCTCAGTGTCTATCAGCCTGAGCAAGGAGATGGGGGAGACAGAAGTGGGCGGCCTGGCAGAGGCAGAAGAAGGCTGGGCTCAGGAGACTCCGGGAAGGTGGCGGCTGAGCTAGGACAATTTCTGGTGTCAGACAGTCTGGGAGTGTGAATGAGTGCAGGTGCTGGGGGAGAGTTGCTGTATACCATGCTGTCTTTTTCCATCATGTGTGCACCTTGTACAGTATGCCCCTCCCTGGTAACGAGTGTTACACAACCGACAACTAGACCCCTGACAATGAGCATGACATGCATAGCATTACACCCCTGGCACCAATACCCCTGGCAATGAGCATAACATGCAGAGCATTACACCCCTGGCAACGAGCGTGACACACAGAGTATTACACCCCTGGCAACAAGACCCCTGGCAATGAGCATGACACCCCTCGCAACAAGCATGGAACCCAGAGCATGAAACCCTTGGCAACAAGCATTACACCCCTGGCAACAAGCAGGACACCCAGAGCATGAAACCCCTGGCAACGAATATGAAACCCCTGGCAATGAGCATGAGACCCCTGACAATGAGCAGGTAATTTAAAATTAATTAGAAGCCTTACTGTGGGGCATAATGTGTAAGTGGCATTATGGTGTGTGGCATAATATGTTATGGGCATTGCAGTAGGTGACATAATGTGTCAGGCATTACGGTGTGGGGCATAATGTATCACGGCATTGCGGTGTGTGGCATAATGGGTCAGGGGCGTTATGGTGTGTAAGTGGAATTACTGTGTGTGGTATATTGTGTAAGTGGCATTACGGTGTGTGGCATAATGTGTAATGGGCATTGCGGTGTGTGGTATAATGTGTAATGGGCATTACTATAAGGAGGAAAAATGGCAAATAATATAAGGGGCATGAGTCAGGATTATTTTTTTCCTGTGGTGGCCAGTGTCTGGGCGTGCAGGTTGCAAAACTGTGGTATAAGGTAGTCTTTTCCTGCAATGCCACGCCCCTTGCAGTGTGACTCGTAGGCGCGCGCAAATTCTTTGCTTTTAATATAGCAATGGGAGGTGCGCCAGAAACCCTGTCCAGTCTTAACCCTGAGAGCGCAGCAGCAACCATTCAAGTACAGCATTTTTTTTTCAAACACTTTAGTAGCTCCTTCTTTCATTTTTCTCGAGTAGCTCACACCCCAGTTAAGGTTGGAGACCACTGCTATAGACCATCTATACTGGTAAATATGAATACTGTATTCCATTCAGTATGCAGTGTATAAAAAAAACAATGTTTACATTAATGTCCAGGGTCAGTACTAGGTTCTTCTACAGCTCCCCCAGCAGGGGCGTTTCTACAGAGGAGGGGGCCCGTGTGCACCTCCGGGTGGGCCCCCTCCTCTGTATGGCGCTGTAGACTCCGGCATTGTGCCGGAGTCTACTGCGCATGCGCAGGTCTCTGGAAACATGGAGCCCGCCATGATCCGGAGACCAATTTGGCTACCACACATGCGCAGCGGCCATTTTGGCGGCAATTTCCGCCGCAATTGCAGCTCCCGGCGCTGGACTCCGGAAAGGTAAGTATTAAAATTGGTGCAATGGGTGCGGTGTGGGCCCCCCCCCGGACCCAGGGGCCCGTGTGCACCGCACCCATTATAGAAACGCCAATGTCCCCCAGACTCTCACACTTGCTCCAATGTTCTGCAAAGTGGGAGATTGTGGATTGCATTTGGAAACCCCCCCTCTAGAAATCCTGCTTTTGCCACTGAGCTGAAGACACTTTTGCATGAAAATAGGCATGGTGTGGGTAAGGTGTGGTCAGGGGCCTAGTGAGAAGGGGAGGAGTTGTGACCAGTACTGTGTGTGTGAGGCCAGAGCCATGTGGCCTTGCACACCCCTACACTCTTCGCCCCACTCTTCCCTAAATATTTAAAAGCAGAACATTTGCATAATTCGTTTAGGAAAATAGAAATATAAGTTTAATGATGATTTATAACCGACCGTGTGGCAAGCTGGGCATCATCATAACAATGGGCCTATTTTTATGTGCAGGCCTGGAGCTGTAGTCCCATCTGCCCCATTTTTTATTTGGCCCTGGGTGTGGCAGATCATGCTGAGCTTTGACACATGAAGTTCATGGAAAGCTTTGCACATATGAAGTAAGTAAAGCATCATGTCCTTGTCATGTGATTGTCTGCCATGTCTGGAAGTCCATGCTGAAGTGTAGCTACCCTGCTCATGTAATTTGCATGCTTTTAGGTATGCATGTCTCTCTGCCATCTGTAAGTAGACAATGTAATTCTCTCCTACTGCAGTGAAACTCAGTAAGAGGTTCTGGCTGGAAAATATATTGGTACTTGTATGGTAGTTCCGCATAGCTAGAGCAGGGGTGTAGAGAGACACGCCGGGCCCTGGTAGGGGGAATGGAGTGTGGCGGCGCCCGTTATTATGTAAAACATAAAATAATTTTATAACTTTGGGGCTGCTTTGCTTCACAGGAAGGGGGGAAGGTGGTTCTATTTTAGCAGTGGGGGCAGAGGGGGCAAGGGCACCCGCTTCCTACCTTACTTGATCAGGAAGCGGGTCCCTATTTCTCAGCCAGGGTCATCTTCTCAGTGACATTTGAGAAGATGACGCTGGCCACTAGAGTGCAAAAACTCTGGCACAGTGTCGGAGTCTTTACTTTCAATGTGCGGTTCCATCTTCCCAAAGATATCATTGGGAAGATGGCTCTGTCCGCAGGTATACTCAGGGAAGGGGCAACAGACCCAGGTCCCTCCAGCAGTCCGGGACTGGGTAAGTAGTACTCGCTCCCCCCCTCTCGGAACCACTGAGCTAGAGTGCCACAAGTTGATTGCCTTTGTCACTATGACTTTTCAGTGATGTTCTCTACACATAAGATAAAGGACAGGTAATGTTTGTGCCTATATTATATAGATGTATTTAACTATGTGATTGTTATTTATTTATTTATTACCGTTCCAATATTAATTATGGATTATTGAAACCTGCCATATACATGTGACAAAATATACATTATGGGGTATATGCAATTGCGGTCGAATACCGCCTGGAATTCGACCATTTTTAATTTCGACACAATTCGACAGTCAGACACCCTCCCGCCGGGACCCGAATTCGACATATTCAATAAAAAACAGATTCGACAGTCCCGCTGTCGAAAAACGGACCAATTGACTATAGTGTGCGCCCTGGATTCGACTTCATGGACGTCACAAAAGTGTTTAAAAAATCCTGAAAAAAAATGCGTGGGGTCCCCCCTCCTAAGCATAACCAGCCTCGGGCTCTTTGAGCCGGTCCTGGTTTTAAAAATACGGGGGGAAAATGACAAGGGATCCCCCGTATTTTAACAACCAGCACCGGGCTCTGCGTCCGGTCCTGGTGCAAAAAATACGGGGGACAAAAGACGTAGGGGTCCCCCGTATTTTTCACACCAGCACCGGGCTCCACTAGCTGGAGAGATAATGCCACAGCCGGGGGACACTTTTATACCGGTCCCTGTGGCCGTGACATTAAATCCCCAACTAGTCACCCCTGGCTGGGGTACCCTGGAGGAGTGGGGACCCCTTAAATCAAGGGGTCCCCCCCTCCAGCCACCCAAGGGCCAGGGGTGAAGCCTGAGGCTGTCCCCCCCATCCAAGGGCGGCGGATGGGAGGCTGATAGCCAAGTGTCAAAATAAAGAATATTGTTTTTTGTAGCAGAACTACAAGTCCCAGCAAGCCTCCCCGCAAGCTGATACTTGGAGAACCACAAATACCAGCATGCGGGGGGGGAAACGGGCCCGCTGGTACCTGTAGTTCTACTGCAAATAAAATACCCAAATAAAAACAGTACACACACACACCGTGAAAGTAAAACTTTATTACATACATGCACACCGACACACACATACTTACCTATGTTGACACGAAGTGTCGGTCCCCTTCGCGTAGAATCCACGGGTTACCTGTAAATAAAATTATACTTACAAAAATCCTGTGTAGATCTGTCCTCTTCTGCTTGTAATCCACGTACTTGGCAAAATAATAAAACGCAAAACCCGATCCACGCACTGAAAGGGGTCCCATGTTTACACATGGGACCCCTTTCCTCGACTGCCGGGACCCCCCCGTGACTGCTGTCACAGAGGGTCCCTTCAGCCAATCAGGGAGTGCCACGTCGTGGCACTCTCCTGATTGACTGTGCGCGTCTGAGCTGTCAGGCGGCGCACTCGAGATACAATGTAGCACATAGGCGCTCCATTGTATCCAATGGTGGGAACTTTGCGTCAGCGGTTGAGGTTACTCGTGGTCAACTGCTGACCGCAAGGTTCCCACCACTGAATATAATGGAGCGCCTATGTGCTATGCGCCGCCTGACAGCTCAGACACGCACAGCCAATCAGGAGAGTGCCACGATGTGGCGCTCCCTGATTGGCTGAAGGGACCCTCTTTGACAGCAGTCACGAGGGTTCCTGGCAGTCGGGGAAAGGGGTCCCATGTGTAAACATGGGACCCCTTTCAGTGCGTGGATCGGGTTTTGCGGTTTATTATTTTGCCAAGTACGTGGATTACAAGCAGAGGAGGACAGATCTACACAGGATTTTTGTGAGTATAATTTTATTTACAGGTAACCCGTGGATTCTACATGGAGAAGGGGACCGACACTTCGTGTCAACATAGGTAAGTATGTGTGTGTCAGTGTGCATGTATGTAATAAAGTTTTACTGTCACGGTGTGTGTGTACTGTTTTTATTTGGGTATTTTTTTGTAGTAGAACTACAGGTACCAGCGGGCCCGTTCCCCCCCCCCCCCCGCATGCTGGTACTTGTGGTTCTCCAAGTACCAGCTTGCGGGGAGGCTTGCTGGGACTTGTAGTTCTGCTACAAAAAACAATATTCTTTATTTTGAGACTTGGCTATCAGCCTCCCATCCGCCGCCTTTGGATGGGGGGACAGCCTCGGGCTTCACCCCTGGCCCTTGGGTGGCTGGAGGGGGGGGACCCCTTGATTTAAGGGGTCCCCACTCCTCCAGGGTACCCCGGCCAGGGGTGACTAGTTGGGGATTTAATGTCACGGCCACAGGGACCGGTATAAAAGTGTCCCCCGGCTGTGGCATTATCTCTCCAGCTAGTGGAGCCCGGTGCTGGTGTGAAAAATACGGGGGACCCCTACGTCTTTTGTCCCTCATATTTTTTGCACCAGGACCGGATGCAGAGCCCGGTGCTGGTTGTTAAAATACGGGGGATCCCCTGTCATCCCCCCCCCCCCCCCCGTATTTTTACAACCAGGACCGGCTCAAAGAGCCCGAGGCTGGTTATGCTTAGGAGGGGGGACCCCACACATTTTTTTTCAGGATTTTTAACCCATTCCCACCCCTTCCCACTGAAAAACATGCTCTGATCTCTCCATATTATTTTAGTCAGTTAAAAAAATATATATATTGTTTTAAAAAATATATTAAATAATACTTGTGGCTCCTAAATAGACAAACCAAGTAGATAATCCCTTCTAATATAAATAGATATGCTATAAGCAATAAAAAAAACACAAAAAAACATGTTTTTAACATTTTTTGTTAGTTCTCGCCAGCAAAATGAGGCGGACTGAAATTGACGAAATGACTGTCGAAAAGCACTGTTGTCGAATCGACATTCTTCAATTGAATATACTTTTGTCGAAAAGCCGCATTTTTACCATTGCAGACATGTTGAATTTGACAAATGTCGAATTGCAAAAAGTCGAATCTGAATCAGACTTTTTTTGTCGAAAAGTACTGTATTGCATTGTCGAATCAGTTTTTACTGTCGAAAATGCCCCATTTTTCGACATTTGCGGCAATTCAACCGCAATTGCATATGGCCCTATATGTACACATTTGGCTAAATTTCATATCAGGCTGGTCAGGAGGCAAAGAGAACCTACCTCTTTTCCAGACACGGCTTCATTGTTCATGGATCCTGCTAAGCAGTTGCAGAGTTTTAGACATCAGCAGCAGCAGTCAGGGCCTGCAACACAAATCATGGAGCCTGGTGCACCCATGTTTTAGGGGGCCCCCATTCCTTCCCAGTAGGTACAGGCCAGTAGACCATCATCTCATTGTCCGCCCCTTGTCTCTCCATCCCCATCCCAGTGTCTTCAGTACCATCATTCTCATGTCTTGTAAGCCTCAAGTTCAACCCTGTCTTCAGCTCTCCAGCCTCATCCTCTTCACTGTCTCTTTATCTCCAGCGTTAATTATCCCTGTCTTTCTCTCCAGTTTCATCCCCCTCTTTATCTGTCCATCTCCAGCCTCATCCCTCTCTCTGTGTGTCCATCTCCAGTCTTATTTCCCTCTTTGTACCTCCAGCCTCATCCACCTCTTTGTTACTTCTGCACTAGCACTATTTCATTTCTCTCTCTGGCTTTTGCACCTGCTCCCTTATGTCTCTGCAGCTCCTTCCACCCCCCACCCCCCTTACACGCGCACACACACACACGTCTCTCCAGCTATAGCCCCCTCCCCAATAATATGTCCCTCTGACTCCAGCTCCTGCCCACACTTAGTGTCTTTGTGTTTTTCTCCTCTTCTTTGTGACTGCACTATCATTCAGCGCGCTTCCCCACAAATGCAGTAAAAGCTTTATTTTGCTGGCTGATCGCTGGGCTTCCTCTTCATACCTGGGCCCTGCAGTGTTCAGTGCAGTTGCACAGGCAGGGCCAGTGGCATCGGTCAGAACCTAGGGCCTAATTCAGAGTTGATTGCAGCAGCAAATTTGTTAGCAGTTGGGCAAAACCATGTGCACTGCAGGGGGGGGGGGGGGAGATTTAACATGTGCAGAGAGAGTTAGATTTCAGTAGGGCGTGTTAATAATGAAATCTAAATTGCAGTGTAAAAATAGAGCGGCCAGTATTTTTCCTGCACAGAAACAAAATAACCCACCCAAACCTAACTGTCTCTGCAAATGTTATATCTGCCACACCTGCAGTGCACATGGTTTTGCCAAACTGCTAACAAATTTGCTGCTGCGATCAACTCTGAATTACCCCCCTAGACTGGACTCTGTGGCTTCTGATTGGCCTGGACTCACAGGAGTCTTGGGGTCGGTTCAACTGCCCTTCTAGTAGTAACCCCTTGTTACCGGGCCTGGCAGCATTACCAAGTAGTCAAACAGCAAGAACAAGTATTAGAGAGAGCAGAAAAGGGTTAAAAGGCAATCTAGTGCACAATAGTTTAGTCACACCTTCTCTAATGGTACAAGGGGATGGTGGATGCCAGTGTTCTCTCTGGCCCAGGGTGCTAAAATGACTATTTTTGCCTAAATCATAGCCATAGTGTAGAGATAGATAGATAGATAGATAGATAGATAGATAGATAGATAGATAGATAGATAGATAGATAGATAGATAGATAGATAGATGTGGTTGAGATACTTGCATCTCAGAAAATACGTTTCCATCTTTAGTTAACCCCAAAGCTGAAAGAAGCAGTGTGACTGTGAGTGGTGCAGCAAAATAATGAAAACAAAACA
Source organism: Pseudophryne corroboree (assembly GCF_028390025.1). Taxonomy (NCBI): domain Eukaryota; kingdom Metazoa; phylum Chordata; class Amphibia; order Anura; family Myobatrachidae; genus Pseudophryne; species Pseudophryne corroboree. The sequence continues at coordinate 509,772,933 of NC_086448.1, read as the reverse complement.
AAACAATTTTTTGAATATTCTATAACCGTTTCATTTACGTTTGTTTACATTATTGGAGTTATTTCTGTTCACTGATTTAGTAATGAAACAATAAAGCTAAAAAAAATGACCCAAAATATATATGTTGTATATAAACTTTTATTGGGACATATTTAATTAAACCCTAAATACAGCATCTGCCCACTTTAATAAGCGGGTGAAAGTCAGCAAGAAAAAGGAACCATTGGCGGTTATTGTGCTGCAAACCCCATTAATTTGTCAGTTTGCACAGAATCAGTAAGTTTCTGCAAGATAATCCCCCATTTACGTTGTGATAAAAAGGATTTTTAATTGAATAACCTTTCCTCACGCCACACGGTTTTTATCTGATATAATATAAATATTGTATACCTTTTAAAATAGAATGCATGACATTGAATGGGTTGGGTACAAAATTCCGGAAGTCGCGATCCCGACAGTCAGAATACCGACAGCAGGATCCCGAAGGTCAGAATATTGACGGATCGCAGTAAGTATTTTTACCCTGCCCCTACCCCTACCCTTCCCCCAGCCTAACTCTGCTCTCCCCTCCTGCAGCCTAACCCTTTCCTCCCTCTCCCACAGCCTATCCCTAACCCTCCTGCTAGTGCCTTATCCTAATCCCAACCCCAATACTTACCTTTGGGATCCATTGGGATACTGATCGGGATCCCGCTGTCAGTATTTTGAATGTCGGGATTCCGAAATCCGACTGCCGGAATTCTGACCCCATCCACATTGAATCATTATACTGTAGCATGGGGCAAAGTTCTAAATACCAAAGTAGAGTGGACAATTTACTGAAAGATGACTTGGGTTCCTGTACAAGAGTTTTCAAATGCTACTCCCCATATACTATTACCCCCTATACTTTTATGTTAACATCAGACACTGACTTTTATTATTACTAAGCTTATAAATTGTTATTAACATAAGATTTATTTTTTACTAAACATGCCATTATTGAGATTTTCTTTAAACAATTATCTCCCTTTATTATTCATTAAAAACCCTTTTTCCTTTCTCTTGAGCATTTCCATAATTAATATCAACATAAGAACTGCATTGCATTTTTGCTCCCATTTATGTACATGCTCCATCAACATCACTTAAAATTTTATGTAACCTATAAATGCACAGAAGCTATTATTTTTGTCTGAGGCTTTACTGATATCAGCTGATACTGCAACAAGATTAATCAATAAAATAACCTTACAGCTGCCACTGAACTAGACATTCCTTAATGGTTAGTTATGCCCCGTAGACACGGGGGAGATGTGTGCTGAGCGATCTAGCACAAACCGCTCAGCACACATCTCTCCCGCGATGTGAAATGAGTGACCTCACTAGATTTGGCATGTATGCATGTCAAATCTAGAGCCGACGATAGCAACGCGCGGTACGCTGTCGCCGGCACCCTACACACGGAGAGATCTGTGCTTAATTTCAAAGCAATTTAGGCAGATTGCTTAGAATTTAAGAACGGACCTCTCCGTGTGTACCCCCCTTTAGTAAGTGAGCAGTAAATCATAGGCATAATTACTGCTAACATATAACCATTTACATATTAGACTGTATTCTGTCTCGCAGAGGGCCTGATTCATAGGTGGACGCAAGGCGGGTTGGTGCTGCGTGTTCGGTCGCATCGGAGCTGAGAAGTAATGTAAATGCTGCTGGTGCTGTCTATTCTAATTAGACGCCTACCGCTGGCTTCTCAGATACGCTGCATGCATCTCAAGATGCAGCATTGGATGAACATTGGGAACATTGCACGGACCATCGGATATCTGAACAACCCTGTGGTTTCTCAGAATGTCCACCACAACTAAGCTGCCAGGGCCAGTGAATCTACATCTGAAGACGCAATCACTGGATTCAGAACACTCACCATCACAGCCTCCAAACGTCTGCAGCCTGTCATTCAAACTACAACTAACAGCATACTGTGATTGGCGTCGCAATAGTATAGCGGCACATACGAACTGCAGCTCCTACGCATATGCAGACCATATAACATTGGTCAGTTGAGACTTGATCAATACTGCATTCACCTCTGATTCAGGCCCAGAAACTTGTGTACCTAGTGGAAGTACCAAGGTGGTGTGCAATCAATAGGTTTTTCATCCCAAATGTTCTCCAGTCTTTGAGCCCAATAAATGAGCATTTCTTTTCTGTGTTCTTCACTCACAAACTCTGGTGCATAAGATACTTGAGGAGTGAGGACTTGAAATCCGCAGAAGTGCATTATTCCATGCTGAGAAAACATGCAGTAGAAAGCACACTGTTAGAAATATAGGTTTCTTTACTCTTGGTTCCCAGCAAACTATGAATAATCTTCACAAATATATATGTTTAAATACCTGAACCTTATCAGACGTAAAGATGTGTGATATTTAATAAGTGAAGCATGATTTTATATCTATATTAGCTGTTCTACCCGTTCTTCGCACGTGAGTTTCTGATTTTCACAGTTCTACATATAAATGAGTGTTAAAAATTTCGTAACTCTATAGAGATGTACATTTGAGACGTCTTAATGTAAGTAATATTAATCCATGGTTCTTGTCGTTACCTGAGGAGCACACTTAGAAGACACGGTAAAAAGTGACAGAACTATTTTTGTAGTGTTTTAAATTCTACACACTGGAGGTGCAATCCAAATTTTGAACCAATTGTCCATTTGGGCGTTATCGTTCACGCAACGCAAGCCATGTATCGGTAATGATGTCATTATGTCAACCTCCTTTTCATCCCCTTAGGAGAGGTTTATTAAAATTTGAATTATGTTTTTCTATTTCCCACATGAAGAATGTTACATTTCAGCTTCCTAACATATTGGGAAGTAAGAAAATTTGTGATGAGTGAGGGGCTTTTGCATTTATATTTATATATATATATATATATATATGTATATATAAAAACAAGTGTCCCGACTGACAGATCAACGCCCAGCCCAAACCCCTAGACCTAGATACATAAAATTCTTTGATGTAAGCACACACAAAGCAGTTTTTTTTTTATTTGACTCCTAAAGGGGTGAAAAGGGGTAAATGTGTCTAGTTGTCTGAGGTTATTGGGTGACAAATCAACATGCAACTAGTGTTGCAGGATGGAAGTTCATTGTCTGGGATGAGTAGTGGCTCGAGAGGCGGGGCTGCTGCACTGTCCAATATACAAATAGGGAAACCACAACAACTGCCAGTGATGTTTGACAACATTTGTGGTGGCAGTTGGGATGGCTCCTCTATTTGAATAATGGACTGTGCTGCAGCGCCACCAACCTCTCAAGCCGCTACTTCTGAGGACTTAACACTTGGACTAAGTCAAGACTCACTTAGGCATGGTGTATGATTCTGATGTGGCTTACAAGACAGACAGCACTGTAGCCCTGGTTACCATGAGCCACAAGTGCCAGTGCTGCAATGCTCACAAGTGGAAGCATAAGGCCCTCAGTATGTGCTGCAATGCTGGCAACGTGCAGCTCCTACCCTTCTGGGCAATAACTAAACATAATAGATTCCCTCTCTCAGAGTGGTAGGATCTAATGTCCCTGCCACAAATACAGGCATTTGCACAGTACTTACAGTCAGTAAATCACAGTGGGGTAAATGTATGAAGCAGTGATAAGAGTGGAGAAGTGAGCCAGTGGAGAAGTTTTCCATGGCAACCAATCAGCTCCTCTGTATAATTTTATAGTGTGCAAATTATAAATGTCACTTCAATGCTGAAATGTTTGCCATGGGCAACTTCTCCACTGGCTCACTTCTCCACTCTTATCACTGTTTCATACATTTACCCCAGTGTCTCTTAACAGGTCTGCTGCTTGTTTGCCCAGGTAGTGAGACCCTGAGCCAAGCTTTTATCAGCCTCTTACAGGTGCATACACTAATTAGCCTGCTCTCAGGATGAAGGCCTAAAGACCCAAAATGGGCCTTGTGGATTGTGCCCTCTCTTCTATCTCACATCTACACCCCTGGAATCCTTATCTGCCGTCTACAACATTTTCTCAGCAGAGAAACCACAAACATCTTCCTGGGGTTTTAAAACACATAAGCCAGAAACCAGGGATAAACATATCTCCCATTTATCACTTTACCAGTGCTCCTATCACATCCCCCTGCATCCCCCCCCCTTTGTTTTGACCTGTGTGTTGCAAACAACTACAGACCCCAACAAAACACATGAGACAAAGTGTCTGCCTTGGCCAGTTGGTTTCCTGGCCTGTGCCCTACTGAAAATTTAAAGTTTTGCAATGTCAAGAACCACCTTGTATTTCTCCCAGTGCTCTCTTTATTCTCAGACATTCATTTCAATGGGGCATGATCAGTGATCAACCTGAATTTTCTTCCCAGCAAATAGTAGTACCTCAGAGTTTCTAATGGCCACTATTACCAATGCTTCTTTCTTGACAGTGGCATGGTTTTTCTTGTGTATTTATAACTTTTTGCTCAAGTAAATTAGAGGATCTCCTTCAACCTCTTTGTTTTGGAACAGGACTGCACCCATCCCTACATCCGATGCATCAGTTTGCACCACAAATTCTCTTCGTCTACAATCCATTCTTTGTTAGAGTTAATATTACAATTCATTAAGGTGCATTAACATAATACATAGAAACACACCCCTGGTTTCAATAAAACAAGTATAAATAAATATACAGTGGGACATTATGGTTTCAATCACAAATCTTTTTCGTTATTCACATTTTCACAAGTTATTGTGTCCATCTATTTTTTATAAAAAATAATAATAATTAACTGGTTTGTTTAAATAAAGAAGTTTTACATAAAGTATATTAAAAGTTGTTTGAAATGTGTGCACCAGCGCAAGACAACTTCTTTCTTATTTTTGTCTGTAACTGTTCTGTCACACAGCAGGCTCTGAGACCCTCTAAACACACCCTTGTGGAAGAAGTCCCACTTCTTTCATTCACTTATGTTTTAACAAATTGTCATACATTTTTTCTTCACAAGAAGGAAGTTATTTGTTATGTATCACTTGTTTACACTGCAGCGGCATGGCACGGCAGCCCGGCATCCGGTTACCTAGCAACATGGTCTCCTGGACTACAGGACATGCCCAGGCCATGACGCGTCTCACAGGAGCTGAGACGAAAGTCGTTCCCTCCCCCGGATGCCGTTATTCCAGCTGGCGAGTCTTCAGTTTTTATAAGTTACTTTTTATGCACATCTCACTTTATCTTCCCTGCCCGTGACGTTGTCTTTGCTGTGTGATGTATTAAACACGCTTCACTATATTTTTAGATTCCTCCAAGTGCCGCTGCTTGTTGGATTTACGTACGGTATTACTATGGTTCCAGAAGGCACCAGAGCCAGTTGATATCCAGGCTTGGTGAGTGCCGATACCCATTCCCTGTGTATATGCATCTGTTTTTAAATGGAATTTGTGGATTCTGTGGATATTACAAACTTTCTTTTTGCATTGATTGGAGGTGCTGGTTCTTGGTTCTGGACTATATATATATATATATATATATATATTGATAAAGCTAAATATTTATCTTATAACATTCACTATATGTGGGTAAGAGACTCAGTACGCAATTGGCGTATGGGGTACCGTAAGGGTACGCACTTAGTGTAGCAGACGCTTAGCCTTGGTTGAGACGCACATACGGCACGCTCGCTCACAGCTTAACGCTTGGTGTCGAGCACACTATAGGCGGCCGACTACCGTAATGCTACGCTACCAGCGTAGCGGACGCTCGTGACCACGAGGGGAACACGAGCGGCGCAGACACTCACGGGATGACACTCAGTAAACCTTGTATGCAACACAATGAAAGGCTGAGCCTATACTGTAAACCTTGGTTTTGTAATGTGAGCACAATGCAATGCTAATTAACCTCTATTGTATGAAAGCCTCTTGAGCGATTGAGACGCTCTGAATACTCTCAGCAATGTAATAAACACACAATACCTTGCTAAGGTTCCAAAACCTTTACTAACAATATCTAGCTATATAAAAAGGGGAAAACAGTTAACAGTTCATACACTACAGGCTAACATCAATATCTAAACATAATAACTACACATATACAATATACAACAGTTTAACAATAACAGAGAGAGGGAGATAGTATGGCAAATACAAACAGAGAATAAGTTGGTTACAGAGAATAACTTACACACTGGGAACAATCGCTGCGCAGTCCTAGTACCAGCTCTCTAGTTAGTCAATGATGAAAACCGTTGTGGAGAGAAGACTGAGCTGGCCAGGCTGGCTGTTCTTATATACACTGCGTACAGTACACTACAAAGGGACCTATAATCTCATTGTTCATTGGACACAGGAATGTCTCCTCGCATTATAACAAAAGGTCATAGGTTAGTTTGAACAGGTGGGCTGTGACTATATCGAACTGCTCAGGTGGGAGGGAATCTCAGGATTCCCGCCGCATGGATAATGAACTGCAAATATAGTAAATGTCCAGAAACTACTAATAGACATAACTATACGCAGGAGCGATTAATCTTTACCTAACCAGCACCGGATTGTTTCTAATAAAATGTTCTTTAGTTAGGTACCAAACACCACTGCTCAAACCCTGTCTGACCCTTCGTATCATGCAAAGAGGAATTCCTCTGTCCAGGAACCAGTTACAATAAACAAACTTACAGTTATTATTAAGGGGAACATTACCTATAAAACATACTATTTGGATTTACTATGTAACGATTGAGTCGCCCGCTAGACGCACACAAACTCTACCGTAAATGCACATACCACGCGCCAATGCGCACGGCCGTAGAAGCTCCATTACGCAACTGCGAATATGCGCACGCACGGGAGAGAATGTGCACGGGCAAGCGCATGGGGTGAATATATGGCAACGTGCAGCATGATATTTTTCCGACTTTGACAGTCCACCCTTTGGCAGTCATCAATAACTGCCACTTCCTAAAACAGTTCAAAAAAAAAAAAAATATATGTCATCATGTAAATACCTTTTTATGATTGGGTAAAGGGAGGAGAGGAGAAGGTGGGAAAAAGGTATGACCTAGTGAGATAGTAGAAGCATGTGTGTATGAATCCATGTTTGAGGGGTCATGTATCATTGTGCCGTACGTGTTTTAAATCAAGCTTCGAGGTATTGCGAAGTATACATTTGAATCCTTCTTATCCCGTGTCAGGGATCTGTGGATGGGCTTTCAAACTCTACCGAGCTCTTTTCGGCTTTTGGTTGCAACAAATGGGGAGCACATTTAGTTGATGATACATGAAGGGGGGGGAACATGTGAATGCCGATATATGTGTCTATATTCCCTATCGACTATGTGTGTCATTACCTGGATGTTGTAGAGATGAGGATAAGAAACAATCGTTATAAATGCAGTCGTAAACTATGTGAGTTTAAATAAACAGTCGCCGATTGAAGTCTTGTCTGATGTCTTGTCTTGATGTACATGTTGTCTGATGTCTCTCGGTGATTTTGCTATAAATAGTGAGCAAAAGTTGTTCCATTGTCCATAAAGTTACAGTCTCTAAAGTATTGGGCTATAGTAAAAGTTAAAGTCACTAGGGATATTGGGGGTCTGTGGCATAGTCCATCAATGGTCTGTATAAAAGAGGTTGTCAAATTCTTCTTCCAAGCGGATGTCTTTGTACCTTGGAGGAAAACAAAGGAGAAACGGGTGAAAGAAACGGACCGTGGAATCACATTTTCACAACATTGTCTCTATCGTTGGGTCATAAATCAAATTAGTTGTTGTTATTACAGTGTCTTCGCTCCTCAGACTCATCACTCTGGTACTACCTTTACACTTCGTTAAAGTCCGAACGCATCTAAATATCAGGCCAACCAATATGACGACTCCCAGAATACACAAGAGAAATTTCCCTACGTCCATTATAATACCTTGGGTCCATTCTCCTAAACAGGAGAACCAATTTCGTGGGTTCAACCATGACACCCAACTGGTCAGCATATTACCCACAGCAGCGAGTGTGAGATTGTGTTTCCTTCGAAACTCCCACTTTAATTGTAAAATGTCATCCATCTTTTGGTCTATGACCTCGGCTGGGTCCTCCGTGCTGTTTGTAATGTACGTGCAGCACTTTATTCCATATTGAGTTGCTAGGGTAACACAATACCCGCCTGTCACTGCTGTGAGGTAATTGAGAATCATCCTATGCTGAACCAGCTCTGTTTTGTAGGCTTGTAACTCTTTCCCAGTGTACCCAGGGCCGGCAACAGACATTTTGGGGCCCGGTACAGTGATATCTCTGGGGCCCCCTCAGAGCAACGGAATTTGCTGCGCTATATCTACAGTATACAGATATTTAAATATTTATCTCCCTCCTTCCTCCCCCACACACACCACAGTTGGTCTCTCCCCAATAACTCCATGATGATTCCCTGCTCACATCCCTGCCGGACACTATGAGGCATATACTTGGGGCCCCTCTGATCCTTGGGGCCCGGTACAGGTGTCCCCTTTGACCCCCCCTGTCGCCGGCCCTGAGTGTACCTGAACGTGTCGTCATACATTTCGGTGATATTGTCTAACAAGTTCGCTAGCGCAGATATATATTTATAATTTATCACTCCTCTGGCGGTACGAGTGATATCTAACGCGAGTAGGAATTGAATCCCGGTGGATTCATGGATCAGATCAGAGGCCGGATGCTCTGTCCTCTCTATCAGGTGCCGTTTAACGATGTGCTCGTAATGAGTGTGAGTATAAGGAGCTTGGGCACCGCGGTGAATGTCTTTCATTTTGTTATGGGATACAGTCATTACTTCAGGCAGTATTTTTCCAATGTAACACAATCCCTCTGAGTTTGGGGCAAGCCACTTATACGCCTTTCTCCCACATATGAAATATGCATCATCGGGGAGAACATATGGGACGGAGTATGACATTACCATGTTACAAATTTTCCATGTGAAATCTCCTAACCCTAACTCTCCCATCTGTCTAGTACACGTATCAGGTTGTACGATATGTGCACAGTATCCTGGTGATACTTCTCCAACTCGCATGGTCCTACTTCCTAGAGTATACCTATACCGGAAATATTTTCCATGGTCGGCTATCTGGCGTATAAGTTCTGTGTCTATGGGCATTCTATCGGCTCTATATGAAAATGTCATGGTTTGATTACTCCATGACACTTCCCAATTTCCCGGCTTTCGGGGATTGGAAATGTTAAAGCATACTAAATACCTATCCACATGATACTGGTGGAGCTTCAAACTAGGAGGACTAGAGATATTAAACCTCTTGTCCACCAGCCTCCCACCACTTAACTCAAGTACCTCTCCTACAGTTAAAGGGAATGGTACTAGTCCTGATTTGCTATGACCTTGAGGTACTTGAGAGCATACCCAACAGTCTGTCTGATTTAACACTTTACCCACTAAGGAGTGATAGTCACTCAATGGATGCCGGTCCATGTGGACATTAAAACTGGACTGACATTTCTTGATGCACCCATCCTCAACTATATTGTCACAATGCCTACAGATGCAGTTCTCTTCAGCTAACAATCCTTCACAATTCCTTCTATTGTCAATGCTACCAGATCGTTTTCTGATACTCGCCTTTACTCGGTGATTATGTCGCTCTTGGAAATTTACGCCTCCATCCTGGTCATCAGAACCCATTCCCGATCCTTTCTCGACCTAAATGGTACTCTCATCGAAACAGACTGCTCTGGTCAACATCATGGTCAACAGGAAAATCCGGATCACAGTCTCTTGGGGCAAGTCCATGTTAGAGGAGTAAAAGGAGAAAAATAAGAAGGGGGAAGGGAAATAGGAGGGAGATGGGAACTGGAGAAAATAACAAATGGGGAAAAGAAATCTGGTTCGACAAACGCCTCCGATCTTATTATTCTCAGCGCTCAGGTGTCGTCTCAATCTTCCCGGAACAGACACTCTAGTGATACAACCTCTACCGTCTGTCCTTTATCACGGGACCTCTCTGGGTCAGCAACCTTTTTACAATGAGACGAATGGACCCAAGTCTCTCTCTCGGCAACCTTCAATGCTGTTGTGCTGGTCAATAAGACTTGATATGGTCCTTCCCATCTGTCAATAAGGCAACCTGAGCGTAGAAAATTCTGTATCATTACATAATCCCCAGGTTCAATGTCATGACAATTATTGTCTGGCAAATCAGGAATCACCAACTTTAGATTATCATTCTGATTCCTCAATTGCTTACTCATTTTAACCAAATACTTTACGGTTACTTCATTGTTACATTTCAAATCATCCTGGGGGTTAATCATAACATGGGGTTGTCGACCAAACAGAATTTCAAAAGGAGACAGATTAAGAGGGGACCTGGGAGTGGTTCTGATGCTGTATAATACGATTGGCAAAGCTTCGGGCCACAACAATCCTGTTTCAGCCATTACCTTGCTTAATTTGTTTTTAATAGTGCTGTTTACTCTTTCCACCTTCGCACTCGCCTGGGGGCGGTACGGAGTGTGCAGCTTACTATTAATTCCCATCAACTTACACATTGTTTGAAAGACTTCACCTGTAAAATGGGTACCCCTAGCACTCTCAATGATTCTAGGGATACCGTACCTACACACAAATTCCTGCACAATTTTCTTTGCAGTAAACACAGCGGTATTTGTGGCCGCGGGAAATGCTTTAACCCAATTTGAGAACACGTCAATACAAACCAATACATATTTTAAATTTCTACAAGGTGGCAATTGTATAAAATCAATTTGTATTACCTGAAAAGGGCCGTCTGTCGGAGGGATATGGGATGGCTCTGTCGGTATTGCCTTTCTGATATTCTTCCTCAAGCAGGTGAGACATGTCATCGCTCTTTTACCCGCATGGGAAGAAAATCCTGGGACGCACCAATAAGCTCTTACCAACTTACACATTCCTTCTTTGCCTAGATGAGTCAGCCCATGTGCCGCCTCCGCTAGACTTGGAAGGTATGCTCTGGGTGCCACTGGCTTACCCTGTCCATCTGTCCAGAGTCCTGAGGACTCCTGGCCATATCCTTTTGACCTCCAAACTGCCTTTTCTTGTGGTGAACCAAATTTTGCATTTCATATAATTTCTGTGTGTTTACAGTATCAAATACCATCAGTTGTGTACTGTCTGTTTGTATGGGGTTACTGGCTGCTGATTTAGCAGCTTTGTCTGCTCGGCTGTTACCAAGTGATACCGGCTCTTGGCTATACGTGTGAGCTTTACACTTGATTACAGCCACTCTGTCGGGTTCCTGTATCGCTGTTAGAAGTCTTTTGATGTGGGCTGCATGCGCTACGGGTGTGCCGGCTGCCGTCCTGAAATTTCTGAGGCGCCATAGGGCCCCGAAATCATGGACTACTCCGAAGGCGTACCTAGAATCTGTGTAGATATTGGCTGACTTGCCTTTAGCCAATTCGCATGCTCTGGTTAGGGCAACCAGTTCAGCAACTTGTGCTGAGTGTGGTGGGCCTAGGGGTTCCGCTTCTATGGTACCTTGGTCATCTACGACTGCGTATCCAGTACACAAGTCTCCCGAGTCCGTCTGTCTGTGACAACTACCGTCAGTGTAGAAAGTAAAATCTACATCTTCCAGTGGGTTGTCACTGATGTCAGGCCTTGCCGTGAAATTTTGGGTCAAACATTCCATACAATCACGTGTGTCGCTGTCCTTACTAAATCCTCCTTCACCATCACTCTCATCCTCCACCCTTTGTGCCTGTCCAGGCACACCTGGGAGATATGTTGCAGGATTTAGTGCGCTGCATCTCCTTATGGTGATGTTTACGGGGGCCACCAACGCCAATTCCCATCTTATAAACCGTGCTGATGAGACGTGTCTGGTTTGGGCAGAATTCAGTAAAGCTGACACTGCATGTGGTGTATGAATTGTGAGGTTGTGTCCTAGCACTACATCTTCGCTTTTACTTACTAGCAATGCTATTGCTGCAACGCTTCGCAAGCATGTGGGGAGGGATCGCGCTACCGTGTCTAGCTGAGCGCTATAGTAGGCTACCGGCCTGCTGGCATCACCATGTTTCTGGGTTAAGACACCTGCTGCGCACCCAGCACTCTCTGTTCCGTACAGTTCAAAGGGTTTTCCATAATCTGGCATGCCTAATGCTGGTGCCTGCGTTAGGCACTGTTTAAGTCTCTCAAATGCCATCTCAGACTCGTCTGTGTGCGAAATCCGATCAGGTTTGTTTGAGGAGACCATCTCCTGTAAAGGCAAGGCCAGTATGGAAAAACCTGGGATCCAGTTACGGCAATACCCACACATTCCTAAAAACGTTCTAATCTGTTGCTGGGTTTGTGGCAGGGTCATGTCACGAATTGCTTGAATTCTATCAGCGGTAAGGTGTCTCAGGCCTTGTGTTAGGCAGTGTCCCAAATACTTCACCCTGGTCTGGCATAATTGTAACTTATCTTTGGAAACCTTGTGTCCTGTGTCTGAAAGATGAAACAGGAGTTGTTTCGTATCTCTCAGGGACGCTTCTAGTGAATCAGAACACAGCAGTAAATCATCCACGTACTGTATTAATACTGATCCACTCTCAGGTTGGAAAGACTGTAAACAATCATGCAAGGCCTGAGAGAAAATACTTGGACTGTCAATGAAACCTTGTGGTAATCGAGTCCAGGTGTACTGAACTCCTCTGTATGTAAATGCGAATAAGTATTGACTGTCAGGGTGCAGAGGTACCGAGAAGAAGGCGGAGCAGAGGTCAATCACAGTGAAAAATTTGGCAGTGGGAGGGATTTGCATAAGGATGACAGCTGGATTTGGCACTACGGGGAATTGACTCTCAACTATTTTGTTGATCCCTCCTAGATCCTGCACTAATCTGTAACCCCTCCCCCCACTCTTTTTAACAGGGAAGATGGGACTATTGGCAGTGCTGGACGTTCTTACCAGAATGCCCTGTTGTAGCAAGCGCTCTATTACAGGGAAAACTCCTAACTCCACCTCTGGCTTCAGAGGGTATTGTGGGATTTTTGGAGCTATCCTACCATCTTTTACTTGTACAACTACTGGGGCTACGTTTGCCATTAATCCAGTGTCTTGTCCATCCTTGGTCCAAAGTGATTCCGGTATCTGGGAAATCATTTCCTCTACCTTGGACGGACACCTATTTACAACAACAGTGTGTGACATTAATCTTGTTGGGGAGTCTAGCATATCCTGCACTTCCTGAGCGTGGTTTTCGGGTATGTCCAAGAACACACCTTCAGGAGTACAATATATGACACATCCCATTTTGCACAGTAAATCTCTCCCTAGGAGATTAGTCGGAGCCGATGCAGCCAGCAGAAAAGAATGCTTGGTATGCAAAGGCCCTATCGTAATCTCTGCAGGTTTGCTTAAAGGGTAGTGCTGTACTACTCCTGTTACTCCCATGGCTGGAATTGTTTTACCAGTGGTTCTCATGCCCACGGTCGAATTTATCACTGACTTGGCCGCCCCCGTATCTACAAGGAAATTTAGAGATTTACCAGCTACATCAATTGTGACCTCAGGTTCATTTCCAAGGCTCGCAATTAATTTCACTGGCTGCAGACTACAGGTGTGGCCCCACCCCTATTGTATGTGGTGGCCTCCCTGCATTGCGCTGGCAGCTATTACCTGTGAAGGGGGTAAATGGGAACTATCAGAGACTTGCCAGTCTCTTCTTGGGGGATACCTTTTTGTTTCCCCTGCGTGTGGCTCATAACTCCGTCTCTGCGGTCCTTGATCCCAATTTCGTGTGTCATGTCGTTGTCTAGGGGGTTGATATGATTTTTGTGCATTTTTCGATCTACAGTCTCGTGCAAAATGTCCCTCTTTATGACAGTAATAACAAGTTACCACATTTGACTTACCCACAGGGGTCGGAGACTTATACTGAGGTGGCCTTGTGGTCAGGGCCTGTATACTTACGGCCATTAACTTATCACTCTGTGACTCCCTGTGTCTGGTGATGTTCCGATCATGATCAATAGCGGCCTCTCTCAAAGTAGCCACCGACAAACCTCGCCAACATGGTTGGGTGGTCTGTACCCTCGTCCTCAATACTTCCTTTAAACCATCCATTAACACAGATACTGCTACTTCTCTATGATTCACATTTGTCTTAATGTCTTCTATTCCTGTATACTTAGCCATTTCCTGTAGTGCCCGATGAAAATAATCAGCAGCTGTTTCTCCCTCTTTTTGTTTGATGGAGAAAATTTTGTTCCATTTGGCAACAGCTGGGAAATACTCTCTTAACTGTAAATTTATTCTCTTTACATTATCTTGGTTGTACACATCCGTAAGGGGTACCTCTTCATCTAATTTACAGTCAGCTATAAATCTCGCTGAGTCGACATTGGAGGGTAAACATGCCCTCAGCAATATCTGCCAGTCTTTGTTATTGGGCTCCACAGTATTTCCTAGCTCTCTAATGTACTTCTGGCTTGCAACTAGATCTTTCCTAGGATCAGGGAATTCAGACACCATTGATCTTAATTCCGTTCGGGAAAAGGGGCAGTGATTGGCGATGTGTCTGACAGGAGTGACTCCTGAAGTGTCAGTTTTCCCATTTGGTACTGCAATTACCCTAACGGGATTAAGTTCAATAACATCATTCTGAGTAGATTCTACAACATGTGGTGCAATGGTTTCAGCATATTGTACAGTGCCGTACTTACCAGTTGATACGACCTCACCTGTCCCTCCACTAGGGGCCTTTGATACTGCTCTTACTGGTTGGGACGTGCCCACTGTTGTTTCTGCTATGGTGGCTGCTAGATAGAGTGCCGATATTGTTGTGGGTTCATCCTCTTGGTCACAATCCTGGGGAAAGTTTAAAACAGGGAACAGCTTGCACGGGTTAGTATTAGCATCAACAATCTTAGTTACATTATTCTTAACATTTATACAGTTACTAAGTGCATGTTTATCATACACCAGTGTGCCATTCTCTGTAACCACCTTCTCTCCCGTTATGTATGGTGGTGGTGGCGCGGTGGCTATCAGTTTTCTGATAGGGTTAGATCCAGCCGCTTGAGCCAATCCTCTTTGTATTTCACCTTCCTGTTGCCATAACTGTAAATAATCATAATGTTTGATCCGTCTCTTTGCAGATTTAATGAGACATATCCTTCTCCTTAGATTTTGTAACACCTCGGGACTAAAACTGCCTACCCGTGGGAACTTTTCCCCGTCATGCACAGTCATTCTTTCCCATTCATCGCACAAAACCTCTGTGTGTGAACCGTATTTCTCACACATGATATACCTTGCCGACCCGATTGGTCGGTTTACTAAGTCAACCTGAACCGAGATTGATCGCCCCCTACCTGAACAACTGGCCCCCATCTTTGCAGGTGTTGCTTTCACTACCTCTGACCTTCAAATCAGGGTCTTCAGCGAACCCTTACAAAAACCAAGATGTCCGGGGTAGGCCGGCGGAGGTTTACCGAGTACCTCCACTCACTCCTCGCCCACGTTGGCCAGTACTGCAATCACTGACTCAGAGCTGCTGTACCCAACCTAGGGCCCCTATGAACCTTTATTTACTGGAACATGTGGATGTGATCCGAAGAGCACTTAACCCTTCCCAGTAACTATTGGTTGTTAGAGAATTCCCGAGTTCCCAGCGAACCTCCCTTAAAATAAAAAAAATTACACAAATCACGTTAGAATGTACAAATAGCGTTTATGACCCCTCTAGCGTACGCAAATGGTACTGGGTCAAGTTACTAACTAATGCACACAATTACGTGCGGTACAATCGTTCTGCACATAAGCAACTAATCTTATGTGCGGAGCGACCAGTGGAATCGAAAATTGCGGCTGCGAATTCCTTCAGCCAGAGCTTAATGGCCTATATGGGTACCGCACCAACCCTTCCTGGTGTTGTGCTCCTTTACTCTTTATCTATAGCGGACTTCCAAGTCTGCTGTACCTGGAACTTCTGGTCTGTGCTACAGTAGACCTCCTGGTCTGTGCTACAGTAGACCTCCTGGTCTGCTATACTCTAATGCTCTTCTTTTAATATGTTTAACAAGGGATGCCTCCCAAGCCACCGTGCCGTCGCTTACACGTATGTACCTCACGAGAACTCGATGATTTCCTGTGGTTCCACCCAAAAATTAGAAACTTATATATATGTATACACACTCTTTCACCTCATATACTTTTACTTTCGTTTCTGCGCAGAAATCCCTTTCATTCAGTATCGCAGGCTAATCCCGAAAGGAGTTACAACTAGAGAAGGATCTATTAGCTTAAAATTTAGGACACTGAGATTGACTTGCGCTATTATCTCGTTGCCTCCATATCGCCTACTAAAACAATACTATCGTGTGATTTGTATTATGTGGGCGTACCCAGACGCTCCGTTGCGTAATATATGCTCCGTGCGTCGGCCCTTGCGTCGCGTACGCTAGTCCCGCCCTTTGTTAGAGACACGTGTACGCAAGCCAGGTATATCCACAGAAATACAACTAACACGTTTATATCAAAGTAAATGATCTTTAACTGTAATCATTTACTGAACACCACACAGAACTTCCTTGTATCTTAGGCAAGCCGTGCGCGTGTTTTACAAATTACTCCTTAACGTATTAATTTTACTTTTAACTACCAATAGCAACAAATCTTTCTCAGCACGTTATCAATGATATGTAGCAAGCAGGAAGGTGAGGTGTGAAAATACACAAATAAAAAGAAATGCAGGTGTGTGCGTGTGTTGCGTACGCAAAACAGAGATAAACAGTTTTAAAAGACAATAGCGTTTTGTTCTTACCTTCCGGTTCCGGATTCCACCAACACTCCTACAGCGTAGCGATACAGACGCTTATCTAGTCAGCACTACTGTATCCCTCACCACCAATACGGATACGAAAGGATACGCCTTCCCGCCCTTGCTGACAGATAAAGTCTGTGTTCGCTAGTGCGGATATGTGGAGGACGGACGAGCCGCCAATTGATAAAGCTAAATATTTATCTTATAACATTCACTATATGTGGGTAAGAGACTCAGTACGCAATTGGCGTATGGGGTACCGTAAGGGTATGCACTTAGTGTAGCAGACGCTTAGCCGTGGTTGAGACGCACATGCGGCACGCTCGCTCACAGCTTAACGCTTGGTGTCGAGCATGCTATAGGCGGCCGACTACCGTAATGCTACGCTACCAGCGTAGCGGACGCTCGTGACCACGAGGGGAACGCGAGCGGCGCAGACACTCACAGGATGATACTCAGTAAACCTTGTATGCAACACAATGAAAGGCTGAGCCTATACTGTAAACCTTGGTTTTGTAATGTGAGCACAATGCAATGCTAATTAGCCTCTATTGTATGAAAGCCTCTTGAGCGATTGAGACGCTCTGAATACTCTCAGCAATGTAATAAACACACAATACCTTGCTAAGGTTCCAAAACCTTTACTAACAATATCTAGCTATATAAAAAGGGGAAAACAGTTAACAGTTCATACACTACAGGCTAACATCAATATCTAAACATAATAACTACACATATACAATATACAACAGTTTAACAATAACAGAGAGAGGGAGATAGTATGGCAAATACAAACAGAGAATAAGTTGGTTACAGAGAATAACTTACACACTGGGAACAATCGCTGCGCAGTCCTAGTACCAGCTCTCTAGTTAGTCAATGATGAAAACCGTTGTGGAGAGAAGACTGAGCTGGCCAGGCTGGCTGTTCTTATATACACTGCGTACAGTACACTACAAAGGGACCTATAATCTCATTGTTCATTGGACACAGGAATGTCTCCTCGCATTATAACAAAAGGTCATAGGTTAGTTTGAACAGGTGGGCTGTGACTATATCGAACTGCTCAGGTGGGAGGGAATCTCAGGATTCCCGCCGCATGGATAATGAACTGCAAATATAGTAAATGTCCAGAAACTACTAATAGACATAACTATACGCAGGAGCGATTAATCTTTACCTAACCAGCACCGGATTGTTTCTAATAAAATGTTCTTTAGTTAGGTACCATACACCACTGCTCAAACCCTGTCTGACCCTTCGTATCATGCAAAGAGGAATTCCTCTGTCCAGGGACCAGTTACAATAAACAAACTTACAGTTATTATTAAGGGGAACATTACCTATAAAACATACTATTTGGATTTACTATGTAACGATTGAGTCGCCCGCTAGACGCACACAAACTCTACCGTAAATGCACATACCACGCGCCAATGCGCACGGCCGTAGAAGCTCCATTACGCAACTGCGAATATGCGCACGCACGGGAGAGAATGTGCACGTGCAGCGGGCAACGTGCAGCATGATATTTTTCCGACTTTGACAATATATATACAGGTTGAGTATCCCATATCCAAATATTCCGAAATACGGAATATTCCGAAATACAGACTTGTTTGAGTGAAAGTGAGATAGTGAAACTTTGTTTTTTGATGGCTCAATGTACACAAACTATGTTTAATACACAAAGTTATTAAAAATATTGTATTAAATGACTTTCAGGCTGTGTGTATAAGGTGTATATGGAACATAAATGAATTGTGTGAATGTACACACACTTTGTTTAATGCACAAAATTATAAAAAATATTGGCTAAAATTACCTTCAGGCTATGTGTATAAGGTGTATATGTAACATAAATGCATTCTGTGCTTATATTTAGGTCCCATCACCATGATAACTCATTATGGTATGCAATTATTCCAAACTACGGAGAAATCCCATATCCAAAATACCTCTGGTCCCAAGCATTTTGGATAAGGGATACTCAACCTGTATATATATCACAAAAGTTCCAGAGATTTGGAGGTGCACTCTCACAAGGAAACACTCGCGATGGCTTCTTATTGAATCACCAATAACTGTTATTGTCGACGTTTCGGTCTGGTCACAGGCCTTTATCAAGACAGGTGATGTAATATGTCACATGTTCAGAGATTTTGACAGGTAAGTATAATCTGCAAATGGACAGTAATTACAATTACAAACAATACGCCTCACCGGCCCCTATAGCTGCCGACCAATCACAGAGACAGACCCACCACCAAGATCCCTAATAGGGGTGACAAAAAACAAAATAGGTGAATCGGACTCTCAAAAATTGTCCTCAGTTACCTTGAAAACAAGCTGTTGTCCACACGTTCATTCATAGTTCAAAGATTCCATACTGTTAAATTGCACTAGGAACATAGTCCATACTGTCAAAACAAAGGACCGCATAAGAGGTGCTCTATGTCATCACGTGATTAACAAACTACCAAAGGTATATCAACAATCTATAATACTAAAGACACATATAAAATTTCACTCAATACCTGGCGCTGGTAGCCCTAGGTTACAGATGCAGCGGTGTGGGTGGTAAAGCAACTAGTAAGGCCATCCAACAACAGACTGCAAATCTATCCAGGGAACAATAGCATATGAATCTGTAATACCACATAGTTATTCATACAAACACAGCCAAAAGACCACTGAAGATATAAGTACTTACATCTGACAGGAGGCACAAGCACGCACCGCTGCATGCTGCCTCACTGCCAGATAGCTCTATTTAAACTCCCCGGACCGGAAGGGACGTCCGTTCCCGGAAGTCACTCATTTCAGAGTAAAAAACACGTCTTATAACCAAATTTTTACTTCCTATTAAACTTAATAATGATTAGGGCTCCCCAAGCCATAGCCGCTGCCTGGCGCCGAATGCGAGCAGCGCTAAAAGCCAACGTAGCTAACCAAGCGCACATCATGTACTCGCACTTCCGTGCGCATCAGCACCCGGAAGTGCCTCACCATGTATTCCACCGCTGCTGGTAGGAGACGCGCTCAGCGGCGCGCCCTCAGGGGAAATTTCAATCACTGCGGCCATCTCACAAAACTGACACTTCCGTGCGTGTCAGCTCCTGGCAGCATGTCACTGTGCGTTCCACCGCCGAATAGCAGGGACGCATTCAGTGGCGCACCACCAGTTTACCTAACCACAATTAAGTGCATGAACTGGTAACTTACAATGTATAAAGACCCTAAATAGTAATAAATACCTCAAGTGAGCAAAACAGGAGGCAAGATATACAGTATCTACATATTATATTGTAAAAAAACAAAAAAGGTATAAATTCTTAATCAACCTATAGTGGGTCACCCCCTTTCTTCTGGGGACTTCTGCTGACCCAAAATCGTTAGATTATAGATAAACTACATATATCAGTCTTCAACAAGGTCTGTGCTGAGAAGCAGACACCCAAGAGGTCGGTGGGGCAATCACATAAGAGGTCCCGACGTCACAACACAAAACATAATAACATACATATTAAAAAGCACCTATACATGTGAATTCCTCCAGTACAAGGTAAACCATCAATCCATAAGTATCAGAACCAATATTCGCACCCATATGCAACATATTATAAAAATTGAAAATCAATCAGAATATTTGCGCTGGTGTCCCAATGAAACCAACCCATCAAAGAAATATAGTCAACGGATTGGCTTCATTGAGACCCCTAGGTGCCACAGTGTCCAGAGTATAGATCCAATAACACTCTCGTTGTCTGAGTGCCACACTGCGATCACCACCAGTAAGACTGGGTGGAATCCATTCAATGAGTTTGCACTTGAGGCTCGCCACTTGGTGCCTGGCTTCCAAGAAATGGCGGGCTACCGGCTTATCCATCTGGCCATTAAGGATAGCCGCGTGGATGGATGACCTATGATTGGCCATCCGGTCACGAAATACCCGTGTGGTAAGTCCCACATAGCACAGACCACACGGGCATTTCAGCATATATATAACGAAATCGAGGTGGCAGTACAAGTGGTATTTAAGTTTAATCACCTTTCCTGTATGTGGATGATTAAATGTGGGTCCAGTAATCATGGACCTGCAAGTGGTGCAACTGCCGCATGAGAAGCACCCAGGTTTGGCCCGCATCAAAGAGGTCCAGGGATTCTTACTCTTATCCTTATCAGGGAACATTCTTGGTCTCATAAGGATCTGTTTTAGATTAGCCCCTCTCCTATACGCCATCATTGGTGCTCTGATCTGAGTAAACGGTAAACTATCGTTGTCACGAACCTCGGGCAGCGGCGACCGCGCTTGTCCCTGCGGGTGGCCTGGTCTGCCCGGCGCCTCTCTTCCCCTGACGGTCTCCGGCTTCAGCGGCGGGTCGGCGCTGCTCTCCGGCGGCTTCCTGGAAGCAAGGACGCCGCCATCACAAGCGAGGGCAAGGAGGCGGAGCAGGTCTGACGTCACCTGCCTGCTCCGCCAATCAGGCTAGGGCGGGGAATTTAAAATCAGATACCAGGCAGAGATCCGGTGCCTGAGTATCTTCGTTTCTCCTGCGGAAGCTGTGATTCCAGAGCTCCCTCGTCCCTGCAAGCATCCTGTGCTTCCAAGCATCCTGTGCCTCCAAGCATCCTGAGCCTCCAAGCATCCTGTGCCTCCAAGCATCCTGAGCCTCCAAGCACCTCCGTGCCTCCAATTATCTCCGTGCCTCCAATCACCTCCGTGCCTCCAATTATCTCCGTGCCTCCAATTATCTCCATGCCTCCAATTATCTCCGTGCCTCCAGTTACCTCCAAGCACCTCGTGCCTCCAAGCACCTCATCCCTCCAAACACCTCGGTGTCTCCAAACACCTCCGTGCCTCTAAGCACCTCCGTGCCTCCAAGCACCTCCGTGCCTCCAAGCACCTCCGTGCCTCCAGTTACCTCCGTGTCTCCAAGCACCTCGTGCCTCCAAGCACCTCATCCCTCCAAACACCTCGGTGTCTCCAAACACCTCCGTGCCCCCAAGCACCTCCGTGCCCCCAGTTACCTCCAAGCACCTCGTGCCTCCAAGCACCTCATCCCTCCAAACACCTCGGTGTCTCCAAACACCTCCGTGCCTCTAAGCACCTCCGTGCCTCCAAGCACCTCCGTGCCTCCAAGCACCTCCGTGCCTCCAGTTACCTCCGTGTCTCCAAGCACCTCGTGCCTCCAAGCACCTCATCCCTCCAAACACCTCGGTGTCTCCAAACACCTCCGTGCCTCCAAGCACCTCCGTGCCTCCAAGGGCCTCCCTGCACTCCCTGTACTCCCAGCACCTCAGTGCCTCCAATACCACAGTGTCTCCAATATCTCAGTACCCCAGCCTTCAGTATTTCTACAAGTCTTGTCTTACAGGAGACCTTCAAGAATTCCTCTGGGCCTCCCGCCTGCCGTCTTAGTCCTGCATGAGGAAGACCTACATCCGGCCATCTCTACTACGACCCAGTGGCGGTTCCTCTTCCCGGTCATCGGAAGAAGCCCCGAGTCCACAACACTCCCAAACCAGGTCAGTGATAGTATACTCAGGCCACATGGACTCGGGGAATCGGAACACGGACTCGAGTGCCATTCAGAACCTGGCTTCTCGAGTGCAAAGTCAGGAAGCAGCGCAAGGCCAGGTGATGCAGTACCTCCAGCAGTTGTCCGGGCGTCTGGATCAGATTCAGGCGTCTCTGGCCTCAGTAATTCCGGCACCTGTTCCAGTAGTCGCACCAGTTGCCGTTGCCAGCAATGTTCAACCATCGGCCGGTGTCACTCCACGCCTTCAGTTGCCTACTCCGTCCCGCTATAATGGGAGTCCCAAAAATTGTCGTGGTTTCTTGAACCAATGCGAGGTACATTTCGAGCTACTTGCACACAACTTTCCTACAGACCGGTCCAAGGTAGCATATATTATTTCTCTGTTGGAAGGTTCTGCTTTGGATTGGGTGTCTCCATTATGGGAACGATCTGATCCCATGGTTTCCAACTACACCAACTTCATCTCGTCCTTTCGAAGGATTTTCGACGAGCCCGGCAGAATGACCACTGCTTCTTCCGATTTGCTCCGTGTTCGGCAGGGCGCCCGTTCCGTGGACCAGTACGTGGTTCATTTCCAGACCATTGCTTCCGAACTACGCTGGAATAATGACGCCCTGAGAGCTGCCTTCTGGAACGGTCTTTCCGACCGGCTGAAAGATGAGCTGGTTACTAGAGATCTGCCGGATCCATTAGAAGATTTGATTTCCCTTTGCGTCAAGGTGGATCTTCGGATGCAGGAGCGTGGAAGAGAACGTAGCCGTTCGGATCGTTCCAGGTTCCGGAATCCTACTCCTAGGCCGGTGGCCTCACCCAGCTCAGATGAGCCCATGCAAATTAACCGCTCCCGACTGTCTCCGGAAGAACGACAGCGTCGTCGTGAGGGTAAACTCTGCCTTTACTGTGGAGCCGCAGATCATTTTCTTAAATCTTGTAAAGCCCGTCCGGGAAACGGGCAGGCCTAGCTTGTTCCGGAGGAGTCAAGCTGGGAGTTACGACAAAAGCTTCTCCAACTTCGGACTGCTTGCTTCCAGTAACTCTAGTCTCCAATTCAGTCTCCAGGTCTTGTGAAGCCCTATTGGATTCCGGAGCTGCAGGGAACTTCGTTTCTTCTTTCTGTGCCCAAAGTTTGGGTTTAAAGTTACGGCCTATTGAGCGGCCAATTTCACTGACGGCTATCAACGGGACTAGAATTTCCAAAGGTCTTATAATGTGGCGCACGGGGCCAGTTAAGCTGCAGGTCGGGGCTCTACATCAGGAAGATTAGGAACTCTTGGCAATCAAATCTTCCTTGGAAGAATGGAGATATCTTCTAGAAGGGGCTAAACATGTGTTTACCATCTACACGGATCACAAGAATTTGCTGTACATCAAATCCGCACAATGCTTGAATCCTCGCCAGGCGAGATGGGCACTTTTCTTTTCCCGATTCTCGTTCATTATCAAGTACCGGGCCGGGACTCTCAATGTTAAAGCAGATGCGCTTTCTTGTTCACAAGTTCCCACAGACGAGGATGAACCTCCGGAGCGGGGTTTAATTCTGAATCCAGTTTCTGTCTCTGCTGCTTTAACTACTCCAGCTCCTCCTCCTGGAAGAATGTCCGTGCCAGCTAGATTCCGCCCAGGAATACTACTGTGGGCCCATAACTCCAAGTTTTCCGGTCATCCCGGCGCTCAGAAGATGTACAAGTTTCTGCAAAGGTCTTACTGGTGGAACACCATGAGGAAGGATGTACAAGATTGCGTTAATTCGTGTCCCCAATGTACACAACATAAATCTCCTCGTCTGCCTCCTGCAGGGTTACTTCGTCCTCTGCCTATCCCTGTGAGACCCTGGACTCACATTTCCATGGACTTCATCACTGACTTGCCCTGTTCCAAGGGTTGCAACACCGTTTGGGTTATCGTTGACCGTTTTTCGAAGATGGCACACTTTGTGCCCTTGACTGGTCTCCCGACAGCACCGAAACTGGCTCTATTGTTTATCCGAGAACATTTTCGTTTGCATGGGTTGCCACAAGAGATTGTTTCTGACCGTGGAGTACAGTTCACCGCCAGGTTTTGGAAAGCCCTTTGTTCAACTCTACACATTAAAATTAAGTTTTCGTCTGCTTATCATCCCCAAACTAATGGGCAAACGGAACGAGTCAATCAAGATCTAGAGACTTTTCTTCGTTTGTATCTCTCTCCTTCACAGGACAACTGGGTGGAGTTGTTGCCTTGGGCGGAGTTTGCCCATAACCATTTGTTTCATTCTTCCACTGGGGAATCACCATTTTTCGTCAACTACGGGTTCCATCCCCGTGTTCCGGAATTTCCAAGCCTTCCGATAATAGAGGTTCCTGCTGTAGTGTCCACTCTACGACACTTTGGACAAATTTGGAGAAAGGTTCATGCTAATCTTAAGCAGGTTTCTGTTCGGTACAAGTTCTTCGCAGATAAGAAACGGCAAGCCGCACCTCAATATAAAGTTGGGGACAGGGTATGGCTGTCCACACGGAATCTCCGGTTGAAGGTGCCCACCATGAAATTCGCTCCAAGGTTCATCGGTCCTTACCCTGTGCTACAAGTCTTAAATCCTGTGGTCTGTAAACTGGGTTTGCCTGCCCATCTTCGAATACCTAACGCCTTTCATGTTTCTCTACTCCGTCCCCTCATTCTGAATCGGTTCCACTCAACACTCCCTAGGCCAACGTCCGTAGTGGCAGAAGCTGGAGCGGAGTTTGAAATCAAAACTATTCTTGACTCTCGTTATCTTCATAAAAAATTACAGTACTTGGTGGACTGGAAGGGTTATGGTCCTGAGGAGAGAAGTTGGATTGGGGCTACTGAAGTAACGGCTCCTCGTCTGATTCGGATCTTCCACTCCAGACATCCGACTAAGCCCGGGAAGTGTCCAGGGGCCACTCCTGGAGGAGGGGGTACTGTCACGAACCTCAGGCAGCGGCGACCGCGCTTGTCCCTGCGGGTGGCCTGGTCTGCCCGGCGCCTCTCTTCCCCTGACGGTCTCCGGCTTCAGCGGCGGGTCGGCGCTGCTCTCCGGCGGCTTCCCGGAAGCAAGGACGCCGCCATCACAAGCGAGGGCAAGGAGGCGGAGCAGGTCTGACGTCACCTGCCTGCTCCGCCAATCAGGCTAGGGCGGGGAATTTAAAATCAGATACCAGGCAGAGATCCGGTGCCTGAGTATCTTCGTTTCTCCTGCGGAAGCTGTGATTCCAGAGCTCCCTCGTCCCTGCAAGCATCCTGTGCTTCCAAGCATCCTGTGCCTCCAAGCATCCTGTGCCTCCAAGCATCCTGAGCCTCCAAGCATCCTGTGCCTCCAAGCATCCTGAGCCTCCAAGCACCTCCGTGCCTCCAATTATCTCCGTGCCTCCAATCACCTCCGTGCCTCCAATTATCTCCGTGCCTCCAATTATCTCCGTGCCTCCAATTATCTCCGTGCCTCCAGTTACCTCCAAGCACCTCGTGCCTCCAAGCACCTCATCCCTCCAAACACCTCGGTGTCTCCAAACACCTCCGTGCCTCTAAGCACCTCCGTGCCTCCAAGCACCTCCGTGCCTCCAAGCACCTCCGTGCCTCCAGTTACCTCCGTGTCTCCAAGCACCTCGTGCCTCCAAGCACCTCATCCCTCCAAACACCTCGGTGTCTCCAAACACCTCCGTGCCCCCAAGCACCTCCGTGCCTCCAAGCACCTCCGTGCCCCCAGTTACCTCCAAGCACCTCGTGCCTCCAAGCACCTCATCCCTCCAAACACCTCGGTGTCTCCAAACACCTCCGTGCCTCTAAGCACCTCCGTGCCTCCAAGCACCTCCGTGCCTCCAAGCACCGCCGTGCCTCCAGTTACCTCCGTGTCTCCAAGCACCTCGTGCCTCCAAGCACCTCATCCCTCCAAACACCTCGGTGTCTCCAAACACCTCCGTGCCCCCAAGCACCTCCGTGCCTCCAAGCACCTCCGTGCCTCCAAGGGCCTCCCTGCACTCCCTGTACTCCCAGCACCTCAGTGCCTCCAATACCACAGTGTCTCCAATATCTCAGTACCCCAGCCTTCAGTATTTCTACAAGTCTTGTCTTACAGGAGACCTTCAAGAATTCCTCTGGGCCTCCCGCCTGCCGTCTTTGTCCTGCATGAGGAAGACCTACATCCGGCCATCTCTACTACGACCCAGTGGCGGTTCCTCTTCCCGGTCATCGGAAGAAGCCCCGAGTCCACAACACTCCCAAACCAGGTCAGTGATAATCGTCCGTTTTAATAATGGGCCAATGACGGTGTAATGCCTTTCTCATCTGGGCTCAATTACCATCGAACTGCGTGGGAAAAACTAAACGCTCCTGAGTTTTTTTTCTTGGGTCTAGAACCAGTAAATATCTGTTCAGCTCTTTGCAAACACATACGAAGTTGTTTGTTAGAATAGCCTCTCTCTAGGAATCGTGTAGTGATCTCATGACACTGTTCATTTCTGCCTGTAACTTCTGAGTTCAACCTCATTACCCTAAGGTACTGGGAGATGGGGAGACTCTCCTTTAGAGCCGGTGGATGGTGGCTAGTAGCCTGTAACAACTGATTGCGATAGGTTGGTTAACGGAAAAGTGTGGTAATGAGTCGTGTACCATTATTGATTAAGGTTACATCCAAAAAATTAATCTCCGAATATGAGCAGGAATGTGTAAATCTAATAGGACTAACCAATGAATTTAATTCATCAACCATCTTTTCAAATTCAGCCTGTGTACCTCTCCACAGCAAGAAAATATCGTCAATGAATCTATGGAAGAAAACAATATTGTGCCCGTATTGGGGAAAAATGTGAGTACCTTCGTACCATGCAATAAATAAGTTAGCTTATGATGGGGTCAAATTTGACCCCATCGCAGTACCAGCGAGTTGCATATAGAAATCCTTTTTATACAGAAAATGATTATTAGTTAATACTAACTCTGTTAGTGCCAACAAAAATTCAGTAGGGTAGCCAGCACAAGGAGTTCTCTCGAATGCTTGTCTCAGAACCTCCACGCCTTCCAGGTGAGGTATCACCGTATATAGTGAACAAACATCGAGGGTCACCAGTAGGATTCCACTGGTCACCTGGATGTCTGCCACACACTGTAAAAAGTCACCCGTGTCCTTCAGATAACTAGGTATTAGATGGACCATTGGTTGTAATACACTATTCAAAAAAATGGCGAGTGGTTGGAGTAAGGATCCTTCGGCGGCTATAATGGACCGTCCTGGCGGATAGGTAAGTGTTTTGTGGATTTTAGGTAACAAGTATATGATTGGGCATCGCGGATGCTCAACCGTCAGGTATTGCGCTAGATCTTCAGTAATCCATCTCTGCGTTAAACCTCTTCTAATAGTCGAATCAATCTTATTTTTCACAGTTGGAATTGGATTAGATTTAAGCCGTACATACGTGGTAATGTCAGAGAGTTGTCTCATAACTTCTTGGTCGTAATCACACCAGTCTTGAACCACAATTGCCCCACCTTTATCGGCTGGCCGAATTACTAAGTGGGTAGCATCTTTCAACTGTTTCAAAGCGATACGCTCAATGGGCGAAAGATTATCATACATTCTTTTTGGTGGTTTACGCTTGGTATCCTGTTGGACGAGACGTAAAAACATCTTAAATGAGATCACAGCAGCAAACAATAGGCCAGCTCAACTTTTCCGCACAGTGGAGATGCTTTGCAAGCCAGCATGCCTGCAGACTGATGAGACCCTCTCCCAGGCAAGATGCAACGAGTTTGCAAACTTCTTTGCAGATAAAATATCCACCATCCGGGCTGGAATCTCCACAGTGCCGTCAAAGGAGTGCCAAACTACAAAGCCTGCCAATATAAGCTACCTGCCTTCATGGACCAGCTTTGATCCAGTGGATGTGAAGGACACTGCTGAAATTGCTCGGATTTTGCGTCCCACCACCTGTGATCTGGACCCAGCCTCAACCAAGCTTCTAATAGGTTGTATGGATATAATTGGTCCTGTCTTTACAAAAATTGTTCAATGCTCTTTGCAGACAGGCATTTTTCCTGGACCCCTAAAGGAAGCAATTGTTAGACCGCTTCTTAAAAAACCTAATTTAGATCCCGACTGCATGACCAACTACAGACCGGTATCAAACCTTCCTTTCCTAGGAAAGGTTATTGAGAAAGTCGTTGCAAATCAACTGGAAACCCGCCTGACAACCCATGATATTTATGATCCATTTCAATCAGGATTCAGGAGAAGACATAGCACTAAAACAGCCCTGGTGTGTGTGTTAAATGATCTTCTGATGGCAAAAGACAGAGGTGACTGTT